>NC_092415.1:9360562-9960562 GCF_040894005.1 Engystomops pustulosus | reverse complement strand
AGGAAAGAGATTAATGTGGGTTATTACTTTCAAAAAGCCATAAAACTTTCTTTATGACTTTTTTGCCAAAAGACAGTCTGCGAATAAACATGTACATGGTAATTGGATTTTTAGAGCCACTCTGGAACAATTACTGACGAGCCATTGTGGTGGGCGCCATCTCCCATCTGTCCATACATTGCTCCAATAAAATAAAATTAGTTACATTAAAAATACAACTGGAAGAAACTCAGTAATTGTTGTAGCCGTCGCCTTTGGTGTTGTGCTTCTCCGTCTTGCGTCTCATGGGACTATTATAATGGCAATCATTTGTATTTTATAGAAATATTATGGTCAAGTTGCAGATGAAGGGATTTCTGAACATGTAGAAGAGCTTCGAAGAAATTAATGGAGCGTTGAGGAAATCTCAATCAAAAGTAATTAGAAACAAAAGCATCTTCTCTCCAATAAAAGGCACAAAGTTTTAAAATCTTCGCCTCATGAAGATTGAACTGACCTCATGGAGCCACCATATTCTCCTCTGCCTCTTGATTTCAAATTCAAGAATTTATTGGGCAACACAATCCGTCTACTCAGCCAACTAGTAGGTAAAGAGACGTCATTAACAAGTTATAAGTATAAAAACAGCGAGTAATAGTGAAGAGTTTATCCAAATAAAACATTATAAGGTGCAGAAGCCGAGCAGAAGGGAAACCCTCCGGCTGATCCCGGATAATTAGGAACAGCAAGAAAAATATGCAAAAGAAGGAGAAGTATGAGTGGAACAACAATGGAAGAGAAGAGGGGGAGAAAAACAGAAATAATAAGGGGAAGTTAGGGATGAGATATGGAGGTATCCACAAAATGGTAAATCAAGAGTACAGACGAGGGGTTCGCAAAAGTTTACAGTATGTCTCTGTAGCATAACCCACGCTAACTTTGTATGGTAGAATTTATCAGAAGAGTGCTTCAAGGAGGTGATCAGATCCTCCATGTACATCAATTTGTTCATGATGAGGATCCACATTGCCACAGGGGGAATCTCTGTTCTCTTCCATACTAGATATCTGCATGTTTTGGCAGTGACAACTTGGAGAATGTTTGTATACTTGGATGAAGATGTTGCAAGGATGAAGTCCAGTTCTGTAGCCAGGTTGGAGATTTGTGGGAGAGTAATGTTCAGGTCAATGCGCGCCTAAACATGGACTTCAGCCAAAAGTTTGTGTTCAATGTTCGGGCTCATCACCTCCTGTAACGGGCACCACTGCAGGCGCACGCACTGTCAGCATTTAAATGGCCGTTTTTTGTGTCCAAGATTTGGACTTGGTGAACCTGAACAGGTTCATCACTAATTATTACGGTTACTACAACCAACAACACTACCAGTCCCAGGTTCAAGACCTGATGATTGAGTGGATTGAGCCCTGGTAAGGATGAGTGAGTTTGTAGCCAGATTCCTGAAATACTAGCTGATGAGGGATTTGTAAAAGAGTAAGAGGAACCTTCTTAAAAAAGAACTCAACATCTTCACAGAGAAGAGAGTAGGGGAATGCTGCCGGGGCGAGTAGTTTCCAGACAAAAACTCTCAAAGTGTGTTAGGTCATGGTTGAACTGATGGCTGTGAAGAAAAGAGGTAAGAAAGTGGAATATCTGGAAGGAGTCCCAGCTTCACTTTGGAAAACTAAATACTTATGGAAAAAAAGGGAAGGGGGTGGTCGTGACCAGGGGACAAAGGGGAGGATGGCAGAAAGCATCAGTGGGGGCTATAAGACGGTCACAACACAGTAAGATGGGACTGATAGTAGGGTGTAGACAAATCCAACAATTCTTTCATATGGCATCTGGTGAAACAGGCAACCTTTTTTTCCTGGTTTCCAAACGTTAGGGTGCATTTACTGAGGGCTTTGTACCAGATTTCTGTTGCACTTTGCACGTTTTTTTAGGCGTAAACTCCTTGCACAGGTATTTAAGAAGTGTCTGCACCAAAAATGTGTTGCACGCAACAGTTTCTGGCGCTGCTGCACCCTCCACTGTGCAACACAAATTAGAGGGTGTTCCGGCGCTCAGTCGGATCATGCGTCTGATTTAACTTGCAAAGTCTATTGCATACCCTATGTTAAAGGTGCACCACAAAGAAGTTGGTGAAATCTGTCGGCCACTGCAGGGAAGAGACAGATTCCTGATTTTTGGCGCATGATCTTAATGAATTTGGTGCACCCAGCATTACACACAGGCAGAGCACTTTTAGAGCAGTTTTCCATATTCTTAGTAAATTTGCCCCATTGTGTTGTGCACCCATTGGGGCAGATTTACTTACCCGGTCCATTTGCGATCCAGCGGCGCGTTCTGTGCGGAGGATTCGGGTCTTCCAGCGATTCACTAAGGCAGTTCCTCCAACGTCCACCAGGTGTCGCTGTTGCGCTGAAGAACATTGGAATGCACTGAACTTCACCAAGCCGGGCTGGGTGCAGGTAAGTGTCAAGCGACACTTTTTTTTTTTAATGCAACGTTTTGTCCGCATCCGTCGGGTTTTAGTTCGCCCACACCTCCGATTTCCATCACGTGCATGCCGGCGCCGATGCGCCACAATCCGATCGTGCGCCAAAAACCCAGGGCAATTCAGGTAAAATCGTCGCAAATCGGAAATTTTCCGATAATCTGTCGAAAGAACGCGATTCGGGCCCTTAGTAAATGACCCTTATTGTGTCATTGTGACACCAGTTTGACTTTTGACTAATCCCAAGGAAAACTAAGTATTCCTGTTGGTTTTTACCCTTTAATATAAGTGGACCTCACTGCAATGCGGACACATGGTCACTACCTTTTAGAATAGTCCCAGTATAGGAAACAGCTGGTTAAGTTGGGTCAGAGTAGATGGTTAAGAATAGATTACTCATAGACAGTCTTAATGGCACTGAATGGCACTGAATGGTACTGTCTGCATCCTGCTCCATTCTTTGTGTATCAGCTGCTGAGAAGAGCTGACCCTTCCTCGCTGAATCTCAGACTTTTGATAAGCTATCCTTATACACAAGCCGCAATATTCGGATCCATGGAGAACCCATACCTAGACTTCAGCCAAAAAGTTCGGGTTCAGCATTCGGGCTCACCACCTCCTATAACAGGTGCCACCAAAGGCACACATGCTGTCGGCATTTAAATGTCCGATGCTTGTGTTCAAGGTGTTGCCAATTTTGGCAAATCTGAACGGGTACATTCATCACCAAGTCCTACGATTCCCACAATTCACAACACAGAGGTTGAGCTTCCACACAACCTACTGAAATTATAACTTTGGAAGTTACTAACACAAATATATTGGAGAATATTTTTTATCCCGTGGCTGAAACTATGAATTAACATCCAATTAAAATAACTCCGGATCACTCAGATTAATATTATAATACATTTTGTATTTCCATCTTAATTATCACATTTAGCACAACATAAAAGAGATAAAATAATATTGATACATTATAAAAGCTGAGAGCTACAATAACACGGGCAAGTGATAGTGTAAAGATTTCACCGTCTAACCAATGGGCGGTGACTAATTGCACCTTTATAACTTCTGAATTCGTTTTACCATCAATTTGCTTCTCTCCTCCTAAATTTCGTTTTTAAGCTGCATACATCAAAATGATGAATAAAATTAATGGATAATATACTAAGTAATATTTTCTGTGAATGATAAATAGTAAAATTTCACCTTTAAAAGACATTAGCACTGTATGAAATCATAACGCATAGAAGGAATGAATGAGCTCTGGGCCTCCGAACCGATTTTATTTTGGGCTAATCCCAAGGGCATTATCCAAGCGCCCCTGTTGTGTTTCCTCTTTAACCTTCCCTACAACAAGGACATTATTTTGATTCCCACAACTGTTACCAAAGACTCCAGGACAATGGTCTACTAGAGGTCCCGCCTCATGCTTTTCCTCATGCCAATCAGTAACTTTCAAAAGCTTTCATGACCCATAGTCAGATTCATTGGCATGGTCTAAGAAAAATATGGACACAGTCCCAAATAAATATTTTCCTCCCAACCCCCAAAAATCAGTAGGACAGGATTTCAATGCTACATCTTTCTAGACATGGATGATTGGTCGCAGCAGCCCATCTCCACGTAAAAGTGATAGCTGTAAAATGGAAGCTTAGATACAGCAGCTTAGTACTATAAAAGGTGGTTTCCTATTTAATACTTAGATACAGCTGCTCTAGAACTGCTACAGAAGTATCATACAGTGGGTGCCCATATAATGGCAGCTTATGTCATAAATCTCAATGTACAGATTAAGATTGTAGGATTTACGCATCTTAAATTACTAGAATTCTAAATGCTGTATAGCAGTTTGTAGGTCTAATGGGGCCTGGTTTGAATTGTGACTTTTTTGGTTGCTTTTAGACCTTTTAGTTTAGCGGCTCTGGTATTGATGACAATCAGAGAACAGTTAATAAAATTCCTGGTTCAGGTAGGGAAGTGGTGCAACAGAATCCAAAAGAGAGAGAGGTTTTCACAAAAAGAAGGCAGAAGTTTATGTCACAGATTTGAGTGAGGCCAGGGATTCAGGTATCACACAATAACAAAAAGCACAATAATAAGCGGGGAATCGAACCTCTGAAAATATATATTGGATTCTAAAGAACCATCTATTTTAAGAAGAAGCCAACTCTAGAGAAGGAAACAGGCTATTGGATAAAACCTCTCTAGATCCTGATTGATGTAATAAGACATGACTTTGGTTTCGGAAAGGAACAATGGATAAACTCAATTTCATAGAGGAATATACTTAGGCAGTAAAATTATGGTGCACTCATAAGACCAAAGAGGTGACTTTCTTTCCGAAGATATCAATGAAAGCAATGGATGGAGGTATGGATGAACATCAGGCTTTTGGACAAGATGAACAGCAGCCAGACAGTGGTTGGGCATCAAGGTCCCCATTGAGCGACTAGTCTAGTGCTCCTTTCAAGAACAGGAGCATGAAGTCATATTCATGGTAGGGCCAGATTTCCCGGACTGATGGACCTCTGAAGAACATTGAAGGAGATCTTTTCTTTATGCAGAACTCCAACCTTGAGATCATTTGGCACAGTAGAATATCGGAAGGGTGGAGAAGGAGATAGTCCATTGAATGAGGTCACAGCTAAAGACCTTTCCAGAAAGCTCAGGGGTGCTTGGTAGAAATCCAGTGGCGTAACTAGGAGAAGCAGGACCCCATAGCAGGCTTTTGCATGGGCCCCCCTTCTCACTTAATTAAAATATACATATTTGTATGCTCACATATACAAGTTACACTCACACATTTATACATATAGAGCATATATATCACATATATGTTATATATATGTTATGCTGTACAATGTGCAGCATAATATGGATATAATGGTGCACATCCTCCACTCTCCACTCCACAGGTAGGATGATGGGGCCCCCTGACGCTGCGGGCCCCATAGCGGCTGCTATGGCTGCTACCACTGTAGTTACGCCCCTGTAGAAATCATGCAAGTTATTCCTCTATTTTTTCCAAAAACTAAGGCAGAGAACCTCTTCAAGCTGCAGCATATTTGCAGAAAATGAGGTTGCAAGCTGGAACGTAATGCTGTAAATATAATACATATCGCTGCCACCTCCCACTGGGTAATAAATAATGTCGAGGACATATTGCCTTCATCAGATGCACTAAATCACGGAGTTACACACTGTTAATGATGTAGTAATTAAGGATTCTCATCTAATTCATGCAATATTTAAAGACATCTCTTATGAAAAGTTTCAGGCAATAAATCATACTTTTTCAGAAATGGCAAGAAAATTACCAAGGAAAAGCTATTCCGTCGCATAATTCATTAGGAGTCGGGAAGACGTCGTACCCAGCTGGTCATTATCTCAGATTAATAAGAGCCGAGACGTTTTATTAAAAATCCTTAAGAGGAGCCAAAGCAAAATTTAAGAGGGAACAAAAAGTTTATAGCAGTCTCGTGACCCTGGGGATGGTTTATTGTCATTGTAAGGGAATTTCAAGGTTACGGATGGAGATTGATACAATGTAACTTCTCAATCATTTCTTATTTTCATCAAATTTTTGAACATTTATAAAGGAAATCAACCAGTGTTAATAACAAAAAAAGGCTACAAATACTCACCTCTGCTCCTTTTCATCTTGATCCCTGCATTTTCCATCGCTAGTCTTGAAACGCCAGGATCACCAAGAAAACAGACTTATAATTAGCAGCACGGAGCTCTGGGACAAGATGTTCGGTGCTCCAGGTTGCTAATTATTCACGCCCCCGCACCTCCCTCTCCCATGACTCTTGTGTGATGTCACCACGCTCTCTCCCATGCTCCCACCTTTTTATATGTCTCTTTTCTAGGTGATCATGGCATGTCAAGACTAGCGGAGGGCAGCGTCAGGAGGATGATGAAGAGGAGCAGAGGTGAGTATTTGTAGCCTTTTCTTTGTTATTTTCACTGGATGATTTCCTTTAGAGAAAATTTTTTATATGATATCGCTGCTTTGGAAAGGACCTCCAGGAGAGCTTACAGGAGGGCTTATCCTTTTAACAATAGGGCAGTTCAGTGGTCTTGTGTTTCCCCCATTCTGCTGATTGCATGAGTTCCAGGAATTACAACCCCAGGAATGTATCCTGTATCAATATGGTTAGGGAATTATTGCCTTATACTAAAATACATCTTGTTATAAGAACATTATATTGCTTGGTGAATGCTGAGACTTTTGAGGGAATTGAACATAAAAGTATTCTTGTGAAGAATGATAGTGTGTGACCCTCAAGCCAATCCAAGTAGACTTGCTAGCAGTGCAGAGCCTTCAGATTTGGAAGCTATTCAATGCTAAAGATTTGGGCTTGAAGCAGTTGACTTAATGGGGCACATTTACTTACCTGGCCAACGGAGTTCACCCGAAGTGCATTGTCCGATGATAATGCACTGTGCCACAATTCACAAAGACCATGCGCCTGATTTCCTGCATCTGTCGCTTCCCCACTCAGGTCCACCGGAGTTCACCATCTTCTTCCCGGTGCATGTAAGTGCATTTGTTGCAACACAATTTGAATATTAAATCCCGTGCCAGGCCGAATCAGTGGGATCATCCGACGACCCACTCCCCGATTTCTGTTGCATAAAAGCTGGCACCGATATGCCAAAATCCAATCACGTGCGACACAATCCCCTTCTAAATAGCTTTCAAAGCAGCACAAATCCTGAAAATTTCCAACATCCAACGAACCCTTAGTAAATAAGTCCCATTGACTTTTGATGGTGGAAGTCTCAGTGACATCAGGGTGTTTAGACAATCGCTAATGTTGGAAGTATCCCCTGGGTTGACCAAGGGGTAGAGAACTGCGTTTGAAGGATGTGCTTGAATGCTCGGCCTTCAAAATGATATTAACGTGACTGTGAGTTGCATTGATGTAAGATTTTGCCAGCAGGAGCCAAACTGTTACCGAAATTTGATCCAAACTGGCAAAAAAAATCGTGTGAACCTGAATTTTAACCGGTCTAGTCACCCATCACTAATCATGATCATTCCCACAATGCAACAACACCTAGAAAATTTTCTGCTTTCTCCATCCTTATATCTGGAGATGGAGGTGAGTTACCTTATATACTCGAGTATAAGACTAGTTTTTCAACACAAAATTTGTGCTCAAAAACCCTAACTCGGCTTATACTCGAGTCAACTAAAAAAATAAAGTCAAAACTCACCTTTCTGACATCATCTGACATCATAGGTCCTCTTCTGTCTGAGACAGTCTGAAACAGAAGAGGACCTATGGGGGACGTCGGAAAGATGAGTACAGTGTTATTTTTTTTCCTACTACAGGGGCTGGGCAGGGTGTATGCTACAGAGGCTGGGCAGGCTGTATGCTACAGGGGCTGGGCAGGCTGTCCTACAGGGGTTGGGCAGGCTGTATGCTACAGGGGTTGGGCAGGCTGTATGCTACAGGGGTTGGGCAGGCTGTATGCTACAGGGGTTGGGCAGGCTGTATGCTACAGGGGCTGGGCAGGCTGTATGCTACAGGGGCTGGCAGGCTGTATGCTACAGGGGTTGGGCAGGCTGTATGCTACAGGGGCTGGGCAGGCTGTATGCTACAGGGGCTGGCAGGCTGTATGCTACAGGGGTTGGGCAGGCTGTATGCTACAGGGGCTGGCAGACTATATACTGGGAGGCTGTAACCAATGCATTTCCCACCCTCGGCTTATACTCGAGTCAATAGGTTTTCCCAGTTTTTTGTGTTGAAATTAGGAGTTTCGGCTTATACTCGGGTCGGCTTATACTCGAGTATATACGGTACTTCAAAAAGACATAAGGAAAGGAAAGTATGGAGGCATCTGGAAGTGATCCATGGACAAAAAGCTAGACCTCAGCTAGAAAGCAAAGCAGTGACTACAAACAACCTGTTATATTCTAATTCACTATTGATGGAGCCTGATATGTTTTTTGGCTGTTTTTCTTAAAATAAACAAATAATATAACAATATGAAAATTCTGCACAATTTTTTCAGTATTTTTTTGCATGGAATAGTCATATAGTCATTTGCCTTCATTGGATTAGCGCGGCTTATCTTCTGTACTCACCTGTTTGCATTGCTAATTGTCAATGACATCTGTAATTTCCGTAACATGGAAGCCAGCGCAGCTGCGCCACAATCCCAGCGCAAATCCCTGTTGAATACCTGAAAAAGCCATGCAATATCCGACAACGTTGGGAAGTCAGACGAAAGTGTGTTCCGCGACCCTTAGACCGTGACCACTTGTCATCAGCCTTACAGAGGTTTTCACTTCCCCCCAGATCCACGCTGTAGTATATGGGGCACATTTACTTACCCGGTCCAGTCGCAATCCCGCGGCGTGTTGTCCGATAAGGATTTGTGTCTGCACTAAGGTCGTGCAACCGATATCCAGCTGGTGTCACGCCGAGGTCCGACGGAGTTCACCTTTTTCTTCCATGTGAGTGCTTGATTTTGCGACACAAATCGGTTTTTAAATTCTGTGGGTTGTCCGACGGCCACGACCCACGATTTCTGTTGCGTGAAAGCCGCCGCCGATGCGCCACAAAACACAGGGAAATACGGCGCAAAACAGAACAAATCGGAAATATTCAGGAAAACCTGATGGAATCGCGGCCGCAGGACCCTTAGTAAATGAGCCCCAATGTGATAGATGTGATGGACTTGTGTCTGCATTCAACCCGATCTACTATTATAACTAGTGATGAGCGAGTATACTCGTCCGAGCTTGATGCTCGGTCGAGTATTAGCATACTCGGACCGGCTCGTTGCTCGGACGAGTATTTGCCCTGCTCGATAACGAGCATTTAATTAAAAAAAAAGAAGTGAAGAACAATAAAAAAATACAATTAAAACATTTAATTTAATCGTTTAATTGAATAAAACAGTGAAATAACACAGTGCAGAATAGATTGCAGATGTTCGGGAACATCTGCGATCTGTTCCGGAGACACGCGTGCAGAACGGTGTTCTCCGCAATAGTATTTGAAGAACAATATGTGTGAAGAACACATTGCAGATGTTTGGCAACATCTGCAAGTTGTTCTCTACACATATTGTTCTTCAAATACTATTGTGGAGAACACCGTTCTGCACGGGTGTCTCCGGAGCAGATCGCAGATGTCCCCGAGACTTTGCGTGCAGAACGGTGTTCTCCGCAATAGTATTTGAAGAACAATATGTGTAGAGAACAACTTGCAGATGTTTCCAAACATCTGCAAGTTGTTCTTCACACATATTGGGGCACATTTACTTACCCGGTCCAGTCGCAATCCAGCGGCGCGTTCTCCGACGCTGATTCGGGTTCTGCTGGGATTCACTAAGGTCCGTGCGCCGATATTCACCAGGTGTCGCTGCTGCACCGAGGTCCGCCGAAGTTCACCTGCTTTTTTCTGGTGTATGTGAGTGCTTGATCTTGCGACACAAATGGCTTTTTAAATTCTGCTGTTTTTCCGAATCCTTCGGGTTGTCCGGTGGCCACGCCCCCTGATTTCTGTCGCGCGAAAGTCGGCGCGATTGCGCCAAAAATCGATCGCGTGTGCCACAATTCCGTGAAATACAGCGCATAGAGGAAATATTCGGGAAAAACCCGACGGATTCGCGGCTGCGGACCCTTAGTAAATGTGCCCCATTGTTCTTCAAATACTATTGCGCAGAACACCGTTCTGCACGCGCGTCTCCGGAACAGATCGCAGATGTTCCCGAACATCTGCAATCTGTTCTGCACTGTGTTCTTTCACTGTGCTCGGTCAGTTTGTAATTTTACTGAAAAATGCTCGGGTCTCCCATTGATTTCAATGGGGCTCGTTACTCGAAACGAGCACTCGAGCATCGGGAAATGTTCGGTTCGAGTAACGAGCACCCGAGCATTTTAGTGCTCGCTCATCTCTAATTATAACCTTATGTAGTAGTGAGATGAGTGACATGAACAGTTTTCTTCTCTTGTTGTACTTTCATGTTTCATGAAATTGTTACAAATTGTATACAATTTGTACAATGAGTATAAAATTATTTAATTAACAAAATTTGTTCTTTATTTGGTCTTTATTTGTTCTCATTTATTGTTAAATAAGATGGCAATTAAATTATCATAAAAATATATGTTTGTTACTATAAAAACGGTGATTAAAATCGGTTATGTAATATTCCTTCTCGACTTCTACTAAAATTAATTTCTATAATATTTAATGAGATTTTTTTAATTGTGAATTATTTTATCCAATAGCAAGACCAGCGAGAGGCGATGCGTCTACTTCTCCAGGTCACCGGATCACCGGGACCGAAATATCAGACAATGGAAATTATTACACGTTGACTAAAAAGTGGATTTTAATTTCTCATCCTCGGCGATGTGTTTAGTGAAGTCGTTGTCTCTCCGCTCATTCGTGTTGGACAATTTGCTGGGATAACGGGAGCCTCTGCCGATGTTTTGTAAATGTTCTTCAGAAACTATTGATTAGCGCTCAGAGCAATTTGTTCAGCGAGGCGATCCCTTTAACGCGGCCCTCTGTCTAATTTTATGTTAGGCATCGAATAATTATACTTAACCACTGAGCGTTATGTAATGACTTACACAATCATGTGAACAAGACAACGAGAAAGTTGATGATAGAGACGAGAGAAAACTTTTTCTGATTTATTCTATGGTAGAAGTTAAAGAGCAAATACCATTTCCTACGTTGTCCGACGTGGATTCAGGTTCTGCCGGGATTCACTAAGGTTGTGCGCCCGATATCCACCAGGTGTCGCTGCTGCGCCGAGGTCCGCCGGAGTTCACCTGCTTCTACTTGGTACATGTAAGTGCTTGATCTTGCGACACATTTAGTTTTTTAAATTCTCCGAATCCGTCAGGTTGTCCGACGGCCACGCCACCCGATTTCTGTCGCGTGAAAGCCGGCACTGTTGCGCCAAAATCCGATCGCGTGCGCCAAAACCCCTGCGGAATTCGTTGAAAAATGGAAAAATTCAGGAAACCCAACGAAAGTGCGGCCGCGGAGCCCTTAGTAAATGAGTTAACTAAAAAGTTAAAATATATGTGTCAAGAATCTATCCAATGATACCAGACTCAGCCTCCTAACCCCAGCCACTGGGACTGGGGGAAACTTTTAAATCTTAAAAGGGAAACCCCAATTTGTATTGCAGATTCAGATTTTCAAGGAAAAATTACATTGATTCAATCTACAATTCAAGTAAATTTGTAATGTCACACGTCACATGTAATTATACTAAAGTTGAAACTGTATCCCCATTCCCAGTGTAAGGTGGAAAAATCTAGTTTTTTATATAGAAACTGCATACAGTGTAACCCAGGAACAACAATGTGGATGTTGTGGTTTTCTGTTCTCTTCATGGGCTTGTTTAATGTGAGTCCCCGCCTCTCACACATCGGGGGCTGGTGTAATGTGAGTCCCCGCCTCTCACACATCGGGGGCTGGTGTAATGTGAGTCCCCACCTCTCACACATTGGGGGCTGGTGTAATGTGAGTCCTGCCTCTCACACATCGGGGGCTGGTGTAATGTGAGTCCCCGCCTCTCACACATCGGGGGCTGGTGTAATGTGAGTCCCCACCTCTCACACATTGGGGGCTGGTGTAATGTGAGTCCTGCCTCTCACACATCAGGGGCTGGTGTAATGTGAGTCCCCACCTCTCACACATTGGGGGCTGGTGTAATGTGAGTCCCCGCCTCTCACACATCGGGGGCTGGTGTAATGTGAGTCCCCGCCTCTCACACATCGGGGGCTGGTGTAATGTGAGTCCCCACCTCTCACACATTGGGGGCTGGTGTAATGTGAGTCCTGCCTCTCACACATCGGGGGCTGGTGTAATGTGAGTCCCCGCCTCTCACACATCGGGGGCTGGTGTAATGTGAGTCCCCACCTCTCACACATTGGGGGCTGGTGTAATGTGAGTCCTGCCTCTCACACATCAGGGGCTGGTGTAATGTGAGTCCCCGCCTCTCACACATCGGGGGCTGGTGTAATGTGAGTCCCTGCCTCTCACACATCGGGGGCTGGTGTAATGTGAGTCCCCACCTCTCACACATCAGGGGCTGGTGTAATGTGAGTCTCTGCCTCTTAGACATCAGGGGCTGGTGTAATGTGAGTGTCCACCTCTCACACATCGGAGACCAGTGTAATGTGAGTCCCCGCCTCTCACACATCGGGGGCTGGTGTAATGTGAGTGTCCACCTCTCATACATCGGAGGCTGGTGTAATGTGAGTCCTCGCCTCTCACACATTTGGGGCTGGTGTAATGTGAGTCTCTGCCTCTTAGACATCAGGGGCTGGTGTAATGTGAGTCCCCGCCTCTCATACATTGGGGGTTGGTGTAATGTCCCTGCCTCTCACACATCGGGGTCGGGTGTAATGTGAGTCCCCTCCTCTCACACATCGGAGGCTGGTGTAATGTGAGTCCCCGCCTCTCACACATTTGGGGCTGGTGTAATGTGAGTCTCCGCCTCTCACACATCGGGGGCTGGTGTAATGTGAGTCCCCACCTCTCACACATCAGGGGCTGGTGTAATGTAGGTCCCTGCCTCTCACACATCGGGGGCTGGTGTAATGGGAGTCCCCGCCTCTCACCCATCTGGGGCTGGTGTAATGTGAGTCCCCGCCTCTCACACATCGGAGGCTGGTGTAATGTGAGTCCCCACCTCTCACCCATCTGGGGCTGGTTTAATGTGATTCCCCACCTCTCACACATCGGGGGCTGGTGTAATATGAGTCCCCGCCTCTCACACATCATGGTTTGGTGTGTTATGAGTCCCCGCCTCTCACACATCTGAGAGATTAGTAACTTAAGTTTTCTCCCCTATGAAGATGAAATTTTTTTTGTTGCCTACAAAGTTTTTAAATATTGAATGCTCTATATTAAGACATTAATATTGAATGAGACATTGGAAGCTTTAAATATAAATTAAAGATAAGTTTTACTGAGTAAAACACATTACTGATGTGTTTTGAGTCCCTTCTTCCCTGCAAAACAGCAGCATTGAACAAAATCATGATAACTGGCTAGTACTGCTGTTCTGCTGGGTAGAAGGGACTTCTTGCATCACATATCCCTATGATGCTCACAGATTATGTTTGGTCCTCGAAATCTGGGCAGTGCACAATCCGCTTTCATGGAACAACAATGGTCTTCCTCTGCTTTGTTGCATGTCTTTCATGTAAAATTATGTAAATTCTTCTCTATGTCTATATTCCATGAGCAAAACAGTTAAAAAAAATCGATTTTGCTGCGTTACGTAAACCATAACCTGAATTTTACTCATAACAAGAAAGTTCATGTTACACATAAATGTGGTTTATCAAATCTAAATGAACCAGTTGCATAAAAATCTGACTCTTAAAATGTATATTTGCCAAAAAATTGCTCAATCCAAGTCGTAATAATTTATCCCCTGGAGACTCTTCTCCACCGACTTAAAAAATTATACCCCTAAAAATACTGGTGTACAATTTACCCTAAGTGTGTTCGATGTTCCTAAAAATGGGGCTATCATTTAATCACCCGCTCCCTTCATGCTTTACCTTCTTCATTAATATCCCTAATAATCTCCGCAGGGAGCCGACACCTCCGAGGAGCCGCGGCTCCGACTTCCCATCCCATCTAAGTCCATAATTCTTCTCAGTGCTCCGAGGACCATGAGATTTACAGAAACTGAAAGCGTTAGGTGCAACGAGATGAAATATCTGCTCCGAGAGGCGAGCGGCCATTTTCTTACTAAGAAAATATGTTAATATGATAATTAACTATGTAACAAAACGTATTAGTCAGAGCCGTTATTTACACGGGCTCAGCTGACAGCTCATTCGCTGGATTCTACTTACATGTGTGCAGTAATTAAAATTCTAGTAATTTATCAGAATGTTAATGATTTCAACATGAAATGATGTGAATATCAGTCCTCCGGATATGGAAGAAGTAAGTAGTGAATCTTATTAAAGGGATAGTCCGGACAAAAGCTTTTAATTCCTTCGATTCTAGCCTCTAAAGAGAATTTATCGGCAGTTTTGACCATACACAGCTTCAGCCAATGAGAGGTACTGACCCTTGTTAGTAGCAGCAGGACTGTGAAAAATGGATTTATATTTCAGGATTATAGCTAGATAGTGTTGAGCGGACCTGGACCGCCTTTGGGTCCCCTAAAACTCCGTAGCAGCCGTAGCAGTAGTTACGCCACTGGGAGGAGTAGAAGACCATGAAAGATGCTGTGATTTCATGTGATGAGATAAATATATGAGGTATATTTAGCAAATGTTACTGTGTAATGGACCTTACATGACATCACCCTGGTCTCGTGGCATGAAGTGCTAAATGGTGACGAGGCAAGGGACATGGGGAGCTGTAGATAGGAGGGGCTGGCAATTTTTAGTTAAAAGACGGGTAGCATTTAGGTTTAGGGCTCTATGGGAACCTGTTTCTAGCTGTATTTATAAAAAAAATATGGCAACAAGTTCTCTTTTACAAATTTTTTTCATTGTGTAAAATTTAAATAAAAAATAAATTGAAAAAAACATGCCAAATGTAACATCTTTGTTTATCCTGCCTCTACAAAAAAAGTATAAAAATGCCCAATAAGTAAAATGTTTCCAAAATGGTTCAATTCAAGCATTTTCTCACCCCACAAAAAACAAGTCATATATTTCTCTAAAATATGGCAAAAACAAGCAATTTTGGGCTCCCAGTAAGAACAGTAAGCCATATACAAAACCTACACACAATGGGGGTCATTTACTAAGGGCTCAAATCGCGTTTTTACGGCGCGTTACCCGAATGTTTCCGTTTTGCGCCGATTTTCCCTGAATTGCCCCCGGTTTTTGGGGCACGCGATCGGATTGTGGCGCATCGGCGTCGGCATGCACGCGCCGGAAATCGGGGGCCGTGGCCGAACGAAAACCCGACGGATTCGGAAAAACATTTTTTAAAAAAAGTGTTGCTGGACATGTGCTTTACCTTCACTCAGCAATGGATCGTGGACTCCGGCGGACTTCAGCGCAGCAGCAACACCTGGTGGACGTTGGAGGACTGCCTTAGTGAATCGCTGGAAGACCCGAATCCACCGCAGAGAACGCACCGCTGGATCGTGAATGGACCGGGTAAGTAAATCTGCCCCAATATACCTCTCTGATCATACTGACCTATATAATAGAGTTAGCATATTGGGGCACATTTACTTACCCGGTCCAGTCGCGATCCCGTGGCGCGTTGTCCGACGTGGATTCGGGTCTGCCGGGATTCACTAAGATCGTGCGCCCGATATCCAGCAGGTGTCACTGCTGCATTGAGCTCCGCCGTAGTTCACCTGCTTTCTGTTGCATGTGACTGCTTGATCTTGCGACACAAATCGTTTTTTAAATTCTGCGGCTTTTCCGAATCCGTCGGGTTGTCCGACAGCCATACCCCCCCCATTTCTGTTGCGTGAAAGCCAGTGCCAATGTGCCACAATCCGATCATGTGCGACAGAATCCCGGGGCAATTTGGCACAAAACGGAAATATTCTGGAAAGCCTCATTGGGTCTTATTTACTATGGGTCTGCTGACCGCACTTTCGTCAGATATTCCAACATTTTGGGGTTTTGCACGGCCTGGACAGGTATTTAAAAGGTGTTTGTGTTGCACGCGAAGGTGAACGGGTACGTAAATTTGCCCCAATATTTCTATTGTGCGCTAAGTGGTGCAAAATCTTTAATCGAAAAAAGAAATACAAAAATAAAGTGAAAATCCCACTTTTGGCAACTCAGAATTTCACGTTGTGAAACGAATCTCCAGTCATTGTAGAAGATGAAGAAATCTTGATTAAGATGATTCCAGACAATTAATGATGCAGTATATTACCCTCATGACCCGGCCGAGAGGATTCATCCTTATCAGCTCAGAGGAAAAATTACGACTTAATAACTTTAGTTTTGTGTTCCAATCAGGCTACGGGCAAAGGAAGACGTTGACGCAGGAAATGGAGCAGAACTATCTCCTTTCTGAGGGCTAATTATTTCAATTATTCTAGAATCTTACAATTGATTGAGGTTCTACAAAGCCGACATATTATGGTCATTTTTATCAGCCGAGAAAGTCTGCCTGCATTTATATGCTTGACTTTGTGTGAATAGAGGAACATGATTAGGGCAAGTCAAGGGCAGGCTGCGGGTCAGGAGCGGGGGAATCGCTCATGTCGAACCAAACACAAAAGGGAGAACAGAAGTGAAACATTTGTCTTTGCATGGAAAGATTAATGCAAATGCAGGCGGAATTTATCACGCGTTCAATGTGCGATGCGAGGGAGGACGCAATGTGAAAATGGATGACATACAGTACAGCGCGTTACAAAGTAGCAGCTTATAAACAGCAAAGTATAATCCAAATATTACAACATTATATTGTTTCGTGAAAGATGGCGACGCCTTCTATAAGAACCCAATGTAAGTACAAGGTCAAGTTTTACATTCCCTTTACCAAACTCAACGCACAAAAACTGTTACAAGTTTTATCACAAGATTTCTTTTTTGCCATATGTATTGGACTCCACCCTCATATGTGCCCTCAAAAGGTAAAAAAAAAAACATGGCTGCTTAGGATTATTATTATTTTCTGATTTATTTATAGAGCAGCATTTCCTCCCATGTGCTATACATTTAGAAAGGTTCACAAACATTGCATTAAGACAAAGACTCAGGAGAGAGTTGGGCGGGCCAGGTTTAGGAGTGGACACAGAGGAGGGACCAGGGGGCACGATCAGGCAGGCACCCGGCAGTGCATCCCCGGACCAATGCAAGGACACAGGGATTGTGCATCCCTGGGCCCCTTAACACCCTGGACCCCATATATTCTGAGAAGAAAGAATCAAATAAAGCTTGTAGTTTTGTGGAATTGGGTGACACCGGATATAGGTGAAGCCCTGCAGTTCACAGCCTTCTTGATTTCAAGGGGTTTACCTGGACCGACTCCCTTGTACATAGCAAGCAGCAGTAGATGTTGACAAGCAATAGGAGTACAATGTCATGTTCCCTGTTTTCAGTGTTGGTCAGCGGGGCTGGCAATCAGCCGGACTTTTAAGTCACTTATAAAGTTTCCTTGGGACTAGACTTCTATGCCAGTGATTTGTTGACCTAAGTATGTGTTTATAATGAGTGACCTTAATATGTATTTATTCTACCTGACCTAAATTGCCTTTTAAAATGTAAAACTTTTAAAATTCTCTGGCTTCACAGTCTGTTACACTGACTTGACCCATCCGCAGCTTCTCAGCACTTCCTCCTCCCTACGTCTGCTGTAATCTCAGTGCAGCAGAGGGAAGTGCTCTTTGCACAATGTAACAGTCTGTGAAGCTACTGCATCCCCATGAGCCCTTCTGATTCATTAGCAAACTTATAAAAGTTGGTTTTAAAAGGACGGAGGCCATAGATAACAAATATAAGAAGATACCACAGTCCCGGCGCATGGTTCTATGAGTAAGTGTCCCTGGTTTATCAGGATGGAATTTGATGATAGATTTCCTTCGATGAGATTCTTCGGCTTAAAATTTGGTCAAAATTTTGGCACAGTCGTCAACTTAGTAGTGCATGATACCTACGGTTTTTACAATGTTGCAAATGTAAAGCAACACTTAAAATAATTTTCTGCCAGCAGTGTTGAGCTGTAGACATCTGGTGTAGCTTGGGCAGAAGGTTTGCTGGGACACCCATCCAGAATCGGCAGGATCAGCTGCTGTTGTAAATAATCCTTATGATATCCACAGATGTGATACGAAGCTGTTTTTCGTGATTCACTCCACACTTTGCACACCGCGTCCTCCTGACTCATTTCAGGCGTATTGTAATTTATTCCATCTCGGTTGGATTTTCAGATAAGTATTCTAAAATAAACATTGTTTTCTCTTGTTTTGTCCTGGAAATAATTGGAACGAGATAGGAAAAATGACATTGTGCCGTTCTTTCATGGAGTGTTTAAATAAATAATAATTTAAAGGGGTTTTTTTATCCTTCGCTGTGACAAAATAGCAAAAAATTCCGAAATAATCTTATCAGAAAAATGGCTTCTGCAGGAGTGCAGGATATGGCATGTATCCAGGCGGAGAAATTGTGCATTTTAGTCATCACTTTTCTAACAAAATCTCATAAGGAAACATAAAAGAAGAGAAGGATACAAAGTCCTGACTAATACACGGAATAAAGTCTAATTGTTTTTGCATCTGAATTATTGTGCCGCTCCGGCATGGCGTCCTAATTAAATGACTCGCAATTGTAATTAGAAATCACAGGGAAGCCGTAAGATTCAAGATGACTGATCCGCGCTAAGATGCAAACAGAAAAGTTTCCATGAATTCTCATCTTCGCCGCGCGCTGACATAAAATCTATTCATGCAGTTCATAAGTTGCATTTTAAAAGGCGCATTATATTGCATTCACTTCAATTGCGCGGAGCATTTAATAAATCACCTAAGCTAGGAATTCATTGGGAGAGCATTGTCAATCCCTTCACACTTCAAATTCTCTAGGGGCTAAATCCCATTGTGCAGTTTCGGGGCACTTTTTGATGCCACGATTGAATCATGACGGGCCTTGCTGCATACTATAGCCCATACTGTATCTGTATACGGCTCTGATCAGTGTTGCACTTGGACCCACTAGATGTTTGAGCAGACATATTCTCCACCAACCTCTAAATCCCTTCAAATGCAGTTGTCTTCTGCTGGACCATTGGTATCCAAAGTTGGGTTAGAGCCTGGAGCACCAGCGGAATCTCTGTGTCTGTCCAGTACTGCCCCTAATATCCTGCTTGACCATCATTTCTGGGGTATTGTACGATACAATACAACGATACAATTTTGTGTCTGGACATAGTGCTACACATTTAAGGGTTGCAAGTTACATACATTTTTAAATACATATAAGTAAGGGACAGAAAAAGAATAGAATACAATGGAACACATTTACTTACCTGATCCAGTCGCGATCCCAGGTCTGCCGGGATTCACTAAGGTCTGTGCGCCCGATATCCAGCAGGTGTCGCTGCTGCGCTGAGGTCCGCCGGAGTTCACCTTCTTCTTCCCGGTGCATGTGAGTGCTGATCTTGCAACACAAATAGCTTTTTAAATGCCGCTTTTTTTTTTCGAATTCTTCGGGTTGTCCGTCGGCCAAGCCAGTGCCAATGCGCCGCAATCCGCGTGTGCCAAAATCCCAGGGCAATTCAGCGCAAAATGGAAATAATCGGGATATCGATGAAAGTTCGGCGTTCGGACCGTTAGTAAATGAGCACCACTGTGTGTGTATTGAATAATGGGGGGGTTGTTAGGTAGTGCTGGTACTAGTGGTTCTATGGTGATGAGACAAGCCTGGTGCTTTGGTGCATCCTGTGCTGCCTGGCGTTGTAGCTCTATGGTGCTGGATTGCAGCGGTCTTCTTAGAGATCCAATGCGACTCTGAAGCCTGGTAAGGGTTGGTGCCTTTGGATACTAGCCCTATTCACATTTGACTTGAGATGTTTTGTGCCTAGAAGGGTCCTAAGTGGGGCCCGGGGTAAAACTAAAATTTGCCCAAAATAAAACTATGTTATGAAGGGTCACAGTCAGTAAGAGGCTCCTTTATCCCTGTACAATAATAACACTTTGTAGTTGCATACAGTAGTAGGTAAGTATCTGTAATATGGGGCTGTAGGAGAATGTTATAGGTGATGGACAGATGATAGGGAGATGGATGAATGTTCACTCTGGGATTGAACCAAGGGGTATTAAAGGTATTCATCCTCTGCCCACAAAAGTCCACCAGCAGGGGGCCCCTTTAGGACAAATGGCCAGTTTGCTGCCCCTTAATGCCAACCCTGGTGCCTAGTTCTTAACCTCTGGACTGGTGCTAGTAGGGGTGCTACTAAAGTGTGCTGTTGTAAATCAAGGTTCAGTGGTGGGAACTTCACAGGTACGTCCGCCAAGCCTCCCTGTTAAGAGGCACTGCCAATGGGTCTCTACGGTCCTGTTGCTGGGTGAGGCTGGTGCCGGAGGAGGGGGGGGAGGGTGCTTTGATGTATTTATGAAGCACCCAAGATGCTGCTTTCACCTCAATTTGGTGATGGAGGTTTCTCAGTGGTTCCATCGAGCCCCCAGGTAGGGAGGACACGGGGAAAAAGGGGAGAATGCAGGGGGTGGAAGGAATCTTCAGAGCAGAGGAACAGGAAGCACCATCTCAAAATACTAATTGATGTGATGCCCTAAATATAAGTTTATATTGCTAGGATTTGCATCGAGATGACAGTGGGTACCAAATCCTGCCTCCTCTCTGATTTGAAACCGAAGTAGGGAAATTAAGGTTCCTGAAATGTGTTGTCTTAATAAGTGCTTGTAATATTGCAATATTTGTTATTTGATTGGTAGCCAAATCCAAATTGCTAGCACTGACCGCGGGTGTTTCCGGTAAGCCTTTGCTGCAATATACTTACCGGCTTTGGAGAGGGCTCAGCCCGTGAGTCCCCTCCATGCACCCATCATGTCACGTAGTATTACATCACATGTCAGTAAGCGGCACATGTACAAAAAAATCTATACTTCGGTGCAAAGCCCAGAACTTCAACAAAGTCCATCCAAAAGTATAGAATAGCAAAAGGCTTGAGAAAGGATAATATTTAGGGCCAAAACGTAGCTGGACATGTGGGAATAAAAGTTGCTTTTTTTATAGTGGAACCTTGGAGTGCTGCAATATTTTGATATATTTATATAATATTTTTGTGTCCTGTCCCTTAGATCAATGTCCATTTTTCTTGAAACACAGCCAATTTTTTTTAAAGTGCAGGTTGAGTTTAGAGATGAGCGAGTATACCTGTCTGAGCTTGATGCTCGTTCGAGTATTAAGGTACTCGAAACGGCTCGTTGCTCGGACGAGTATTTCCCCTGCTCGAGATTGAGCATTTAATTAAAAAAACACAGTGAAGAACAATGAAGAATAGAATAAAAACAGTGAACACAGTGAACACAGGATCATATAAGTGAAAAAGACAGTGAAGAACACAGTGAAGAATAGATGACAGATGTTCGGCACATCTGCTTACTTGTCGGAAGATACGCGCGGAACGGCAGCAGGGAGACATCAAGCAGCAGGGAGACATCAAGCAGCACGGGGAGACATCGGGCAGCACGGGGGAGACATCGGGCAGCACGGGGAGACATCGGGCAGCACGGGGAGACATCGGGCAGCACGGGGGAGACATCGGGCAGCACGGGGAGACATCGGGCAGCACGGGGGAGACATCGGGCAGCACGGGGAGACATCGGGCAGCACGGGGAGACATCGGGCAGCACGGGGGAGACATCGGGCAGCACAGGGAGACATCGGGCAGCACAGGGAGACATCGGGCAGCACGGGGGAGACATCGGGCAGCAGGGAGACATCGGGCAGCACAGGGAGACATCGGGCAGCACGGGGGAGACATCGGGCAGCACGGGGGAGACATCGGGCAGCACGGGGGAGACATTGGGCAGCACGGGGAGACATCGGGCAGCACGGGGAGACATCAGTCAGCACGGGGGAGACATCGGGCAGCGCGGGGAGACATCGGGCAGCACGGGGGAGACATCGGGCAGCACGGGGAGACATCGGGCAGCACGGGGAGACTTCAGTGGAAGAAGAGGAGCGGATCCCGGGACAGCGTATCACCCCGACAAGTAAGCAGATGTGCCGAACATCTGTAATCTATTCTTCACTGTGTTTTTCACTGCGTTTTTCACTTAAATGATCCTGTGGTCACTGTTTTTATTCTATTCTTCACTGTTCTTCACATCTGATAACTTGTCGGGAGATAATATAAGCGCAGAACAGTGAAGAATAGATTGCAGATGTTTGCATACATCTGCTAACTTATCAGAAGACATTCTTTTTCAATTAAATAACACATTTTATTCCTGAACCATGGTCCCTTTGAAAAATGCTCGGGTCTCCCATTGACTTCAATGGGGCTCGTTATTCGAGACGAGCACTCGAGCATCTGGAAAAGTTCGTCTCGAATAACGAGCACCCAAGCATTTTAGTGCTCGCTCATCTCTAGTTGAGTTTAATTTGAAATATTTTGGATGCTTAAATCCCAGTTTTTTTTTCCAAAAATTCTAATTAGGGAGAGTGAGACGAAAATGTTTGCATGGCGGTTAAACGACAAGAATAAAAATGTTTTATAATATAATACATGGGAAATGTCTTCTAGTGCAGATTGGGTTTTTATAATTTTTTTTATTTTTAAAAAATTACCAGTATCATAATTTAAACTAGGGAAATTGTTGGTATGTCAAAAAAACACTTTCCGTATTTTTTCGGACTGTAAGGCGCACAAAAAATTCTTTGATTTTCTAAGAAATCAATGGTGCGCCTTATAGTCCAGTGCGCCTTATATATGATCCGTACTTACAGACAACAGCTGCCTTGAACTGTGCACAGGTCTGCCCCCTGCTGGTCATTCATCATTATAATCAGGTGCGCCTTATAATCCGGTGCACCTTATATATGAACCTAAATGTTTCAGCAGGCATTTTTAGTGGTGCACCTTATAATCCGGTGTGCCTTATAGTCCGAAAAATATGGTTTTTTTGCTATAGAATAATATATATATATTTTTTTTTCCCTAAAAAAACCATGATACCTCTGATATAAAATTTACTGTAGCAATTACTTGTCGCCCGCCTTCCGACTTTCGATACATTATCCTTTTAAGACTTCTCAACAAAGAACTTTGACCGTGCAGAACAATCAATGGACATTTCTATGTTAAACAATAAAAGGAAAAAGTAAAATCTTTTTCTTTAATTTAATTGCCAAATCTTTCACTCGGAGCACAATGAGAGGATAAAGGCTCTGGGGTCACCTGACAAAGCCCCTTTGAATCTAAGAATAATCAAAAAGATAAGCAGAACCTACAGGGTTTCTGCAAGGTCTGCCAACAAATTTTAGGCTCCCTCTGAAAGGCAATTACTCTGTCATCAGTTGAAGAGAGTGACCTATCTGCTTCGGGCTCATGTTTTTCAATTCCAAGCATGAAGCCGAGTCTACGACTTGTTCGGAATCCAGAGCTTTGTGATTGAAACTGTAATAACAAGAGTCTACGGAGATTTAAGTTACCTGCCAAAAAAGTGACACTTACAAAAAAAAAGTCAACAAAATGTAAAAAATTAGATCTCGGCAACTCTTACTTTTTATTTATTTTTTTTTATTTACAGATTTTTTTTTTCTTAAACGGATAAAAAAATGTAAAAAATTAAAAATAAATCAGTAAATCCTCTCTCTCTCGGAGAAGATGTTCCTCCAGCCTCTATGACATAGGGGGATCCTGTCAAGATGAAGCTTAATGTACCGAGCCATTTTCCAGGGATTAACAATATTGATGATTAGGGAGGAGAAAATGACGGACTCATTTAGAAAACTCTGACAAAATCAATTTCTAATCATTTATTTATTTATTTTTTTTTTCCCATGTAAGCACCAAGTGGAAAAAACTAGAACATAGTTATTCTGAGCTACGTGACAAGCAAATGGTGCAATACTAATATGGATTGAGGCCCGAGTGACATATTTACGGAGAGTCCAGGCAGAGAAAATGGATGAAATTGTTATTTATTGATTCAGCCCATTGATTGGTGTAATTCACTTTCACTTCATATGTATTCACATAGTTGGTTTGAAGTAATTACATCTTTATTATCAATTATCTATCATCCCCCGGAGCAGAAACACATCATCACACACCAAACACTATAATATTATGTTTGGGATGACTGGAGCTCGAAGCTGAGATTAATGACAGGCAAAAAGTACAAAATTACAAGGGAAAAAAAAAATTGTCCATCAACTTTCTATGAAGAAAGTAAAAAAAAAAAAGATCAAAGAAAATAAAAAAAAATACATACAAGAT
Source organism: Engystomops pustulosus (assembly GCF_040894005.1). Taxonomy (NCBI): domain Eukaryota; kingdom Metazoa; phylum Chordata; class Amphibia; order Anura; family Leptodactylidae; genus Engystomops; species Engystomops pustulosus. The sequence continues at coordinate 9,936,166 of NC_092415.1, read as the reverse complement.
ACAAAAAGATACAAGACACCAATAACATTTGATATTGACATAACAATAGGAACAATTAGTAGGGTCTGGATCAGGCAAATATTATAAACCCCAGAGCGGACAGCAAATACTAGAGTTTCCCAGACCAGACATATACTGGAGACACCAGAGCAGACATATATTAAAGACCCCCAGAACATTCATTTATTAGAGACCCCCAGACCAGACATATACTGGGGAACCCACAGCAGGAAAATACTATAGACCTCCAGACCAAACATATACTGGAGATAGAGATGAGCGAACATACTCGTCCGAGCTTGATGCTCGATCGAGCATTAGCGTACTCGTAACTGCTCGTTGCTCAGACGAGTATTTCACCCGCTCGAGAAAATGGCGGCCAGAAACAGAGCCAATCACAAGCCAGGAGACTCTGCACTCCACCCAGCATGACGTGGTACCCTTACACGTCGATAGCAGTGGTTGGCTGGCCAGATCAGGTGACCCTGGGATAGACTAGCCGCTGCCCGCGCTGCTCGGATCATTCTCTGTCTGGATGCCGCTAGGGAGAGAGCTGCTGCTGGTCAGGGAAAGCGTTAGGGTGTTCTATTAGCTTACTGTTAGGCAGGAGTGATTCTACAAGAACCCAACAGCCCTTCTTAGGGCTACAATAACATTATACTTTTTTTTTTTATTTGCTTGTGGCTGGGCTTGCTGGCACTAGTAGTGCAGCTAGTACCATATTGTGAGGAATTAGCAGGGGGACTTGCTACCGTTGTGTTTAGCTCTTAGTGACACGCATATCCACCTCAAACACCAAAGTGGGAAAATTTATTAGGGGTTTGATTTCAATTAGGCACAGTCTGCCATTTCCTTTTTATTTTACGTTTATTTTTTTCATAACTCAGTGTCATCTCATCTGGCATAGTAGTGTGCTGTAATACTTGGCTAGAAAATAGCCATAGGAGAATCCAAACGGCTTACTTACGCCTACAGTAGCGTTATATATATTTTATTTCTGGTTGATCTGCTGGTGGCTGTAGTTGCTGCAGTGCATCTACTAGCAAATTGTGAGCAATTTGGAGTGAGACTTGCGACCACTGTGTTTTGCGCTTAGTGACGCACATATCCATCGCAAAGACCAAAGTGGGAAAATTTATTAGGGCCCGGGGTTGTATTTCAATTAGGCACAGTCTGCCATTTCCTTTTTTATTTTACGTTTATTTTTTTCATAACTCAGCGTCATCTCATCTGGCATAGTAGTGTGCTTTAAGACTTGGCTAGAAAATAGCCATAGCAATAGGATAGCATCGTTTGGTTTTAAAAACTAAAAAACACACAAAAAAAAAAAAACACAAAAAAAAGTTAAAAAAAAAATTAAAGTTATAACTCTCATTTTCAAAATGTTTAACCCGAGGGCTAGGGGTAGAGGATGAGGGCGGGGACGTGGGCGTCCAACTACTGCAGGGGTCAGAGGCCGTGGTCCTGGGCGGGGTGAGACACCACCTGCTGATGAGGGAGCAGGGGAACGCCGCAGAGCTACACGCCCTAGATTCATGTCTGAAGTTACTGGGACTCGTGGTAGAGCACTGTTGAGGCCAGAACAGTGCGAACAGGTGATGTCGTGGATTGCCGACAATGCTTCGAGCAATTTGTCCACCAGTCAGTCTTCCACGCAGTCCACCCATGTCACCGAAATCGACACTCCTCCAGCTCCTGCACCTCAGCCTCCTCCCCCCCAGTCTGCCCCCTCCCAGCAAAATTTGCCATTTGAACCGGCATACTCTGAGGAACTGTTTTCTGGACCCTTCCCACAGTCACAAACCAATTGTCCGGTTGCTGATGAGCAATTTTCCGATGCCCAGGTTTTCCACCAGTCGCAGTCTGTGGGTGATGATGACCTTGTTGACGTACTGGAAGAAGTGTGTAAAGAGATGTCCGACGATGAGGAGACACGGTTGTCAGACAGTGGGGAAGTTGTTGTCAGGGCAGGAAGTCCGAGGGGGGAGCAGACTGAGGGATCGGAGGATGATGAGGTGACAGACCCAAGCTGGGTTGAGAGGCCGGGTGAACACAGTGCTTCTGAGACGGAGGAGAGTCCTCGTCCAGAACAGGTTGGAAGAGGCAGTGGTGGGGCCAGACGGAGAGGCAGGGCCAGAGCTGGTGCATCAGCGCCAAATGTGTCAACTAGTGAAGCTCCCGTGGCGAGGGCTCCTGCGGCGAGGGCTAGATTTTCAGAAGTCTGGAGGTTCTTTAAGGAAACACCGGATGACCGACGGACTGTGGTGTGCCACATTTGCCAAACCAGGATCAGCAGGGGTTCCACCACTAATAGCTTAACTACCACCAGTATGCGCAGGCATATGAATGCTAAACACCCCACTCAGTGGCAACAAGCGCGTTCACCTCCGGCCGTGCACACCACTGCTTCTTCCCCTGTGTCAGCTGATAGTCAGCCCCCTGCCCATGACCCTGCCACAAAAACCCCATCGTCGCCTCCACGATCCTCCACAGCATCCACCAGCGTTCAGCTCTCCATACCCCAGACGCTGGAGCGGAAACGCAAATATAGTGCAACCCACCCGCACGCTCAAGCCCTTAATGTGCACATCTCCAGATTGCTAAGCCTGGAGATGCTGCCCTATAGGCTAGTAGAGACCGAGGCCTTTCGCAGCCTCATGGCGGCGGCCGCCCCTCGGTATTCGGTCCCCAGCCGCCACTACTTTTCCCGATGTGCCGTCCCAGCCCTGCACCAGCACGTGTCAGACAACATAATCCGTGCCCTGACCAACGCCGTTTCTGACAAGGTCCACCTGACCACGGACACGTGGACGAGTGCTGCCGGGCAGGGCCACTATATATCGCTGACGGCACATTGAGTTAACTTGGTGGAGGCTGGGACCGAGTCTGACCCTGCAGCTGGTCATATACTGCCGACGCCGAGGATTGCGGGGCCTACCTCGGTCCAGGTCTTTCAGGCCTACTATGCCTCCTCCTCCTCCCACCCCTCCTCCACCTCCTCCTCCGAACGACCATCCGTGGGCATGGCGCCATCAGTCGGTAGCTCTAGGCACAGCAGCAGTGCCGTCGCTAAGCGACAGCAGGCGGTGCTCAAACTGCTGAGCCTAGGCGATAAAAGGCACACCGCCCAAGAACTATTACAGGACATCACGGCGCAGACTGATCTGTGGCTGGCACCGCTGAACCTGAAGCCAGGCATGGTTGTGTGTGCCATGCCTGACCCATGTGTTAAATCTGATAGTTCAGCGTTTCCTCAAGACATACCCCAATCTGTCTGATTTGCTCACGAAGGTGCGCCGCATCTGTGCGCATTTCAGGAAGTCCAGCACAGATGCTGCCACTCTCAGGGCAGCGCAGCGCCGCCTCCACCTGCCCGCTCACCGACTGTTGTGCGACGTGCCCACGAGGTGGAATTCAACACTGACCATGTTATCCAGAGTTTACCAGCAGCGCCGAGCGATTGTAGACTGCCAGATGTCAACTTCCACCAGAACTGGTAGTCAGGTCAGTCAGCTTCCTCAAGTCTACAATGAGGAGTGGACGTGGATGTCTGATATCTGTCAGGTGCTGAGTAACTTTGAGGAGTCAACACAGATGGTCAGTGGCGATGCCGCCATCATCAGCCTCACCATCCCGCTGCTTGGCCTGTTGAAAAACTCTCTGGTCAGCATGAAGTCGGAAGCTTTGCGCTCCTCACAAGAGACGGGGGAAGAAGATTCCCTTGTTGATAGCCAAAGCACCCTTAGGTCTGTTTCTCAGCGCATATCGGAGGAGGTGGAGGTGGAGGAGGATGAGGAGGAAGAGGAGGAGAATGTTGGCGAGACACAAGAGGGGACCATTGTTGAGTCCTTCACTGTTGAGCGTGTATGGGCAGAAGAAGAGGAGTTGGAGGAGTTGGAGGAGGAGGAAATGGACAGTCAGGCCAGTGAGGGGAGTGAATTCTTACGCGTTGGTACTCTGGCGCATATGGCAGATTTCATGCTAGGCTGCCTATCCCGTGACCATCGCGTTCAAAGAATTTATTCCAGCACCGATTACTGGGTGTTCACTCTCCTGAACCCACGGTACAAGCAAAATCTTTCCACTCTCATCCCTGGAGAGGAAAGGAGTGTGAGAATGCATGAATACCAGCAGGCCCTGGTGCACAAGCTGAAACAGTATTTCCCTTCTGACAGCGCTAGCGGCAGAGTGCGTAGTTCTGCGGGACAAGTAGCGAGGGAGAGTAGGCGAGCAGGCAGCTTGTCCAGCACTGGCAAGGGTACGCTTTACAAGGCTTTTGCCAGCTTTATGTCACCCCAGCAAGACACTGTCACCTGTCCCCAGTTTCGGCAGAGTAGGGCTGATCTTTACAGAAAGATGGTGAGGGAGTACGTAGCTGACCATACCATCGTCCTAAATGATCACACAGCTCCCTACAACTACTGGGTTTCAAAGCTGGACATGTGGCACGAACTGGCGCTGTACGCCTTGGAGGTTCTTGCCTGCCCTGCCGCTAGCGTCTTGTCCGAGCGGGTTTTCAGTGCAGCTGGTGGCATCATCACCGATAAGCGTACACGCCTGTCGACTGACAGCGCTGACAGGCTGGCGCTTATCAAGATGAATAAAGCCTGGATTTCTCCTAATTTCCAATCTCCACCAGGTGAAGGAAGCTCAACCTGAATAATTTATCCACTCCTCCTCCTCCTCATTTTCCTCCTTCTCCTCCTCTTTGTACAGTAAAGCAGAGGAAACTGGCTATTTTTTGACAGGGCCCACTGGCTCTAGCTATAGTACTTTATGCATTTAATTTTTATGGAGGGCCACCGACCCGGTCCTCTGTTTTAAACAATTTTTGGGAGTGCCACATACAGGCACTCAATCTATTCAATTTTTCTGGAGGGCCACCTACCTGCTCCTCTGGTTTGAAAACTTTTTTGGACTGCCACATACAGGCACTCAATCTATTCCATTTTTCTGGAGGGCCACCTACCTGCTCCTCTGGTTTGAAAACTTTTTTGGACTGCCACATACAGGCACTATCCAAATTGAATTGTCTCCATAGCAGCCTCCACACGTTGTCTCCATTGCTACCTCCAAAAGTCGTCCATATAGCTGCCTCCATACATCGTCCCTTTATCAAACGAGGTGTGTCAGGCCGAAATTTGGGTTGTTTTCATGGATTCCACATCAAAGTTGTTAACTTTGTCGCCACCCTGCTGTGTTATCCACAAAATACACTGGCAAACTTTTACCATTTACGGATATTATTTCAGCGCTTCTTGCGCATCTGTTTACATTCCCCTCACCCGCCATATCCTAAACTTATAAGAACGCTACTACACTTGATCTTATACAAAAGGTTCTTAGAAGTGCTGTTTGGGGAGTAGCCTAGAGACAGGGGCTTGGATTGGCGAAAGCTCGCCTGGCAGCGGCACGCCAGCTCCATGCCAAGAACCAACTAACATAGTTTTAACTGCAGCACCTTTAATCTACTACTAGTTCACTGCCTCCATACATGGCCGCCTTATCAAACGTGCTGTGTCAGGCAGAATTTTGGGTTGTTTTCATGGCTTCCACAACAAACTTGTTAACTTTGTCGCCACCCTGCTGTGTAATCCTCAAAATATACTGGCAAACTTTTACCATTTACGGATATTATTTCAGCGCTTCTTGCGCATCTGTTTACATTCCCCTCACCCGCCATATTCCAAACTTATAAGAACGCTACTACACTTAACTTGGTGCAGGCTGGGACCGAGTCTGACCCTGGGGCTGGTCATATACTGCCGACGCAGAGGATTGCGGGGCCTACATCGGTCCTGGTGTTTCAGGCCTACTATGCCTCCTCCTCCTCCCACCCCTCCTCCACCTCCTCCGAATTACCATCCGTGGGCATGGCGCCATCAGTCGGTAGCTCTAGGCACAGCAGCAGTGCCGTCACTAAGCGACAGCAGGCGGTGCTCAAACTGCTGAGCCTAGGTGATAAAAGGCACACCGCCAAAGAGCTATTACAGGGCATTCCACATCAAACTTGTTAACTTTGTCGCCACCGTGCTGTGTAAGCCACAAAATATACTGGCAAACTTTTTTCATTTACGGATATTATTTCAGCGCTTCTTGCGCAGATGTTTACATTCCCCTCACCCGCCATATCCCAAACTTATAAGAACGCTACTACACTTGATCTTATACAAAAGGTTCTTAGAAGTGCTGTTTGGGGAGTAGCCTAGAGACAGGGGCTTGGATTGGCGAAAGCTCGCCTGGCAGCGGAGCGCCAGCTCCATGCCAAGATCCAACTAACATAGTTTTAACTGCAGCACCTTTAATCTACTACTAGTTCACTGCCTCCATACATGGTCCCCTTATCAAACGAGCTGTGTCAGGCAGAATTTTGGATTGTTTTCATGGCTTCCATGTTAACTTTGTCGCCACCCTGCTGTGTAATCCACAAAATATACTGGCAAACTTTTATCATGTACCGATATTATTTGAGCGCTTCTTGCTCACCTCCTTTGGTTCCTCTCTGCCACCCATTGGTTTGAAGCCTGAGTCCATTTAGGGTATGTTGCCATGACACTCTCTAGCCTGCCGCTGCTGCCGCTGCCGCTGCCTCTGCATGCCGTCCCCTATAGTGTCAGGGTCAATTATTTGATGTTTTAGATGCTATCTAGCCTCATTCGGTCACTCTGTCATGGCCATGCTGTTGCCCATAATTTTGGCATAATGGTGCGATTAAGCAGCCTCAGAGGCATCCATGCATGCTGCCCCTGCTGTTTCCTGTCCATTTCCGTGGTGTTTCCATCCTTTTCTGAGGTTCCCAGGTGTTTGGCCAAGCTTCCCTGTGCAGAGCCTTGGTCCCCTTGAAAAATGCTCGAGTCTCCCATTGACTTCAATGGGGCTCGTTACTCGAAACGAGCACTCGAGCATCGGGAAAAGTTTGTCTCGAATAACGAGTACCCGAGCATTTTAGTGCTCGCTCATCTCTAACTGGAGACCCCAGACCAGACACATACTGGAGACTGTACACCAGGCAAATACTATAGACCCCCAGACCAGACAAATAATGGCGACCCCCAAACCAGGCAAATACAATAGATCTCCTGACCAGGAAAATACTGTAGACACCACACTGAAAACTAGAGACTCCCAGCGCAGACATATACTGGAGACCCAAGAGCAGACATATATTAAAGACCCCCAGAACATTTATTTCTGATTCTGAACACCCCTGACCAGATATATACTAGAGACCCCCAGGCCAAACACATAATGGAGACTCGACACTGGAAATATTGGAGACCCTAAGACATATATAGAGATTTCAGAACAGAAATATAGTGGAAATTCCTAGAGAAGGTAAATCCTGCAGACCATTAGACCGGATGTATAATAGAGACCCTAAGACCAGACAAACTCTGGACACCCGAGACCTGACATATACTGTAGACCCAAGACCAGACATATACTGGAAACCTCATACATATATGAAGACCTCAAACGAGAAATATACTGGAGACCACCAGAAAATACAAATTCTATAGACCCTCAGAGCAGGTTTGAACTGGAGACCTTCAGACCAGACAAATTCTGAACACCCCTGACCAGATATATACTGTAGACCCCAGACAAGTCACATACTGGAGACCGTACACCAGGCAAATACTATAGACCCCAAGACCAGACAGCAAAGACTAGAGACCCCCAGACCAAACATATACTGGAGACCCCAAACCAGGCCAATACAATAGATCCCCAGACCAGGGATATACTTGAGACCCTGAAAACTAGAGACCCGACATATACTTGAGACTCCAGAGCAGACAGATACTAAAGACCCCCAGAACAAACATTTACTAGAGACACTCAAACCAGACTCATAATGGAGACTCAACACTAGAGAAATACTGGAGACCTCAGAACATAAATATACTGGAGATTCCAAGAGAATGCAAATCCTGTAGACCATTAGACCAGATATATACTAGAGACCCTCAGACCAGACAAATTCTGGACACCCCAGACCAGACATATACTGGAAACCTCAGACATATATGAAGACCTCAGACCAGAAATATACCGGAGACCATCAGAAAATACAAATAGTAAAGACCCTCAGACCAGGCTTAAACTGTAGACCCTCAGACCAGACATATTTTGAACACCCCAGACCAGACATATAATGAAGACCCTAGAGCAGAAATATACTGGAAACCTCAGACAAGACAAAAGCAAATACCCACCTCTCCTGGATCCTCTCCTCCCACCCTGCACCATACTTCTTACTTCGGGCCCTGCTCTGTTCTGGCTCCTGCCGCCGTGATGCTGATAGTATGTGCCTGCCTAATTATCCAGAGCCACACCAAGAGCAGGAGAAGTGACTACAGAAAAGCTGACAAGTACTCCCCATTCCTGGGCACTCTCTTGCTCTTGACACTGCTCTGATTTCAGCCCAAGCGCTGGCTCATACAACCAGTGACAGGATCCAGAGCAGAGAGGTGGGAGATGCTCTGGGAGAGGTGAGTCCGCTGCACTCACAGCTAGTCGGCTTTCTGAACCGATTCGAAATTCTAACAGTGATGGACCATAGGTCTCTGTCAGGGATCCATCTGATGGCCATTGCTGGGCACTTCCTGCCCACACAGGGCTGAAAACAGAGTGAGAATGTACATGTGAGACACAACCTCTCTCCCTGCACTGCTCTCAGCTCATTTCCTCATGGCTGCTACCAGGAGCCCTAACTAATGTAATAACCAAACACCTACACTCTTATCTCTCCCGGTACACCCTCAGCTTTTCCTACACCACCACATAAACAAATAATCCACAGTCTCTCATTCCCCTTTCACATAACGGCAGCAGGAAAATCAAAGACAGGAAAGAGAGAACAGTCTTCAATCTGTGCCATGTGCTGTGCTGCAGTTTTACATACACCAAAATGTAAAAGTGTAAAATAACTATTTATTAGATCAATGAAAACAAACCCAAATTAAGAAGACAACATACAAAGAAAAAGGATGGTGGAGCCAGACTGTTTTCTGTAGCCGAGGACCATCCATTTGAGAGAGTAATTCGCATACTGGGTGCGCAGACTATACTAATTTAATGTTAGATGGGCAGCCCAGGATGACCTTCTGACAGTGAGACCCTAGTAACCCAAATGCTGATAAGGCACACTACTGACAGATAGGTGGTCCTTGGCTAGAGCGGACAGCCTGGCTTTACCCATTCAACAGTATAGATCCACATCCGATCAAGGAGGCAAAGTGTTGGAGTTGATAAAAGTGGTGAAAGATTCTTCTTAAAACCATCCCCAAAAGAGTAAATCCCAGATGTAGGTCCTGTAGTTGCTGCATTATCTCCTCTGAAGTTTGTCTTCAGATATCCGCAGCTTATTTTGGTGTTATAATAGTTTGGCTATAAAGAGCATCCTGGAGGTCTGGAACATGAAAAAGGAGTCTTCATTGTGCAAACTCTCTGTGTTTGCGTGGGTTTCCTCCGGGTCCTCCGGTTTCCTCCCACACTCAAAAACATACTGGTAGGCTGTTTAGATTGTGAGCCCCATTGGGGACAGGGACCAATTTGACATGCTTTGTGCAGCGCTGTGTAATCTGTGTGCGCTATATAAATAAAGAATTATTATTATTATTATTGAAATGTCTAAAATGTTTTCCTCACCAGGACAACGATCCCAAACATCCAACCATGCCATCAAGAGCCACCTTCAATGTGAAGGAGAAGATGGAGTCCTGGAAGATATGGGCACCTGTGACATCCATTCTGCTTCTAGAGCACATGATGTTCCATGTGACTAAATCTCTCCTAAACTAAAATGTTTCTAATATTTCTTGAAGTAACAATCGTTTCTAATCTGTGACTTCTCCACCTCCACAAGCCTGGTAACTCCGGTGTTAATTACTCCAAAGATCTCATCCGTCTCATTTACAAGATCATCAATGATTACGTTGGAATGAACAGGACTGAGTATTGATTTCTGTGTTTCCCTGTTAGTAATGTCACCAAATCTGTATATCCAGTCAGAAATCAATGTTGTTTTCAGTCCTAGGTCCAGATCATAGAAGAAGCATATAGATATAATGAGTGGCAAATATATTATTACACCACTGTACCCATGGAACGATGAGCGGGATTCAATACACATCAGGCTATATCAAGACCGGCCGGACCACTGCAGTATGAAGACCTCTGGATGTTACTAGTAGTGATGCGTGGACCCATTCAGGTTTGGGGTAGCAAAGTTTGGCTGCACCTCAAAGAGAACTTTGGTTCATTTACCCAAACACCTGCAAGTGACACCGATTGCAGGTGATAAATCCAACTATAGGATGAAAGAAGAAGTAAGAGACATAAAATAGCTATGAAAAATATTTTTAAAATAAGCACAATAACATTTTGTGGGATTCTAAACAACAAGTTGTGCTATGTAACAATGATGATTATATGATTTGAATAAATAATAATAATAATGATATATTTATAAAATAAAGAAAGACCAAAAATGCAAACTACAAAATATTTATGCCTCACAGGCCAGTTTTGCCTCAATACCAGAGCTTTTACCATATTATTTCAAGGGTTTTCCATTTTATTTATACCTTATCCATATACCTTAGTAAAGCTTTAATAATTTTAATCACTTTTTATGTTGAATTGGCTTGTCATTGTACTGTATGTAGAATTCTTTTGTAACCTTATTTTTATCTTTTTCTCTGCCAGTTGTTTTTTTGTTTGCACTGCACGTTCATGTATTAAATTTTAAAATCTTAATAAGTCTCTCCTTGTAGTCTTAAAGAACCTCTGTTTCTGAAGGGATAACATAACATAATTTAGGGAATAGAATAGATTATTGATTTACTTGTTATCTTTGTTATCAAATTATATTTGACATTTGTATCAGATATTGCCTTATTAAAGTTTAGGTGGTGTCAGCAAATTGTATGCAAATTAAAAGGGGGCTGGATTACTAGAAGAGTGTATTTAACATAAATACACCATCTGGGCAAAGTTGGCAGGGATTTATGTGGTATGTAATTACATCACACGAAGTGACCTGAGAGTGGGGGTATATTATATAATATTATTATTATTTATTTATAGAGCCCCAACTGACACTTCCTCTTTATTCTTTGGGTTGTCACAATCACAGAGATAATAAGTTTATATAGGTTTTATTAGGTTTAGTAAATTTTTAAAAATTAATATGCTTTGTGCAAATTTTTTTTTTCTTTTTGCCAAAATTCTGAGGCCAATATCTTTTTCACACTTTGCTGTACGGACCTATGTAAGGTGTAATTTTTGCAGTACAAGCTGACATATTAATTTATATCAATTTGGTATCTATATAACTCTTTGATCACTTTTTATTCAAATATTCATGCATGGAAAAATTATGAAAAAGTGGCCACATTTGGGTGCTATTTTCCGTTATGGTGTTCAAGGACGAGAATAGGCATTTTTATATTTTAATACAATGGGCATTTTGGGAAGTGGTGATACCCAACAGGGCACATTTACTTACCCGTCCCTTCGTGATCCCCGTTGTGCATTGTGCGACAAGGTTTTGGGTCTTCCGCAATTCACTAAGATCGTGCGTCCAATTTTCTGCATCCGTCGCTTCCCCCGCTAAGGTCGCCGGAGTTCCCCTTCTTCTTCCCGGTGCATGTGAATCAGTCGGGTTGTCCAACTTCAACCCTGCAGGGCCTGATTGTAATACTACTGTATTGGTGCACTCTGTCGGAGCCGTCACGGCAGTACCTGTGATCCTCAATATGAATCGCGGGCAACCCATGCCCCTTGGTGCTGGCTAATCCGTAATGTAGTTATCTTCATTTTGAAGCACATTATCACATGCAAAGTACTAGATGCCACCAATGTCACAGACATATCTACTGAGACAGCATCAGCATCAGTGTGCGGCTGTTATCAATTGTTGCAAGTATTGTCATCATCTTTTAATCAGGTTTCAGATGCTTTTTAAAGATTTGTCTGTAAATTCAGTAGGTCAGATATAGATCGGGGATCAGGGGTAGCATTTCAGTTTTTGCCCCGACCAACAACAGCCCTGCCCATTGTTCAGGGCCATTTTTTGGAGAACTGTACTGTATCCAACAGTCTTCATCATCGGAAACCACGGCCCAAAGATATAACAATTCAGTTACATATGGGCACTAGAATTAAAATCTATATCTGCTATAAAGAGGGGTGCACCTGCCACAAGGCAAGCAGAGCCTCTTGCTTCATGCAGCACCAACTGCAGAAAGATGGGGGCCGCATCAGGGGTGCAGTTATCTACCACTTAAAATTAATGTTTTATCATTTTAATAACATTTTTTGTGCCACATTATTGTGGAAGGTATCAGTTCAGATGTTGAGAATATGAGGATAGTAGACACAAAAGACACAAGATATCAGTCTGCAGGTTATGTAGGATTGATGACCTATTATATAGATAGTATGAAAAGCCAAAAATTATCATGATAAAACTCAAGTCAAATAAAAATCTACCGGATTTGCCCCATTTTTGCACAACAAATAAAATTCATCACTAAAATTGCCAAGTCTCAAAATAATCTTCTGTTGTCACCACTAGTTCCCGTTATGTAGCAGGTAATGGCCGGTCTGGGAGCCGTTATTACTGAGTAACATGAATCATTTTGTGCTCTGTTAACTTATCGATCCCATAGTAATCTGATTCCATGCTCCAGCCAAAGCCAAATCAAAACTCAAAAGCGTCCAGTGGGGATCTTCAGAGCCATCTCAGCACATCGGCACCACCACTGTGATCATCGGAGGTGGCTAATGGGACACTTGTCGGGAAAGTCTTGTCATAATAATATAGCTCAGAAGCACCGGGGAGAAATGGTGTCCTCATGAAGATGAGTATTACACAATCCACTAGCTACGGGAATGGATAATGGAGTCACATGACCAAAAGAATCCATTGGCAGTTATTTTTGTATAAAATTTTTGCGTTACTTCTAAATAAAATAGAATCTGTTGTGTAGCTTATTCCTTCACCTTGGGGGTGTATTATGATAATGCTTGTTGTCAGATCCCTCTTCCACCCCAAATAAATACATTTATAGAACAACTTTCTTTTTAGGAGATTTTAGATTCAGAAATCCCTTCAATAAATTTGCATCCAGTGGCCCTATCATTAATTTACATACATGACCCACCTGTAACCTACCTGCAGGTGATGGCTGCCCCTGGCGTCTTTTGAGGGAGGTGGATTGATGTAATAGAGAGGGAAACACAGAGGTCTCCCGGCCGCTTCTCCCAATCAACTTTATCTGCAACTTCAAGACACAAATGGCAACCACTCTTCACAGCAGTAGGGATCTGCCAATAGCTTTAGATAGGTCTGTTCTCTTAAAGGGAGCAAAATTACGATTGGGCCTGAAGGCCCTCCAGACCTGCAAGCAGTTTCATGGTCTTCATTTCTTGTAGACAGACCACTACGATGGGAATATTTTAATTCTGATAGATTTATTCCTTTTAGTCAGCAGGGTTAGACTGGTCCAACTGAATTCCAGAGAATTCTCTTATGAGCTTGGGTTTCAACACAAAATAATGGGCCCTCAGGTCCTCAAAAGTTACAGGTGATTGGTGCCATCACATAGTTCTAGCGGCTAATTTTATGGGTTGGATGATTAATAAATACTAATACATTTTACATCTCATTTGTGATATGTAAGATGGAAACAGTGGTTGGCCTTCTGCATCATCCCCACCGGAGAGCCTTCAGCATCACCACTACTGGTGGACTCTAAGAATCATCACCACTATTAGGACCCCAGTATTATCAAAACTGGTAGGCCCTTGGCATCATCACCACTGGTAGACTCTCAGAATCACCACTACTGTTAAGCCTTCAGCATCATCACCACTTGTAAGTCATCAGCATAACCTCTGAAAGGACCTCAGTATCATCAAAATTGGTAGGCACTCAGCATCATCACCACTGGTGGACTATAAGAATCATCACCACTGTAGGACCTCAGTATGATCAAAACTGGTTGGCCCTTAGCATCGTTCCACTAGTAGGCCCTCAACATCACCACCTCTGGTGAGCCCTCAGCATCATAACTCCTGGTGGGCCCAAGGTCCAAAGTGACAGGGAGCTTTGGATGGAGCCTCAGTCTCTACAAGACCCCTTCAAATGTTGATGTAAGAAAAAACATTCTGACCGGTTCCTGGACACAGGATTTGCGAAGACAGAAACATTTAAATGAGATGAGATTTCCATACATGTGCTGCACACATTGGGTTCCATTTACTAACACGTGCACATGAAGCATCGGCCATGTATAGTTATTGTCCTGTCTCAATGGGCCCTTGGGTATTGAGAACTCACTGGATCCCACCCTTGGTACAACGTGCTTCATATTGTTTGCAGAATATTTAGAGGACCTTTAAAGAAAAAATTGTGATATTTTTTACAAGATCTATAAATTGTTTCCACCACATGTTACGCTCATATTATTGTAAGACGCCATCGAGAACTTGACTCAGATTCAAGATGCAATCAAATCCCATATGGCGCCGAGGGAATATAGCGGGGAGAGAGAAAGAAAAAAAATCCACAGAAATATCTATATTGACGTTAATATGAAATTCACAGCAGGTGAGGGAGTCACGTTGAATATGGAAAAGTGACATTCAGCAATCAGAAAGCAAAAAATAGAGCGTGCGGCAGGAGATCCTGACATTCACAGCACAGCCAGACATGATGACAATGTGCCGACTACAAGCGCAGACAACCAGAGGATGATAGATTCTTTCCTCCCAATTCTTTAGTGCTACAGAATATGAAAAACAGCTCATGCTTCACTCTCCGAGACAGGTCATCTAGATAGAAGTGGGTAATCTCAGCCAATGAGCCCCAGCCTCAGCGCTAAGTGCCGCTATTAATAGATCTTCACGGATCTTATTAACAGAAGATAGATTCTAAGAGCGGGGGGTGCGGTGGCACTCATGTCCAGTAAATAAATCCTGAAATATTATATGCAATAAAATGTCTTATTAAAAGTGGTCATATGGGTTAAGAGCTACCCATTGAATAGGTCATTAGATCAGTGGGGGTCCAGCAAAGTACCCCCACAGACCTGGTGATTGGGAGTCGATCTGTAGTAACCAGAGGCTACCAGTGCACACAGAACAGAGGTGTGCTGTTATCTACTATCTATCTATCTATCTATCTCATATCTATCTCATATCTATCATCGATGACTAGAGATGACGTGACATGCTGCTCCCATTCAGAGTCGGCCACACAAGTGGGACATCTATTGACATGCATTGAGTCCCCCTTACTGATCAGTCATGGCTTGTCACCCTGGAGCACCCCTGGCCAACTTGTTGTTTGAGTGCCAATCCGGCCAGGTCGTTTGTCTGAACCCGAACTGGAATGGCAGATCCGCTCATCTCTACTGATGGTCGATCCTACTTTATAAGTATGTAGGTCAAATGCGTAACTTTAAAGGGAACCCGTCACCTCCAACATACTCAAAAAAGCCCAAACAGAACTATTTGCAAAACTGTAAATTTGTCTAAATGATTCTACCATGGCTCCTCTCTGCTGCTGCCTTTTCCCAAAAACTACTTTTATTCCACCAGTTTTCTGTCAAGCAGATGGGACAGAACTTGGATGCAATTTCCCGTCCTTCGTATATCTGAGCCTCCACATTGTTCTCAGATCCAGATCACTGCAATCCCATGTTAAACTCTAGTGCATGTGCACTTCACCAGCAGCCTGCGCATGCCTGGGTCCACAGGTGTACTGGGCATGTTCCAGTAATATGCTCAGCGCCAGTGCACATAATTGCCCCGGACTTCATTCTCGTCAGACAGTCTGGATCGGGGATCACGACAGTCCTGTCGCGATCCCCGAGGTGCGTTGTCTGACGAGGGTGCCATCCGGCGGGATTCTTCAAGATCGTGCGTCCATTTTCCTGGATCTGGCGCTTCCCTGGAGTTCACCTTCTTCTTCCTAGTGTATGTAATTGCATTGTCTTGCACCACAATTTGAATTGTGCGCTTAGTCCAAAATCCATCGGGTTGTCCGTCGGCGACGCCCCCCGATTTGTGTCGCATGCAAGTAGGCGCCAAAATCCGATCCCGTGCGCCAAAAACCCCACTTAAATGCAGCGCAAATTGGAAATAGTCAGAAACCCGGCGAAAATGCGCCGTGAGATCCCTTAATAAATGTGCCCCAATGTGTTTATGTAGGGCACCCAGCTTTCCCACAGTCATGAATTTTATAAATTTTTTTCACAAAACTACTCAGTTCAGGGATTAAACAAGATATGTTTTTGCATCAGTATCTCTACAGCATTCTCAAGGTATGTTTGGTTCACAATGCCTTAAAACAAATACAGCATTACACAGAAAACCTGTGTCTATCTGTCCTGGTGTATACAAGTTTGGTTGCTCTGGGATCCGACCGTAAATCCTCGACTACGGTAGACATGGCAGATCCTTCTTATGAATAGCTTTTCCTGTCTGCACGATGCAGTGTTCTGTCTGCCCCTCCCCCTTGCATTACAAGATCAGCTCACAGATACTTCCTGCCAGCATTCAGCCACATGTAAAGACTTACTCTACAAGCTACAGATAAGATGAGATAGAAGTCTACGGGTCAGCAAAGAAAAAGAAATCTGGTGAAACCATTTTTTTTACTAATGAGGCTGAAAAAACAGGTTTTCATATCAATGTTAAACCTTCAGTTTTTTTTTTTACGGACGCATAGACAGAATAGAAGCAAAACCGGGACACAATGGCGACAAAACCCAACGGATGCGCAGCGGAAGCCAATGTGAACGAGCCCCTATTTAGTTGTCATGAAGGATAGAAATACCAGGATTAAAGATCGTATAATTGTATTTCTTTATTTAAGATAAAAATTGTGGCAAATGTAAACACATTAAAACATCTGTGAAGCAAAAATGTTGTAGGACCCCGGTGGTTGGACAGATGCTCCATCATGGATTGTGGGGGATATTGCCTCTCTTTACCATTCACCGTAATGGGTTTTGTTGCAGTACTACATACAACCTGTAGTCAGTGGTGGCGCTGTTGGTTGCACGAAACAAGAAGAACATTACTAATTGTTATTTGAGTGTCTAATAATTGCAATGTACGATGTTACATTGTGTGTTCTCTGTATTATCCCACAATCCTAAACTAATTACTAATCTCTCCTGGACTCCTCTTCATTATTTCTGAGGATACTTCACCATTTCTTGCAGTAAACAATACTTCACTTGTCATCGACTTCATTTATTAAGAACTCTCCCATTGTGCAGGAATAAAAACAAGATGAGGACAACAATGGCAAGTGATCACGAACCTTCGCAGATAATATTAAAATGCTGAATTTAGAATATTTTGGACGCCGGGCACCTGAGCACCTAATGAGGAGGAGATCACATGGATCTTACACGTGCTCAACTGCTTTACCTGACCCATCACTACCTGTAAAAATATCACATGTTATGGATGATACATGGTACAGAGTCAGGAGGGGCTGGGATGTCTGCAGTGTAATAATATCACATGTTATGGATGATACATGGTACAGGGTCAGGAGGGGCCGGGATGTCTGCAGTGTAATAATATCACATGTTATGGATGACACATGGTACAGGGTCAGGAGGGGCCGGGATGTCTGCAGTGTAATAATATCACATGTTATGGATGATACATGGTACAGGGTCAGGAGGGGGTGGGATGTCTGCAGTGTAATAATATCACATGTTATGGATGATACATGGTACAGGGTCAGGAGGGGCCGGGATGTCTGCAGTGTAATAATATCACATGTTATGGATGATACATGGTACAGGGTCAGGAGGGGCCGGGATGTCCGAAGTGTAATAATATCACATGTTATGGATGATACATGGTACAGGGTCAGGAAGGGCGGGATGTATGAAGTGTAATAATATCACATGTTATGGATGATACATGGCACAGGGTCAGGAGGGGCTGGGATGTCTGCAGTATAATAATATCACGTTATGGATGATACATGGTACAGGGTCAGGAGGGTCGGGATGTCTGCAGTGTAATAATATCACATGTTATGGATGATACATGGCACAGGGTCAGGAGGGGCCGGGATGTCCGAAGTGTAATAATATCACATGTTATGGATGATACATGGTACAGGGTCAGGAGGGGCCGGGATGTCGGCAGTGTAATAATATCACATGTTATAGATGATACATGACACAGGGTCAGGAGGGTCGGGATGTCTGCAGTGTAATAATATCACATGTTATGGATGATACATGGCACAGGGTCAGGAGGGGCCGGGATGTCTGCAGTGTAATAATATCACATGTTATGGATGATACATGGTACAGGGTCAGGAGGGGCCGGGATGTCTGCAGTGTAATAATATCACATGTTATGGATGATACATAGTACAGGGTCAGGAGGGGCCGGGATGTCTGCAGTGTAATAATATCACATGTTATGTATTATACATGGTACAGGGTCAGGAGGGGCCGGGATGTCTGCAGTGTAATAATATCATATGTTATGGATGATACATGGTACAGGGTAAGGAGGGGCCGGATGTCTGCAGTGTAATAATATCACATGTTATGGATGATACATGGTACAGAGTCAGGAGTTGCTGTGATGTCTGCAGTGTAATAATATCTCATGTTATGGATGATACATGGTACAGGGACAGGAGGGGCTGGGATGTCTGCAGTGTAATAATATCTCATGTTATGGATAATACACGGTACAGGGTCAGGAGGAGCCGGGATGTCTGCAGTGTAATAATATCACATGTTATGGATGATACATGGTACAGGGTCAGGAAGGGGCCAGATGTCAGCAGTGTAATAATATCACATGTTATGGATGATACATGGTACAGGGTCAGGAGGGGCCGGGATGTCTGCAGTGTAATAATATCACATGTTATGGATGATACATGACACAGGGTCAGGAGGGGCTGGAATGTCGACAGTGTAATAATATCACATGTTATGTATGATACATGGTACAGGGTCAGGAGGGGCTGGGATGTCTGCAGTGTAATAATATCACATGTTATGGATGATACATGGTACAGGGTCAGGAGGGGCCTGGATGTCTGCAGTGTAATGATATCACATGTTATGGATGATACATGGTACAGGGTCAACAGGGGCCGGGATGTCTGCAGTGTAATAATATCACATGTTATGGATGATACATGACACAGGCTCAGGAGGGGCCGGGATGTCTGCAGTGTAATAATGTCACATGTTATGGATGATACATGGTAAAGGGTCAGGAGGGGCTGGGATGTCTGCAGTGTAAAAATATCACATGTTATGGATGATACATGGTACCGGGTCAGGAGGGGTCGGGATGTCTGCAGTGTAATAATATCTCATGTTATGGATGATACATGGTACAGGGTCAGGAGGGGCCGGGATGTCTGCAGTGTAATAATATCACATGTTATGGATGATACATGGTACAGGGTCAGGAGGGGCCGGGATGTCTGCAGTGTAATAATATCACATGTTATGGATGATACATGGTACAGGGTCAGGAGGGGCAGGAATAACTGCAGTGTAATTATATCACATGTTATGGATGATACATGGTACAGGGTCAGGAGGGGCAGGAATAACTGCATTGTAATTATATCACATGTTATGGATGATTCATGGTACAGGGTCAGGAGGGGCAGGAATAACTGCAGTGTAATTATATCACATGTTATTAAAGGGGTTTGCCCATGAAAGAATGTTCTCAAATTATAACCTCCTAGTGATGTTTACACAATAAAGATAATTTTTAACCCCTTACTTTACAATGTTACTCAGTGTTATTGGTGTTTTACTCCTATTCAGTGATAGTCACTGTAAGATTCCAGTGTGTGAGCAGAGACCTCTAAGCAGACACATTGGGGGTCATTTACTAAGGGCCCAATTCGCGTTTTCCCGACGTGTTACCCGAATATTTCCGATTTGCGCCGATTGTACCTGAATTGCCCCGGGATTTTGTCGCATGCGATCGGATTGTGGCGCATCGGCGCCGGCTTGCGCGCGACGGAAATCGGGGGGCGTGGCCGAACGAAAACCTGACGTATTCGGAAAAACCGCCGCATTTAAAAACCGAAAAAGTGTCACTTGGGAAGCGCTTACCTTCACCTGGTCCGAGGTGGTACATTCCGGCGCGTTGAGATGATTTTCAGCGCAGCAGCGCCACCTGGTGGACGGCAGAGGAACTGCCTTCATAAATCCCGCCCGGACCCGAATCCTGTGCAGAGAACGTGCCGCTGGATCGCGAATGGGCCGGGTAAGTAAATCTGCCCCATTATGATTCCTCTGTGCTATGAAATGCTGTGTGCTGACGATGTGCTTAGATTATCATGGTTAATCTACACTTTAATTTCACTTCTGAACATTCTACTAGTATCTGACACATAGAAAGGGAGATGAGACAGATCAGAGATAAGAGAGGATGAGATCCATGAGATCCACTATATCAGTGATGCCGAACCTTTTAGAGACTGAGTGCCCAAACTGCAACCCAAAACCTAATTACTTATCGCAAAGTGCCAGTACGGCAATTAAACCAGAAAACTGACGGTTTAGTTTAGAATCAATTTACACAGGACTGTCTGAGCTGGGATTCCAGCAGTCCTATACACACTGAAACGCCACTTTTACACCATTTTACATCACATAAACGAGTAATAAAAAGTTATCAAAAGGTTACGCAGTCCTCAAAATGGTAGCAATGAAAACACAACGGCTCATTAAGCAAAAAAAACACACCTCCCCAGCTCCGTGCACTAAAGTTATTAGCGTCACAAGATGGCGAAACTATTTTCTTTTTCGTACACTGTTTTAATTATTGAAAAAGTATTAAAACACAATAAAACCTACAAATCTGGTATCACTGTGATAGGAGCGAACCAAAGAATAAAGGAGACAAATGATTTGGAGCGCACAGCGAAAGTATTAAAATCTACTGCTTCCTAGTACACGACATGGAATAATAAATGAGAAGTAAAATATGTTACGCAAAAAATAAGCCCTCACACAGGTATAAATATATAAATGCACATATAAATATATAATATGCATATACAGTACATAAATACATACATAGAAATACATATGTTACTTACTCTTTGGTTGTCCAAGGTGGCGGCCATGCTGGCGGGCAGAAGTTCAGGTGTCTGTTGTTCCAGGGGGGGGGGGGTCAGTAGGGTAGATGGGCAGAGGGTGGGCAGCCAGAGTTAGGGCTGGGGGGGGTTAATGCAGCATCTGGAGTTCGGGGCAATGGGGTTATGAGGCATGAGTTCCAGGGGAGGGGGTGATGGGGGGCAGTGACCGGAGTTGCAGTGAGAGCGGCCGGAGTTCGGGCAGGCAAATTGCAGTAGTGGGCGGAGTTTTGGCGGGGGGGGGGTAGGGGTGCGATAGCGGGCTCGGGCGCAAGGGGGCTTGTGGTAGCGGGCCAGTTGCTTAGGGGAGGGGCGGGAGCGGGCAGGAAATCAGCCTCCTGCTGATCTACTATGCCCTGTGGATGCGCTGAACCAAAAAAAAAACTCACCACAGACTCCGCGTTCCTCTGGCTGATCACTGCAGCGCACACGGAGTAAGGTGCCCAGCGCTGGCAGCGTAATGACATCATTACGCTGCCAGTGCTGGGGCGCTTACCGTCCTGTGCGCTGCAGTGATCAGAGTGACAGAGCAGGAAGTGTCAGCATCAGCAACCTTCTCTGTCATGGCTGTTAGCAGTATCCGGGCACAGCTCCGATACTGCTAACAGCCATGACAACCAGGTGTGGACAGTGGTTGTCCGCATCTGGCAGTGGTTGGGAGGATGGGGCGCGTGCCAGCAGTGAGGGCTCTGCGTGCCCTCTCTGGCACCCGTGCCATAGGTTCGCCAACGCTGCACTATATCCTCTCTCCAGGATAAAGACCTTATCACTGTGTAGCTTGTAGAATAAGTCTCTAGACATTGCTGCTTCCCAGCAGGAAGTGCCTGTGTCTGAGCTGGCCCTGTATTGCAGTGGGGAGGGGCAGGAGGCAGAGAGCACTGTAGTGTGCAGACAGGTAAAAGCTATTCATGAGAGGAATCCGACCCAAATCAGAAGATTTACAGTTGTATCCAGGGGCAACCAAAATTGTGTACAGCAGGACTGAAAGAGATAGGTTGGAATTATATCTGTGAAATGCTGGATTTTTGTTAATAACAATGGAATTCATGGAAATACCCCTTTTAAGGGTGTGGTTACATGTACCGCATATGTAATGCCCCTGTACACTTTAATTCCGCTTTTAAACGGAATCTAAGCAGTTTGTATGACGACACCCTAAAAAAGATATAACAAGACCTCCTGTAGACTAAAAAACAGAGGAGCAAGGTTCTGGTTTTGTGATTGAGGGGGTCAATGTGGGGGTCAATGTGGTAAGGGGATGTTTCAAGATGTTATCCCCTTTACCGGCACAGTACCTTTATGTTACCTCGGCTTGATACATTGATACTAACAATTTTGTTATGATGAATTCTAAATATTTACTTATTGTTCACATTTTTGCCAAAAATTGCAGCTTTTCACAACTATTATCCAAATTTTAGCAACTCTCTGGGATATTGGTGTAACACTCAGACATGTTGCGTTACATGTAAACTCAATTCTTCTAATTAAAGAACCTTGAAGAGAAACCCCTTACTGTTTCATAAACTCAAGTATTTGACACATAATAGAAAGAAGAAATGAATTGAACCTTTAACTATCGACCTCCATGAAGCGTGAGCAATATGGAACAAAGCGGGAACAGAACGGAGAATAGGAAGTAGGGGGGGGGGGGCGTAATCCGACTGTAGAGAGGATGTCAGTAGTCTGTCGTCTTCCCACCTGACTTGAGACAGATACAACACTTCCACAGTCGCAGATGGAGTTAAGGTGGGGCTCCTCCTGCCCGCCGCAGCTCGGGAGACGACAAGCTGTTACTCTGTAACATCAACAATGGAAAATATTGTTATGACAATAAACTTCATGATTAGTCAATTAAGAAGAGGGTTGTTGTTTCTCGAGGAGGCAGCGTAATTATCTGTGATGCCGGAAGATTTCAAAGAACTGCGGCTCCGAAGGTAAATGGATCTTAATATAGTACAGCCGTTCACTGTTTTATATGCAAATTGCTACCTTTGCTTTGAAAATTTTACATTGTAATTGATCTGAAGATGCGGCTTAGATAGAAGAAAACCTTGATGAATTAAAATCAAGACGAAGGAGATAACGAGAGATATTAACCCCTACCGTATGGTGGACCCTCGTAATTATTGTGCTGCTTCACCTCTCAACATAATTGTTCCTCTAATCTAAATTATACCCATGATTTGTTATTACGTATTTTTGTACTTTTAGGCCAAATTTGAGGCTTGGAAAATAGAGCCAGAACTTTGAATAGTGGAACCAGGACATGGCCACTGCTGAATATGTGTGTCAATCTCCAGGAGCCATCCCAAGAGTAAGAGGTCCACTTGGGGTTGAGGCAGAGAGAAAGAAAGAAAGCATACTTATTCCTCTCTGGCTCCAGCACCTCCAGCATTTCCAATGGGGGGGGGGGGGCAAAGGACCCACTTTGATCATTGAGCGGCCTCCTTGGGCCACTGGACAACACTTCCGTTTACAGGGGGTTATTACTTCATTTGTTGTCCCTCTTATCTTAGGAGGACACTCATTGGCTGAAATTGGAGGAACGTCCAGCTGGCCACATGTTTGGAAAATGGAAGTACAGGAGTGTACGCCAAAGCATGGTAAGTAATGTGCCTATTTTCCCCACCCCAGCCATCTTGGGGTGTCTACAAAACCCTCTATCACCCCACAAGGAAAACCAGCGTTGTGAGAGTACTTTAAATGCCTTCAAGATATATCTGTTTCCCGGTGATCTGTCATTTGATGCAAATGTACTCCTTGGGGCATCTGAGGCTTGGCCAAATCTACTGTGCACCCCTTATCTATTTTTTACTCCCCTCTCCACCACACATAGTCTGCATCATCCTTTACATAATGAATTGTATCTCCTCTGGGACCGGTTTAACCATAAAGCAATTTAAGCAATTGCTTTGGGCCTCAGACTGAACTCATCAGAACCAGAGATGAGTGGAACCACCATTCGCATCCGGTTTCGGACTTGGCCGCCCAACCCAGACAAATTGCCGGAATGGCGACCGAGCACAAAATTGACGCCTTTAGCAACTAGCCAGGGCTAGTCGGGTCCGCTTATCTCTAATTAGAACAATGATTTAAGCAGAGATGAGCCACACATTAGAGGTCCTATAACTGGAAAATGGAAACACTCACTGTTAAAAGAGATAACAAAACGTCCAGATCTTACCAGTAATTCAGTTTTTTCGTCGCTACAAAGAAGAATATATATATACTGTGGGGAATTGCTCTGGTAGTTGACAGGTAGCAGTGCAAGAAGCAGTGACACACGCAGGTTTAAAAGTCCAACTTAAGTGTTTATTCACACTTGCAAAACAGAACACAAATTCAGCCTTGGCTTAGGCACATGCAAAAACATTATAAAAGTAATTCCTGCCCGGCTAGGCGCTGTCTAATACATTTTGAGGACCCTAGCTATCCGGGTACCAGGCTGCCTGGCACACGCTCTTGGCCAGCAGCAAGACAGGAGACCCTCAGTTACCTTTGCTGTGAGAATGCAATCTCACTTTCAGCTCTCCAGGTAGGGCCTCTCCTACTGCTTCTGGCCTGCAGACTAAATCAGACCCTAACGAGGCCTGTGACCTGCACCTGTGGGCTATACAAAAGCCCAGGACCGAAGCCCGGGTGGTGTAGGAGTCCCACTACCAGCCTACCCCTACCTCCATAATAAGCAGGCCCAGTACGGACATTACCAATGTGTCTGTGTTAGCTAGGCCAACACAGACAAAACAGACTATTCCTGCTTATCATGTCTGCATTAACCCTTGGGTTACTGCAGACAAACCCAGGGCTTTTACCACATGTATTTCATCTGCCTGTAGGACAGATAGCGGTTTTCCCACACAACACCTCTCACTTTCTCACATACCCTCCCCCTCAGTTCAGACCCACCGGGGCGAACTCCTGACATTAAGCAATGCGTTCGGGACAAGGCATCCGCATTGCCCTGTAGCTTCCCGGCTCTGTGCTCCACCATGAAACTGAAATTTTGGAGGGACAAGAACCACCTAGTGACCCTGGCATTCTTCTCCTTAGTTCTACTCATCCACGTGAGAGGAGAGTGGTCAGTTATGAGACGGAACTGTCGTCCCAGCAAGTAGTACCGTAGGGACTCTAATGCCCACTTTATCGCCAGACATTCCTTCTCTACGATACTGTAATTTTTTTCAGCTGGCGTGAGCTTCCTGCTCAGGTAAGTACTGGGGTGTTCCTCGCCATTCACCTCCTGAGACAGGACAGCTCCCAGTCCTACATCTGACGCATCCGTCTGCACAATAAACTCTCTCTTGAAGTTTGGCGCAATGAGGATGGGAGATCCACACAACGCAGACTTCAAGGCCTGAAAAGCACCTTCTGCTTGTTCATTCCACCGCACCATGACAGGCCTTTTACCCTTCAGCAGGTCTGTCAGGGGAGCGGACATGGTGGCAAAGTTTGGTATAAACCGTGTGTAGTACTCTACAATGCCCAGGAATGCCCTGACTTGCTTTGTGCTCACTGGTTGAGGCCAACCCTGTATAGCGTCAATCTTGTTGACCTGAGGTTTAATTATACCTCGACCGATCACATACCCCAAATAGTGTGTCTCCTCCATTCCCAGCGCACACTTCTTGGGGTTTGCAGTCAGGCCCGCTGCCCTTAGCGAGTTCACTACGGCCTGTACCTTGGCCAAGTGACTCGCCCAGTCTTGGCTGTAGATGATAATGTCATCTAGATAGGCGGAGGCGTATCTCCAATGTGGCTTTAACACTATGTCCATTAACCGTTGAAAGGTAGCGGGGGCCCCATGAAGCCCAAACGGTAATACAACATAGTGAAAAAGGCCCTCAGGGGTGATAAAGGCTGTCTTTTCCTTAGCCCTATCTGTCAGGGGTACCTGCCAATATCCTTTAGTTAGATCCAAGGTGGTGAAGTACCGAGCACCCCCTAGTCTCTCAATAAGCTCGTCCACCCGGGGCATGGGATAGGCATCAAACTTAGACACCTCATTCAATTTTCTAAAATCGTTGCAAAATCGCAACGTCCCATCCGGTTTGGGAATTAGAACAATTGGACTGGCCCACTCACTTTTGGACTCCTCAATAACCCCTAGCTTCAGCATCTTCTGAACTTCTTCTGATATGGCTTGTCTACGAGCTTCGGGGACTCGGTACGGCCTTAATCTTACCCTTACCCCTGGCTCAGTGACAATATCATGTTTAATTACAGATGTGTAGCCAGGCAACTCTGAGAACACATCTGTATTTCTTGCTACAAACTCTCGAGCCTCTCGCTGTTGCTCTTTGGTAAGGGTATCGGCTATTCGCACTTCTGCCTCCGGCACAGGCTTATCTGCAGCCTGTGAGGGTAGCGCAGGAGGTGGACTGGCCAGGACCATCTCTGTATGCAGACTCTCTGTCTTTCCAGGCCTTCAACAGATTTACATGATAATTCTGCTCGGGTTTTCTCCGTCCGGGCTGACGTATCCTGTAGTTCACCTCTCCTATTTTATCTATAACCTCATACGGTCCTTGCCATTTAGCGAGAAACTTACTTTCTACAGTGGGGACTAGCACCAACACACGATCACCGGGACTAAAGCTCCTTACTTTTGCTGACCTGTTATAAACCCGGCTTTGAGTTCTTTGTGCCTCCTCCATATGCTCTTTGACAATGGGCATGACGGCTGCCACCCTGTCCTGCATATCTGCGATATGGTCTATTACACTTTTGTGGGGGGTGGGCTCTTGTTCCCATGTCTCCTTGGCTATGTCCAGGAGACCCCTGGGATGTCTGCCATACACTAACTCAAACGGTGAGAACCCAGTAGAGGCTTGTGGGACCTCTCGGATGGCGAACATTAAATATGGCAATAGTACATCCCAGTCCTTCCCATCCTTGTTTACCACTTTTTTTAGCATACTCTTTAAAGTTTTGTTGAACCGTTCTACCAATCCATCCGTCTGAGGATGGTACACAGAGGTGCGTAACTGTTTAATATTAAAGAGCCGACATAGCTCCTTGGTGACTTTTGACATAAAAGGAGTCCCCTGATCTGTGAGGATCTCCTTGGGAAGTCCCACCCGACAGAACATGGCAAACAACTCTTTAGCAATTAGTTTCGCAGAGGTGTGCCGCAGTGGGATGGCCTCAGGATATCGGGTAGCATAGTCCATGACTACCAGGATATGCTGATGCCCCCGAGCAGATTTAACTAAAGGACCGACCAAATCCATGGCGACCCTTTCAAAGGGTACCTCAATAATGGGCAGAGGTACCAACGGACTTCGAAAGTGTACCATGGGAGCATGCAATTGACAATCAGGGCAAGTTTCACAATACCTTTTTACCCTATCATATACTCCTGGCCAGTAAAAACGCTGCAAGATGCGTTCCAGAGTTTTTGTGGTACCTAGGTGCCCTCCCATCACATGCTTATGTGCAAGGTCTAACACCATCTGACGATATGGCTGAGGCACCATTAACTGCTCCCGGGTTTCACCGTGGACCTTATCAATGCGGTACAACAACTCCTGATTTACCACCACACGAGGGAACAACTTATCCGCACCTGGGTGCTGAGGTACGCCATTAATTTCTACCACATTTTCTCTGGCGCGGACCAGAGTGGGGTCCTGGAGTTGGGCAGTACCAAAGTTGTCACGGGATACCTCCAAATCAGACAACTGCGGTCCTGTCACTACCTCCTCAGTTTCGCCTGCCATAACATCTAGGGGAAACATTACACTTCCATCTTCTGTGGCGGTCACCCCTATGGCAGGAACTCCAGAGTCTGGGTCATCAGGCTCGGCTTCAGAGATCTGACCAGACAACACAGGAGAACAACCCCCCAACTCTTGGTTTCCCCGCCATAGAGTCCAGAACATGGGGAAGTCCCGTCCCAAGATAAGGTCATGGGGCAAGTTCTTGACAACCGCTGCCTCATGTAGTGTCTCTCCACAAGAGGTCTGGAAGTTAATAACTGTGGTGGGGTAGTCCTTTACGTCCCCATGGATGCACAGGACTCCAATTGTGCGCCCTGTGACTGCCTTGGGGTCTGTGAGGGACCCATTAATCAAGGTCACCCGACTGCCTGAGTCCAGCAGGGCCAACGCTGAATGCCCTGCCACAGTCACCCGGCACAGGTGGCGCTCATCAGCAGAGTCGGGGCTAGTAGCTGTGTAGACAGGGGCAGCATATAGAGAAACCCTTCTGGCGGAACTGCAGTCCATGGGCTCTGAGGAATTGGGGCAATGGGCTGCAATATGACCTGGCTCATGGCAGGTCCAACAGGTGGGAGCCTCCCCCCTCCTCCTCCCCTGGGGTACTTCCCGGACATTGGGCGTTGTCCTGCCCCGGGAATTTGTGGGTGACAAGACCTTCCGTGCCTTAAGGCCTGTCTTGGTATAAGGGGCTTTCTTTGTTAGGGCCTGAGTGGCACAAAACCTCTCCACCAACCCCACCAGCGCATCGGCATCAGACGGGTCCCCGTGTCCCACCCATTGTTGGATCTCACCCGGCAAGGCCCTCAGGAAACGGTCCAAAACAACCTTCTCGACCATCTGGGCTGGGGTTGATGTCTCCGGCTGAAGCCACTTGCGGACCAAGTGAACAAGTTGGTGCATCTGCCCCCTCGGTGGTAGCGCCTCCTGGTATCTCCAGCTATTCACTCTTTGAGCGCGTAGATGCTGATCCACTCCTAGTCGGGCCAAGATCTCTGCCTTTACCTTGGAGTAGTCCCGGGCATACTCCTCGCTCAGGTCGTAGTATGCCTGCTGGGGATCAGCGACGAGGAAGGGGGCCAACACCTCTGCCCAGTGTTGCTGTGGCAACCTCTCTCGGGTGGCCACCCTCTCAAAGCCTGTCAGATAGGCCTCCACATCATCCTCGGCGGTCATCTTGGTCATAGCTTTGCGGACCTCTTTCCTGGCGTCCTTCACCGTCATTGCTGGGACAGTCCTTTGCTGAGCAGCGGTCAGGGCTGTTATCTGCTGGAGCAGCAATCTGTTTGTCTCTTGCTGCTGCACGTTGGACTGGACAAGCTGCTTGATTAACTCCTCCATGGCTGTGGCTTGCAGCTTCAGTGCTGTCAACTTCCAGGACATGCACTAGTGTATACTTCACTGCACTTTGCCCGCTCCAATCCACCATATGTGGGGAATTGCTCTGGTAGTTGACAGGTAGCAGTGCAGGAAGCAGTGACACACGCAGGTTTAAAAGTCCAACTTAAGTGTTTATTCACACTTGCAAAACAGAACACAAATTCAACCTTGGCTTAGGCACATGCAAAAACATTATAAAAGTAATTCCTGCCCGGCTAGGCGCTGTCTAATACATTTGGAGGACCCTAGCTATCCGGGTACCAGGCTGCCTGGCACACGCTCTTGGCCAGCAGTAAGACAGGAGACCCTCAGTTACCTTTGCTGTGAGAATGCAATCTCCCTTTCAGCTCTCTAGGTAGTGCTTCTCCTACTGCTTCTGGCCTGCAGACTAAATCAGACCCTAACGAGGCCTGTGACCTGCACCTGTGGGCTATACAAAAGCCCAGGACTGAAGCCCGGGTGGAGTAGGAGTCCCACTACCAGCCTACCCCTACTCCATAATAAGCAGGCCCAGTACGGACATTACAAATGTGTCTGTGTTAGCTAGGCCAACATGGACCAAACAGACTACTCCTGCTTATCATGTCTGCATTAACCCTTGGGTTACTGCAGACAAACCCAGGGCTTTTACCACCAGCATTTCATCTGCCTGTAGGACAGATAGCGGTTTTCCCACACAACACCTCTCACTTTCTCACAATATATATATATATATAGCCTCATATTAATAAACACATAATTAAATAAAAAGTTAAATGAATTTAATTTAAAATTAAATTAAATCAAATTTAAGATTACCCCCCCCCCTACCGATAAAAAAACGGTAACATAACCTCTCCTTGGCTCAGCCATCCCTGATTATTACTAGTAACACAAGATACGGAAAACATAATGGGAAAATATTATAACCCTCAACCTTGATCCAAACCTCCTATTTTATTTGAAATATGGAATGGTTTTCATGACTCTGGTAATATATTGGGGCTCATTTACTAAGGGTCCAAAAGCCGCACTTTCGCCAGATTTACGCCGAATTGCCCCGGATTTTTGGCGCACGCAATCGGATTGTGGCGCCGGCTTTTACGCAACAGAAATGGGGGGGCATGGCAACAGAAATGGGGGGGCGTGGCCGTCGGACAACCCGACGGATTCGGAAAACGTCGGAATTTAAAAAAAAGATTTGTGTCGCAAGATCAGCACTTACATGCACCGGGAAGAAGAAGGTGAACTTCGGCGGACCTTGGCGCAGCAGCGACACCTGCTTTGTGAATCCCTGCAGACCCGAATCCTCGGGATCGCGACTGAATCGGGAAAGTAAATGTGCCCCATTATCTCTAAAGTTATAACCTCTATAGCTTGACACTTCCACACAAAAGGCAGGATATCCTATTCATCTCTTCAAAATGTCCATTCATGATATCATCAAAAGGTTTCCGAGGAGGGCGATTTGATTAACCAGGAGAATATCGACTAAATACTTTGTATCACCCAATAACATCAGAGATAATTTCATATCCAAAGAAATATTTGGTTTTAAGCAAATCAGTCTCGACGTCTGTCCATTATATATGTAGTTTGGTGCACCTCCATGCTAAATGTGTCACCACCATGCAATCTGCACTTCGGGCAAGCGGATGAGCTTAGCCGCCCTATTTTATGTAGAAGTTCTGGCCATCATATAGAAATCTACCATCCAAATAAATTATGGATAAACCATGGACATTACTCATAGACCTGGCATTGTGACTTTGATAATCTTCTTATATTTGTTGGTCATGGTCTCCTTCCTTCTAAAGCCAACTTTTAAAATATGTAATGGAGCCCGATGGGCTTTGGTTGGTGTTTTCAGAGCCTTTTAGTCTGACAAACTGTTACAATAAGCAGAAGATGTCTCCCCTGTCCTGCTCATTGTAACAACCAGTGAAAAGACAACAATTGGGCATGTGAAATACCTCCAAGAGTCAGGGCAAGAGCAGGATAAGTCAGAGCCCCTAATGGGGTTACAATTCCAAGAACCTTGTGTGCAGCATTAGATACTATAGAAGAAAGAAAGTCATCCTTCTGGTTGTGGAAACATACCAGGACTGAAATTATGAAGTGTCCTACACAATGCTGCATTTAAATATGGGATTATTTGGGAATTGCCAACACCCATTAATACAGTAATAATCTGTATCTGCAATCAATATAGTGTTAAATAAGTTTCCCATGTGACTTTACTGCCATAATAACAAACCCTGAATATTCATTGACTGATTCTGTATTCCTGATACTTACATTTTTGCTGCCTGCAGAATCTCTGTGATTCTTTGTTAACATGTGATGAATAGGAGTAGCTGCAGCAGGAGATTATGAATCATCCTGCTCCCTCCCTCTCTTCCTGTCTTTGTCAGTAAGGACAGACAATGAAGAGAGAGACACAGTGGGAGACGCCATGAGAACAGGCTGGAGCAGGGAGAGTGAGTAAGCTGTGTATATATACAGAGGACAGCAGGGTGAGAACACGGAAAGCCTGAAGCTCTCAAAGGAGGCAAAGACACATATACATGCAGAGACGTTTCTAATGGAAGAGGTGATTGAAAAGTGGCCAACCCCCTTAAGGTACCTTAAAGTATGTGTTCATTTAAAGTAAAAGCCAGATTGTGTGCAATGTACACCTTAACCATAGAAAACTATAATCATGACATATTGAGGGAGTCTATCTGGCTGGCGGTCTTCTTTTATTTTAATTTGTGTTTATACCTTATTTAGATGATGTTTACACCTATTATTATACTTCCAATGCATTCATCAGGTTTCCATCAGTAGCCTATAAAATGGAATTTATAAATAATTGGAAATGGGCTTTAGTATAAAGTCAAAATGTGTCACTACCTTCTTCCTCTTCTCCAAAGCCTCTTCTTCTTTTGCAGTTAAGTTCTGTTAACATCTGCATCAGAGGCTCCAATAGAAGCTTCTGTCTCAAAAAACCTCCCAAGGAGAGGTTCAACATGCAATTTTTTTTTTTTTTTTTTTTTACCATCGAAACGAGATATATGGTTAAGGAATCCAACATACCCCATTATAAGTTACTTGAGTCCATCGAATACCATTGGTGTACTTTGTTTGGCTGGTCTAGCCATGGTACTCAACAGGGACCACAATGTAGAGACCAATGCAGTGGCTCAGTTATCTGCCATACAAGACTTGAGTTTTTGATTCAACAACATGCTCCATGGTCTTTCTTTATCTCTTGTACTCTTCCAGTGTAGCTATAGGAAATTAGATTGGCGATGGCTTCCGACACTGGCTTGAGCAAATGATCATCCCAAAAACAGAAAGTAGGGGGGGGGGGACTATCGTATTGGGATTTGCACATTTTTGACAGGTATTTAACATGGGTTTGCGCTGGGATTGTGTAGCACGCTTTCGGACTGTGTCGCAGCTGCACTGGCTTTTATGCAACAGAAATCGGGGGGCGGGCCGTCGGACGATCGGACTGATTCGGACTGAGCGGGGGATTTAAGATTGCACTTTCATCGGAAACAAGTAGGTGAACTCCGGGGACCTGAGCTGGGAAGCGACACATGCAGGATATCGGGCGCACAATCATAGTAAATCGCAGCGCAATGTATTATCGTCGGACAATGCACTTTCTCTGAGCTACAGCGGACGGGTAATTAAATGTGCCCCAATGAGTGGCCTCCATGGACCAGAGGACAACACTGAAAATGAGGTCACTAGGGTTTTTCTTATTCCTTGAAACTTTTCAAGTGTTTTCCAGTATGACACTCGCATCATCTGATTGGTTTCCCTGCCTTTGCACTCTAGGGTTGGGCTACAACTTCTACTTCTTTAGTCCCAACAGCCAGGACCAATAGTCCATGTATAAAACTGAAAAAAAACAGGTCCAATAAACAGTGTAACAAGGGTTTATAAGATCATCGTGGTATCATGATCAATTTGTTTCTGTGGTTGAGAAGTAAGAGGTCTTCTTACGGAGAGTGTCAATTAAGGCCGACCCTAGTCAAAATCCTCTCACTAAACTAGTTCCCTACACTGTACTGCAGAGACCGAACCAGGTGGAAACAGCTCTGTCTACAGTTGGGAATCTGTTACTTCTAGAGTAGATATACTGGTTGGTTTTAATCCCTCATCATGACATGATGGTTTGCTTGATGTCAATGGAGCTGCCTTACTTATTTGAATATTTTCCCAATTTTTTTCTGGCACCGCATGCCCTTACTCCAGTCATGAGTCATGAAATGCATTGACTAGCCTGTCCATGTCATAGCAATGTTGGATGTTATCATTATGATCTAATAAAGTTGTACATTGTTTATCGGAGCTGGACCTGGATTTTTTCATAGTGTGACTTACCCCTGCAAGCGCAGTGGCCAATGCTCCGAGTGTTCAAGAGGCAGAGGTAAGGTGAGAGGGAATGAACCCCTTTTGTTGTCCATGTATAACACTGCAGAATATATTTAAAACAAAAAAACAAAAACAGTCGGCACTTCTTCAGTGTGATCCATTCATTTTGAAAATTTAAAGTAAAGTCCTTGAAAACCAAGATAACATATTAGCACACATATTAGTTAGGCCTATGCATCTATGATTGGTTGTAGGATCAGAAACTTGTCTGATGTTGGTGGTGACTCGCTGCTAATATTTTATGTTGGTTTTTAGGGATTTTACTTTAATTTTTCAAAATAAAATGCACTGTTTTATTTCTTTGCTATATGGAGCCTTCCAAGGCCGTGCACTCCTACAAGTGAGCTGAGCTTCATTTATATATAATGGGGCTCATTTACTCGATTCTGTTGGGTTTCCTGAATATTTCCTTTTTGTGCCGAATTGCCCCAGATTTTTTGGCGCACGTGATTGGATTGTGGCGCATCGGTGCCGGCTTGCATATGACAGAAATCGAGGGGCGGCCCATCGGACAACCTGACGGATTCGGACAAACTGCGGAATTTAAAAACGAAATTGTGTCGCAAGATCAAACACTTACATGCACCAGGAAGAAGAAGGTGAACTCCGGCGGATCTCAATGGGGAAGCGACACATGCAGGAAATTGGATGCACAACCTTACTGAATCGTGGCAGACCCGAATCCTCATCAGACAACGCACCGCGGGATCGCTACAGGACCAGGTAAGTAAATCTGCCACAATATATTTGCCCCATTTTTTACATTAGTAGCTAATTCAGATAAGGCCTTTGGTCTAAAATTATGTACATACTTAGACACATTTACTTACTTGGTCCAGTCCCGATCCTGCGGCGCGTTGTCCGACGAGGATTTGGGTCTGCCGGGATTCACTAAGGTCGTGCGCCCGATATCCAGCAGGTGTCGCTGCTGCGCTGAGGTCCGCCGGAGTTCACCTTCTTCATCCCGGTGCATGTAAGTGCGTGATCTTGCGACACAAATTCTTTTTTAAATTCCGCCTTTTTTTTTTCCGAATCCGTCGGGTGGTCCGATGGCCACGCTCCTGTGAAAGCCAGCGCCGATGCAACACAATCCGATCGCGTGCGGCGTTCGAAAATTAGTAAATGAGCCCCATTATTTTTTTTCTCTAGGTTTCATTATAAGAAATTTGGTGGAAATATATAGTCTGTTTTTTTATATTCTCATGAACAGAACTTTTTTTTGCATTGAACTTTGCTATTTGCGGTTCCACCACCCGATTGTGACACCATTCATTATGCAAGTCCATGTTGTTCTCACCTATGTTTTATGGATGTCAACTCCTGTGTGATTTTTTTTCCCCCAGAATCTTATTAAAAAATAATCAGCGCTGACATGTATTGTAAAGGTTATTCTTAGAATAATCAGGTCTTTACATGCTGGTGGCCACCCGAAGTGTAGGAACAAATCTCTGCATAATTCCGCAGATACGAATAACTCACGAAAATCCATAGACTGAATTAAATTCCTATTTATTTATGCATGAATTGATTTCTATGGCATTCACAGCCCGGGCTAATAATGGGACACTACATTAGTAAAGCCTCCGCATGAAATGAGCATGTTACATTACACTAATGGAAAAATCTGGATAACCAGATTGATAGACATGTGGATATTAAGATGGATGGATGATAGCAGCAACATCCCCTTTATATATGTTCCTAAACAGCCACCAGACTGTGAATGAGGCCATCTGCCGAATAGGGGTGTAAATGAAAGAGGTGCAGAGAGTTGCAGAAAATGTTCCCATGTGTAGAGATCATGGATGAGTGGACCAGCTTGAGTTTGGGTTTGGCTGAACCCAAACCTGAAAGTTAGGTCTGTGTTCCAGTCAGATCGGCACTAGCACACTCGCCCCCGCAGGTGTTACCGGGTGGGCACAGATTGTGGTTGGACACCGATTGTGGGTGCATAAATGCCATTGACCTGCCAAGACCACTAATTTTATGAGGATCGGCGCTCTACACAATGTCATCATGGAGCGACAGCATTGAGATGATGGTTACCAGCAGGAAGGGTAGAGCCAAACACTGAACCCAAACTTCTGAGCATTTCTGAGCGGTTCAGGTCTGGTATAAGTGATGAGTTATAATTAGAAGGTCTGATAGAGATATGGAATTGGGTTCCAGAGACTGCTCATTACACCTTCATATTACATTACATTACATTAGTACTGTACTGTGCCCATATATACAGGATAGGAGTAGTAGTACTGTACTGTGCCCATATATAGAGGATAGGAGTAGTAGTGCAGTGCTGTGCCCATATATACAGGATTGGAGTAGAAGTACTGTGATGTGCCCATATATACAGGATAGGAGTAGTAGTGCAGTGCTGTGCCCATATATACAGGATAGGAGTAGTAGTACTGTGCTGTGCTCATATATACAGGATAGGGATAGTAGTACTGTGATGTGTACATATATACAGGATAAGAGTATTAGTACTGTACTGTGCCCATATATAGAGGATAGGAGTAGTAGTGCAGTGCTGTGCCCATATATACAGGATAGGAGTAGTAGTACAGTGCTGTGCCCATATATACAGGATAGGAGTAGTAGTACTGTGCTGTGCCCATATATACAGGATAGGAGTAGTAGTACTGTGATGTGTACATATATACAGGATAAGAGTATTAGTACTGTACTGTGCCCATATATAGAG
The DNA here is from genome assembly GCF_040894005.1 of Engystomops pustulosus. Taxonomy (NCBI): domain Eukaryota; kingdom Metazoa; phylum Chordata; class Amphibia; order Anura; family Leptodactylidae; genus Engystomops; species Engystomops pustulosus. The sequence continues at coordinate 9,899,769 of NC_092415.1, read as the reverse complement.
GATAGGAGTAGTAGTGCAGTGCTGTGCCCATATATACAGGATAGGAGTAGTAGTACAGTGCTGTGCCCATATATACAGGATAGGAGTAGTAGTACTGTGCTGTGCCCATATATACAGGATAGGAGTAGTAGTACTGTGCTGTGCCTATATATACAGGATAGGAGTAGTAGTACTGTGCTGTGCCCATATATACAGGATAGGAGTAGTAGTACTGTGCTGTGCCCATATATACAGGATAGGAGTAGTAGTACTGTGCTGTGCCCATATATACAGGATAGGAGTAGTAGTACTGTGCTGTGCCCATATATACAGGATAGGAGTAGTAGTACTGTGCTGTGCCCATATATACAGGATAGGAGTAGTAGTACTGTGCTGTGCCCATACATACAGGATAGGAGTGGTAGTACTGTGCTGTGCCCATATACACAGGATAGGAGTAGTAGTACTGTGCTTTGCCCATATATACAGAATAGGAGTAGTAGTGCGGTGCTGTGCCCACATATACAGGATAGGAGTAGTAGTACGGTGCTGTGCCCATATATACAGGATAGGAGTAGTAGTACTGTGCTTTGCCCATATACTGTATACAGGATAGGAGTAATAGCACTGTGCTGTGCCCATATATACAGGATAGGAGTAGTAGTACTGTGCTTTGCCCATATACTGTATACAGGATAGGAGTAGTAGCACTGTGCTGTGCCCATACATACAGGATAGGAGTGGTAGTACTGTGTTGTACCGGCATGGAATGCACATAGAGTTGTATTTGGGGGTAATGGGCCTGGTGCAGTTGCATCCTATGCCATATGATCTTTGTACTCACTCTATATGTAGCTATAATTTGAAAGACTTTTATTGTATAGTAAATATTTAGCGATATGTACTGATTCAACTTTCTCCCTCACCCTTTTTTTCAGCACCAAAAGAAAACAAGGTAAAACTAGGCCAAATCAGGTATAAAGAAAGCAATCAACATGGAAAATAAAGGCCCATCTTCCCGAGGACAGAAATGATGCGTCGGCACCGGTAATGTTTGGAACTGTGGAATAAACATCCCGTAATCATTTCTAAATGTATCCGAGCCCATATTTATTCATCCCATTTTTTTCCCCCTCTGTTTATACAGAAGCTCCCAGTATATTCCTATTCCAGATACTGATTACAGTCATCATCATGTTCCCCCAGTCCGGTAATTTACCCGGCGAGTGAATCCGCCGACCATCAAGGACTGGACGGGAGCAGATGAAAATCATCCTCAAGTATCGCAAGATGGATAAGGCCCAATAACTGTCAGTGGTTTTTAGTGATCACGGTTATTTATGACTGTTATCTTAGAATACATTAGCATAAGTATTAAATGTTCTAGCAGATGATTTCCAATATTCTATTTTACGGAATGATAGCGCAACCGCTCTCTCTCACCGGCGAGCGGGTGACCCTGAATGGAATCAAAACTAATGAAAATGTTTTAAAATGATTTTTCGTCTCCTCCAATTGAAGGCTCATAAATTGAAGTATGGTTTATTAGATCGTCTCAAGTGAGTAATACATGAATAACCAATTTTAGTCCCTCTTTATATTCGCCGGAAGATAAAAATTGACGCGCTCGCCGGAATGCATTAGAACAGACAATAATAATACAATGGCATTTTGGGAAAGATCCCGGGTTTGGACGGCGGAATTCGTGTATTAATAAATCTGAGCCGCAAGGTTGTCGGTGTCAAGGTCCTCAGGCCGGATTTGATGGGGTTTTTTTTAGTTTTTTTTTTAAAGTTTTTCACAATAAGTCTTGAAGGCGCATTAAGCAACTAGGAAATTAATATATACTTACGTATCCTGCTCATTAGCTTAGGGTTTTTTTTTTCGCTTGTGTAAGCAGAAGCTACGGGCGCTAGCGATGAGCTGTGAAATGAAGCGATTCAGCAACGGTTTGGGCAGTTTGTAATTTGTGTACAATCCCATTATAAAAAAAAAGCCGACATTGCTATATAGAGTTTTTTATTATCTACTATCGAGGCTCAGACTGAACTGTAATATTCTCCATGGATATGAACTCTATTCACCAGAACTAAAACCAACAATAAGGGAAGCGTAAGTTAATATTGGAGGAGGGGGGGGTGTTTTAATCATTTTCTAATTCCTTTTTTTCCCTAAATGCTAGATAACTGTATTAGAGGTAGGTAACTGTCTAAAAAGTGCCACCAATAGATAACTCCTGTAAAACATTGCCATGTATTTTGGCCAACCCAATTGTTTTTTAAAGGTTTCTTCCCATCATCACTACAGACCACTAAGATCCACTAAGAAGCTAGAGTTCTCCTTTTGGAGACTTTGCCAATTAAGGCCACCTTGCAGTTAGGTGGAGACTTATAGCTATTGATGCTCCACTAGAGGGGTTCTGGGAAATATGCAAATAAGTTCTCCAGGATGGGACAAGGAAAACCGCACCTCTTTTTGCTATGTTGTAAAGCAGCTTCCTTACTATCAAGCATGACTTTCAGGAAGAATAACATAATGTGGGATTAAAGCCAAACTAATATCTATTCCCGAAGCAACAGATTCCCAATTCTAGACAGAGCTGTTTCCACCTGGTTGCCTCTCTTCAGTACAGTGTAGGAAATATCACAAGGTGCAGAAATATCCTTGAGTTGAGACTCTTGCCTCAGGCAGCACCACCTACAGAGAGATCAGGGACAGCATCAACGATGCAGTCACCTGATTCAAAGCAGGTCCTGACACTTAAAAATAGTGTCTCTTAACAACCAATGTAAGGCTCTGCATGGAGGACCCACCTTCTAAAAAAAATAGTTGATATATGTCTACTGTATGGGGTGGAGTGGGGCATCGTTCTATAGCTCACCTCAGGCAGCAGAGAGTTTAGGTTTAACTCTGAACTATACTCACAGGTGCAGGGCGGCCTCTAGGTTTTAGTGGGCCCCTGGGCGACAGAGCCTTAGTGGGCCCCTCCAGTGGCCACACTGCCCCCCCTCCCCCTGCAGACACACTGACCACCTCACCCCCCTGCGGACACACTGAACCCCCCTCCCCCTGCGGACACACTGAACCCCTCTCTGGACACACTGAACCCCCCCTGCTCACACAATGACCCCCCCTGCTGACACACTGACCCACCCCCTCCCCCCTCTCCCTGCAGATACACTGACCCCTTCCCTCCTCCCTCTCCCTGCTGACACACTGACCCCCTCCCTCCCCCCTCTCCCTGCTGACATACTGACCCTCTCCCTTGCCCCTCTCCCTGCTGACACACTGACCCCCTCCCTCCCCCTCTCCCTGCAGACACACTTACCCCCTCCCTCCCCCTCTCCCTGCAGACACACTGAACCCCTCTTATAGCGACACCAGTACAATTGATCTGGGGGCCCAGGTGGGCCCCTCCAATACCCCGGGGCCCCGGCACTTGCCGGGGTTGGACAGGTGCTGGCGCCGGGCCTGCACAGGTGGACCTGCACGAAGCCATTGTTACCCTGTTGCCTAGGACTGGAGCCAACCTTACTGAATCCTTACTCCTCACTTCTGACTAATGAGTAATTTATGTATTGTAAGCTTCTGTCTAACATACACGATTCAGCCTGTTTGTTCATATTGTCTTCACTCCAGTTCATCCCATTATCAGGATCTCAACAAAGTACATTAATTATAGGCTGAAGATGCGGCATTTGGGAAAGACAAACTCCTATAAACTTGACAATTTCCCTGGCCATCCATGAAGGGTAAATAATAACATTTCCTCCTGAATGGCGTCGCTTACTTCAGCGAATCCCAAAACCCTTCTGTTTTCTTCCATTAAATAAACAGTTTGTGAATTAACTCAGCAGTAGACGGCGTGATCACCAGCAGAGAAGTGCCGCAGCAGATGCTCCTCCAGATAGAATATCCATGAAATCTGGGTCGTAAATACATGACTATGTCAACAGCGCCAGCGACGGGATTCATCTTGACTTTGGAGTAAGGTACAGTATTTTCCATAGAAATAAGACAAAAATTCAAACAACCTCATGACTAAAGTACAAAATGTATGAAGTGTCCTCTCCTCTGCTTCTGGAACAGTAAATTATTGTAAGAAAGCTACTTCCTCTCATTCATCCACTTATTAACACGACCTAATGATCATGGGTAGAGATGAGCGAACACTAAAATGCTCGGGTACTCGTTATTCGAGACGAACTTTTCCCGATGCTCGAGTGCTCGTTTCGAGTAACGAGCCCCATTGAAGTCAATGGGAGACTCGAGCATTTTTCAAGGGGACCAAGGCTCTGCACAGGGAAGCTTGGCCAAACACCTGGGAACCTCAGAAAAGGATGGAAACACCACGGAAATGGACAGGAAACAGCAGGGGCAGCATGCATGGATGCCTCTGAGGCTGCTTAAATGCACCATTATGCCAAAATTATGGCCAACAGCATGGCCATGACAGAGTGACAGAATGAAGCTAGATAGCATCTAAAACATCCAATAATTGACCCTGACACTATAGGGGACGGCATGCAGAGGCAGCGGCAGCAGCGGAAGGCTAGAGAGTGGCATGGCGACATACCCTAAATGGACTCAGGCTTCAAACCAATGGGTAGCAGAGAGGAACCAAAGGAGGTGAGCAAGAAGCGCTCAAATAATATTGGTACATGATAAAAGTTTGCCAGTATATTTTGTGGATTACACAGCAGGGTGGCGACAAAGTTAACATGGAAGCCATGAAAACAATCCAAAATTCTGCCTGACACAGCTCGTTTGATAAGGGGACGATGTATGGAGGCAGTGAACTAGTAGTAGATTAAAGGTGCTGCAGTTAAAACTATGTTAGTTGGTTCTTGGCATGGAGCTGGCGCTCCGCTGCCAGGCGAGCTTTCGCCAATCCAAGCCCCTGTCTCTAGGCTACTCCCCAAACAGCACTTCTAAGAACCTTTCGGATAAGATCAAGTGTAGTAGCGTTCTTATAAGTTTGGGATATGGCGGGTGAGGGGAATGTAAACATCTGCGCAAGAAGCGCTGAAATAATATCCGTAAATGAAAAAAGTTTTCCAGTATATTTTATGGATTACACAGCAGGGTGGCGACAAAGTTAACAAGTTTGATGTGGAATGCCCTGCAATAGCTCTTGGGCGGTGTGCCTTTTATCACCTAGGCTCAGCAGTTTGAGCACCGCCTGCTGTCGCTAAGCAACGGCACTGCTGCTGTGCCTAGAGCTACCGACTGATGGCGCCATGCCCACGGATGGTAATTCGGAGGAGGAGGAGGTGGAGGAGGGGTGGGAGGATTTGGAGGTATAGTAGGCCTTTGAGACCTGGACCGAGGTAGGCCCCGCAATCCTCTGCGTCGGCAGTATATGACCAGCCCTAAATGGTAAAAGTTTGCAAGTATATTTTGTGGATTACACAGCAGGGTGGCGACAAAGTTAACAACTTTGATGTGGAATGCCCTGTAATAGCTCTTGGGCGGTGTGCCTTTTATCGCCTAGGCTCAGCAGTTTCAGCACCGCCTGCTGTCGCTTAGCGACGGCACTGCTGCTGTGCCTAGAGCTACCGACTGATGGCGCCATGCCCACGGATGGTAATTCGGAGGAGGAGGATGTGGAGGAGGGGTGGGAGGAGGTATAGTAGGCCTTTGAGACCTGGACCGAGGTAGGCCCCGCAATTCTCTGCGTCGGCAGTATATGACCAGCCCCAGGGTCAGACTCGGTCCCAGCCTGCACCAAGTTAAGTGTAGTAGCGTTCTTATAAGTTTGGGATATGGCGGGTGAGGGGAATGTAAACAGATGCGCAAGAAGCGCTGAAATAATATCGGTTAATCATAAAAGTTTGCCAGTATATTTTGTGGATAACACAGCAGGGTGGCGACAAAGTTAACAACTTTGATGTGGAATCCATGAAAACAACCCAAATTTCGGCCTGACAAACCTCGTTTGATAAAGGGACGATGTATGGAGGCAGCTATATGGACGACTTTTGGAGGTAGCAATGGAGACAACGTGTGGAGGCTGCTATGGAGACAATTCAATTTGGATAGTGCCTGTATGTGGCAGTCCAAAAAATGTTTCAAACCAGAGGAGCAGGTAGGTGGCCCTCCAGAAAAATGGAATAGATTGAGTGCCTGTATGTGGCAGTCCAAAAAATTTTTCAAACCAGAGGAGCAGGTAGGTGGCCCTCCAGAAAAATGGAATAGATTGAGTGCCTGTATGTGGCAGTCCAAAAAAGTTTTCAAACCAGAGGAGCAGGTAGGTGGCCCTCCAGAAAAATGGAATAGATTGAGTGCCTGTATGTGGCAGTCCAAAAAAGTTTTTAAACCAGAGGAGCAGGTAGGTGGCCCTCCAGAAAAATGGAATAGATTGAGTGCCTGTATGTGGCAGTCCAAAAAAGTTTTTAAACCAGAGGAGCAGGTAGGTGGCCCTCCAGAAAAATGGAATAGATTGAGTGCCTGTATGTGGCAGTCCCAAAAAATTGTTTAAAACAGAGGACCGGAAAGGTGGCCCTCCAGAAAAATTGAATAGATTGAGTGCCTGTATGTGGCACTCCCAAAAATTGTTTAAAACAGAGGACCGTGTCGGTGGCCCTCCAGAAAAATTAAATGCATAAAGTACTATACCTAGAGCCAGTGGGCCCTGTCAAAAAACAGCCAGTTTCCTCTGCTTTACTGTAGAAAGAGGAGGAGAAGGAGGAAAATGAGGAGGAGGAGGAGTGGATAAATTATTCAGGTTGAGCTTCCTTCACCTGCTGGAGATTTGAAATTAGGAGAAATCCATGCTTTATTCATCTTGATAAGCGTCAGCCTGTCAGCGCTGTCAGTCGACAGGCGTGTACGCTTATCGGTGATGATGCCACCAGCTGCACTGAAAACCCGCTCTGACAAGACGCTAGCGGCAGGGCAGGCAAGAACCTCCAAGGCGTACAGCGCCAGTTCGTGCCACATGTCCAGCTTTGAAACCCAGTAGTTGTAGGGAGCTGTGTGATCATTTAGGACGATGGTATGGTCAGCTACGTACTCCCTCACCATCTTTCTGTAAAGATCAGCCCTACTCTGCCGAGACTGGGGACAGGTGACAGTGTCTTGCTGGGGTGACATAAAGCTGGCAAAAGCCTTGTAAAGCGTACCCTTGCCAGTGCTGGACAAGCTGCCTGCTCGCCTACTCTCCCTCGCTACTTGTCCCGCAGAACTACGCACTCTGCCGCTAGCGCTGTCAGAAGGGAAATACTGTTTCAGCTTGTGCACCAGGGCCTGCTGGTATTCATGCATTCTCACACTCCTTTCCTCTCCAGGGATGAGAGTGGAAAGATTTTGCTTGTACCGTGGGTCCAGGAGAGTGAACACCCAGTAATCGGTGCTGGAATAAATTCTTTGAACGCGAGGGTCACGGGATAGGCAGCCTAGCATGAAATCTGCCATATGCGCCAGAGTACCAACGCGTAAGAATTCACTCCCCTCACTGGCCTGACTGTCCATTTCCTCCTCCTCCAACTCCTCCAACTCCTCTTCTTCTGCCCATACACGCTCAACAGTGTAGGACTCAACAATGGTCCCCTCTTGTGTCTCGCCAACATTCTCCTCCTCTTCCTCCTCATCCTCCTCCACCTCCACCTCCTCCGATATGCGCTGAGAAACAGACCTAAGGGTGCTTTGGCTATCAACAAGGGAATCTTCTTCCCCTGTCTCTTGTGAGGAGCGCAAAGCTTCCGACTTCATGCTGACCAGAGAGTTTTTCAACAGGCCAAGCAGCGGGATGGTGAGGCTGATGATGGCGGCATCGCCACTGACCATCTGTGTTGACTCCTCAAAGTTACTCAGCACCTGACAGATATCAGACATCCACGTCCACTCCTCATTGTAGACTTGAGGAAGCTGACTGACCTGACTACCAGTTCTGGTGGAAGTTGACATCTGGCAGTCTACAATCGCTCGGCGCTGCTGGTAAACTCTGGATAACATGGTCAGTGTTGAATTCCACCTCGTGGGCACGTCGCACAACAGTCGGTGAGCGGGCAGTTGGAGGCGGCGCTGCGCTGCCCTGAGAGTGGCAGCATCTGTGCTGGACTTCCTGAAATGCGCACAGATGCGGCGCACCTTCGTGAGCAAATCAGACAGATTGGGGTATGTCTTGAGGAAACGCTGAACTATCAGATTTAACACATGGGCCAGGCATGGCACATGTGTCAGTCTGCCGAGTTGCAGAGCCGCCACCAGGTTACGGCCGTTGTCACACACAACCATGCCTGGCTTCAGGTTCAGCGGTGCCAGCCACAGATCAGTCTGCGCCGTGATGCCCTGTAATAGTTCTTGGGCGGTGTGCCTTTTATCGCCTAGGCTCAGCAGTTTGAGCACCGCCTGCTGTCGCTTAGCGACGGCACTGCTGCTGTGCCTAGAGCTACCGACTGATGGCGCCATGCCCACAGATGGTCGTTCGGAGGAGGAGGTGGAGGAGGGGTGGGAGGAGGAGGAGGCATAGTAGGCCTCAAACACCTGGACCGAGGTAGGCCCCGCAATCCTCGGCGTCGGCAGTATATGACCAGCCGCAGGGTCACACTCGGTCCCAGCCTCCACCAAGTTAACCCAATGTGCCGTCAGAGATATATAGTGGCCCTGCCCGGCAGCACTCGTCCACGTGTCCGTGGTCAGGTGGACCTTGTCAGAAACGGCGTTGGTCAGGGCACGGATTATGTTGTCTGACACGTGCTGGTGCAGGGCTGGGACGGCACATCGGGAAAAGTAGTGGCGGCTGGGGACCGAATACCGAGGGGCGGCCGCCGCCATGAGGCTGCGAAAGGCCTCGGTCTCTACTAGCCTATAGGGCAGCATCTCCAGGCTTAGCAATCTGGAGATGTGCACATTAAGGGCTTGGGCGTGCGGGTGGGTTGCACTATATTTGCGTTTCCGCTCCAGCATCTGGGGTATGGAGAGCTGAATGCTGGTGGATGCTGTGGAGGATCGTGGAGGTGACGATGGGGTTTTTGTGGCAGGGTCCTGGGCAGGGGGCTGACTATCAGCTGACACAGGGGAAGGAGCAGTGGTGTGCACGGCCAGAGGTGAACGCGCTTGTTGCCACTGAGTGGGGTGTTTAGCATTCATATGCCTGCGCATACTGGTGGTAGTTAAGCTAGTAGTGGTGGAACCCCTGCTGATCCTGGTTTGGCAAATGTGGCACACCACAGTCCGTCGGTCATCCGGTGTTTCCTTAAAGAACCTCCAGACTTCTGAAAATCTAGCCCTCGCCGCGGGAGCCCTCGCCACGGGAGCTTCACTAGGTGACACATTTGGCGCTGATGCACCAGCTCTGGCCCTGCCTCTCCGTCTGGCCCCACCACTGCCTCTTCCAACCTGTTCTGGTCGAGGACTCTCCTCCGTCTCAGAAGCACTGTGTTCACCCGGCCTCTCAACCCAGCTTGGGTCTGTCACCTCATCATCCTCCGATCCCTCAGTCTGCTCCCCCCTCGGACTTCCTGCCCTGACAACAACTTCCCCACTGTCTGACAACCGTGTCTCCTCATCGTCGGACACCTCTTTACACACTTCTTCCACTACGTCAACAAGGTCATCATCACCCACAGACTGCGACTGGTGGAAAACCTGGGCATCGGAAAATTGCTCATCAGCAACCGGACAAGTGGTTTGTGACTGTGGGAAGGGTCCAGAAAACAGTTCCTCAGAGTATGCCGGTTCAAATGGCAAATTTTGCTGGGAGGGGGCAGACTGGGGGGGAGGAGGCTGAGGTGCAGGAGCTGGAGGAGTGCCGATTTCGGTGACATGGGTGGACTGCGTGGAAGACTGACTGGTGGACAAATTGCTCGAAGCATTGTCGGCAATCCACGACATCACCTGTTCGCACTGTTCTGGCCTCAACAGTGCTCTACCACGATTCCCAGTAACTTCAGACATGAACCTAGGGAGTGTAGCTCTGCGGCGTTCCCCTGCTCCCTCATAAGCAGGTGGTGTCTCACCCCGCCCAGGACCACGGCCTCTGACCCCTGCAGTAGTTGGACGCCCACGTCCCCGCCCTCGTCCTCTACCCCTAGCCCTCAGGTTAAACATTTTGAAAATGAGAGTTATAACTTGTATTTTTTTTTTACCTTTTTTTTTTTTTGTTTGTTTTTTTTTTGTGTTTTTTAGTTTTTAAAACCAAACGATGCTATCCTATTGCTATGGCTATTTTCTAGCCAAGTATTAAAGCACACTACTATGCCAGATGAGATGACGCTGAGTTATGAAAAAAATAAACGTAAAATAAAAAAGGAAATGGCAGACTGTGCCTAGTTGAAATACAACCCCGGGCCCTAATAAATTTTCCCACTTCGGTCTTTGCGATGGATATGTGCGTCACTAAAACACAGTGGTCGCAAGTCTGACTCCAAATTGCTCCCAATTTGATAGTAGATGCACTGCAGCAAGTACAGCCACCAGCAGATCAACCAGAAATCAAATATATATAACGCTACTGTAGGCGTAATTAAGACGTTTGTATTCTCCTATGGCTATTTTCTAGCCAAGTATTACAGCACACTACTATGCCAGATGAGATGACGCTGAGTTATGAAAAAAATAAACGTAAAATAAAAAGAAACTGGCAGACTGTGCCTAATTGAAATACAACCCCGGGCCCTAATAAATTTTCCCACTTCGGTCTTTGCGATGGATATGTGCGTCACTAAAACACAGTGGTCGCAAGTCTGACTCCAAATTGCTCCCAATTTGATAGTAGATGCACTGCAGCAAGTACAGCCACCAGCAGATCAACCAGAAAACAAATATATATAACGCTACTGTAGGCGTAAGTAAGCCGTTTGGATTCTCCTATGGCTATTTTCTAGGCAAGTATTACAGCACACTACTATGCCAGATGAGATGACGCTGAGTTATGAAAAAAATAAACGTAAAATAAAAAGAAACTGCCAGACTGTGCCTAATTCTACTCAAACCCCTAATAAATTTTCCCACTTTGGTGTTTGAGGTGGATATGTGTGTCACTAAGAGCTAAACACAACGGTAGCAAGTCCCCCTGCTAATTCCTCACAATATGGTACTAGCTGCAAATAAAAAAATAAAAAAATTATAACGTTATTGTAGCCCTAAGAAGGGCTGTTGGGTTCTTTTAGAATCACTCCTGCCTAACAGTAAGCTAATAGAACACCCTAACGCTTTCCCTGAGCAGCAGCAGCTCTCTCCCTAGCGGCATCCAGAGACAGAATGATCCGAGCAGCGCGGGCAGCGGCTAGTCTATCCCAGGGTCACCTGATCTGGCCAGCCAACCACTGCTATCTACGTGTAAGGGTACCATGTCATGCTGGGTGGAGTGCAGAGTCTCCTGGCTTGTGATTGGCTCTGTTTCTGGCCGCCAAAAAGCAAAACGGCGGGAGCTGCCATTTTCTCGAGCGGGCGAAATACTCGTCCGAGCAACGAGCAGTTACGAGTACGCTAATGCTCGATCGAGCATCAAGCTCGGACGAGTATGTTCGCTCATCTCTAATCATGGGCAACAAGGTCCAGGCACCTCCGACAGACCACCACCAGATGAGATGTTTTGCTCTATCATCAAGCATTAGTAAGCCCTCCGGCACACAATAGTTTTTTGTTTAAGTGCTACGGCCGTTTTTTGGTGGCTGTCTCACAGCTCCATGTATTGCGATGGGCTCATGTTCACTGCTGAGGGTTATGAGCCCCGTGCTTTAGCCTAGTGGCTATGAGCATGTCCTATTCTGATCAGATTTCGAGGCAGACATCCACTTTAAAATCCAATTCAACAACTGTCATATAGAGATGACGAGGGTCTAGGCTACAGAATTGAAGAATTGGATAACCTCTAACCAAAAGGAGGTCACTAGACAGGAGGAGGGAGACTATGGACTATTGCAGCAGGACTCATGACTTCCTGTGATGTCTGTGTCCTTCTGCCTTCTGGAAGCTGAAGGGGGCATATAGTTATTACTATATACATGCCCTTCTCTGTGAACACCACTACTATATTAGTGATTGGAAGGCATGAGGATTTCCTTGGCATGCTCTTCCAGCAACTTACATAGGAGTGATAATGGTGGATGGGGTGTGCAGACAGTAATGTCTGCAAGGTCCCCTCAATCTGCCAGTAGCCCTAAGTACATGGGCGTCATAGTCAGTACCTTGTCCTACCGGCAAGACACTTGACCTGTAACTCCAACAGACAATATACAAACTTTACCTATAATATCGACGACTCTAGTAAGTTCTTTCATGGGATGAGCATATCATGTCCAGGTTTGGGTTCACTGAATTTGTCCAAACCCAACCTGAAAGTTCTGTTTGAATACCTGGACCTCACTGCTTTTTCCCACCTGTAAGACTAATGAGCAGTGCTGCTGAAGTCCAGGTTAGGGTTCCACAACCCAATGTTTGGCACAGACCTGAACATTGCTGTTCAGGTCCCCCCATCCCGAGTCTTGTATCCCCCATGATAATTTTTATTAGTGTATTAGTTTATTACTGATCAAACCACACTCAATTATTTTCCAGCCCAGCCCTGTCCCGCTAACGGTTTACTTGAGTGAAGCACAGCTGAACCAGTCAGCTGCTAGGGTCAGCGTTCAGGAACTCCTTTATATATCTGCCCAGTTCCATTACACCTTGCTGATTTTTCTAATCTCTTTATACCTTTCCTTATTTGTGCTTACTTTTGCTTTTCTATACTGTGCATCCAACCACTGCTTTGTTATTTGACTATTCTCCTTATTATTTGATTCTGTGTTTCGCCGTTATCTTGGATTTGACCTGGTTCTGTCTGACTTCACTTGTCTGCTTGTTATCTTTTGTCTGTCCCTTTGTGTTTGGTCATCTTTCCTTTGCACTTAGTCAGTGTAGGGATTGTTGATCGAAAGTCCCTAACAAAGAGTTTGCACGGTGACAGGGGTTATGGGTGGTTCTAGGGCAGTGGTGGCAAACCTTTTAGAGATCAAGTGCACAAAATAGGAGCCAAAACAAACTAGATTTTCCAAACAAACTTATATGGCAATATTTAGACAGTAACAAACTAAATGCTACCAGAATTTTTGTGCTGTCCTCATCTTCTCACTTTTTGGACAGGACCAAGGCCACTACCTGGATTGTCCGAGACTGCAGAAAATGCCATGTCTTTCAAACTCTGTGCCTGGGGCCCACAGAGAGGTACCTGAGCGCCATTTCTGGCACCAGTGCCATAGGTTTGCCACCACAGGTCCAGGGTCTGGATCCCGTTTCTCTATCAAGACACTACCCACATAGGGAAGTATGCAAATACGTTCTCCAAGGTGTTAAATGGAAAACAATGGGGCACATTTACTTGCCAGGTCCATTCGTGTTCCAGCGGCAGCTTCTCAGACGAGTGTTCGGGTCTTCTGGCGATTCATGAAGGTCCTGCGCCCAATGTCCACCAGGTGTCGCTGCCGCGCCGAGGTCCGCCGAGGTCCGCCGAGGTGCGTCAGAGTTCACTGATCTCTTCCTGGTGCATGTAAGTATGGCGCGTGTTTTTTTTTTTCCGAATCCGTCGATTGCGCCGAAATCCTATCGCGTGCGCCAAAATCCCAGCAGGATTCGGCGCAAACGGCACAAAACGGAGAAAATACCAAAACCCGACGGAAAAACGCGAATCGGGCCGTTAATAAATGTGCCCCAATGCCTCCTTTTGCTACCTTGTTAAGGGGGCTGCCTTTCAGGGTACGGTCACACGTTGCAGTTAAAACTGCATTGCAATCAGCTTTGTGGTAGTTTTAGGTGCAGTTTTGTCAATTGAACAGGTGAAAGACATGAACTGAACGGGTAAATGACATTTGTGGAGCAGGTTTCCCTTCAAAATCAAATTCACTCGTTCAGTTAATGTTCTTCTCCTGTTCAATTTACAAAACTGCACCTAAAACCACCACAAAGCATTGTGTGACCGTACCATGAAAGGCAACCCCCTTAACAATGTAGCAAAAGGAAGAATTGGGGTAATTTTACTTACCCGGTCCAGTCGCGTTCCCGTGGCACGTTGTCCGACGCTGATTCGGGTCTGCCGGCATTCACTAAGGTCCACGCGCCCGATATCCAGCAGGTGTCGCTGCTGTGCCAAGGTCCGCCGGAGTTCACCTTCTTCTTTTACTTTTCCAATTATACATCTGCAGTGGATTGGAGTTTTAGTATAATGCAATAATTTTAATAGTCGGCTTCTCTTCCTAGATATAGTATTATTACTTATTATTACTGCAGCACTAGACTTACCTCTAACATGCAGATATATAGAGCAATTCAGTACAGGATGATATAGCGGCGTGAGAATGTTAATGTCTCCTCCTAATAGCCGTCCTGCTAAATGGCAACACCTTAAAACACAAAAAAATACACAATAAATAGAAATTAGTGCTCGTTAAATTGCTTTAAGACTCTACCTGGCAGTCGCTTTAAAATTGTAATCCCTGGCCGTGTTTCATTGGCCCCCGGGGCAATAAAATTAGCCGTATAACCTAAAGATATTTGACATTTACAGCTGCCGAGAACAAGCAATAGGTTATATCAACTTTTAAAACACAAGGATTTCTAAACACAAAATGCTGCGCAGTCACATTACATGGAAAAATCTGCAATTTTATGTTTCCAAGGGTGGAATAATATAGTATCTGGTAGAAGTGGGCAATAAATTAATATTAATGTAACCTTCTTCAATATTAAGAAAAGAAACAGAAATCGACTGAAGTTGTAAATGAGAAAACTTAGATGACAGAATTTTTTTCCCCATAAAATTTCCATTGTTCCAGTCTTGGCCATTAAAGGTGAGGTCAGGAGTGTTACGGACAAATTCTTTGAGCATTAAAGGAAATCTACCATTAGTTTTTATGCACTGTGAGACAAACACACCTTGAGAATGCTGTAGCTACACTGATGCAGAAACATATCTTGTTTAATCCATGTGCTAAGTGGTTTTGCTCAAAAAACAATTATAAAATTCAGGACCTTGGGAAAGCTGGGTGCTGCTGGCTGCCGTATATAAACACATTACTTCCACATACATAGGAGCTGTCTGAACTGTCCAGACATGACTAATCAACCTGAGCTGAATGACTCATACACAGCAGCTGGGAGATGGTGCAGTGATTGATTACTTCTGCCTGTCAGGGACAACACAGTGATGACATATTCTCGGCTTATCCTGGGCAGGACAAGGCTGGAGCAGTGCATAATTAGGGTAAGAGGAGAAGCACCGGAGCAGCCACAGGAGCAACAGAGCCATCATAATTTTATAATAGTTTTTTCAGCAAAACCACTCAGTTCAAGGATTAAATAAGATAGGTTTCTGCAGCAGTGTAACTATAGCATTCTTAAGGTATGTTTGCTTCATAACGCATAAAAGCAAAAAACAGTATAAATCTTAATCAAGTCAATATTTTGTGTCACAACCCAATTACACAGATTGTTAACGTGTCACGTAGGCTGTTCCAGAAATCTTGGAGAACATAGCGTTGATATTTTGGATACGTAGACTCATTTCTTCTACATTCCTTCTGCTTCTTCACAGTAGGTTATGATGTAATAAGGAAGTAATGATGTATGTGGAAGTAATGTGTTTATATACAGCAGCCAGCAGCACCCAGCTTTCCCAAGGTCCTGAATTTACTTATTGTTTTTTGAGCACAACCACTCAGCTCAGGGACTTAACAAGATATGTTTCTGCATCAGTGTAGCTACAGCATTCTCAAGCTGTGTTTGGTTTACAATGCATAAAAACTAATGGTCGATTTCCTTTAAGAATTTGGCCGTAACACTCCTGACCTCATCTTTAATGGCCATGACTGGAACAATGGAAATTTTATGGGGAAAAAAATTCTGTCATCTAAGTTTTCTCTTTTACAAAAAGTATGGTAGCATGAGGTAAGATCAATCAGACAACCTAGGGTTAAAGTACCCCTGAGGGTTTGAAAAATAGTTTTTTAAAAAAATAAAAGAATTAAAAAAATAAAGCAATATATTTTTTCAAAGAAAAAAATAAAAGTTAAAATGACCCCCCTTGCTCTAGAACTAATATAAAAAAATTCAAATCATAAAAATGTTAGGTATTGCCGCATGCCAAAATGTCCATTCTATCAAAATATAATTATATTATATAACATTAATTCCTGGCATTGAACTGCGTAACACAAAATAAAAAAAAAAAATAGGAATAAATGATCAAAAGATCGCACAGTCCTCAAAATGGCAGCAATAAAATGGGTCTTTGACATCTCAAGTAGTGTTTGCCTTCCGTTTTACCTGTCTTCTTGGAGTTTGTGGCATTTTTATTTATTTGTCTAACTTTTGTATTTTGAATCCCTGGACCCTTTGCTTCTTATCTTACCATCCCCCTAGGAAGGGAACGTCAACCAGTTGTCTACCTACTGCTTAAGGTAGGCTACGGAATTAGGCAGGGTCAGCTGGAGAGGGGGTTTAGCCTTAGGGCTCACTATCCTTATCTGACCTTCCAGCCCATTCCAAATCATTCCTTCACTATATTATAAATGTCTTGTGAGTCTAGTGATGTACATTGAGATATATCAGAAGGAAAGCAGAGCCTTCTGCAGATTTTTTGGTTCTTTATTACTTCTTCCTGTGGAAATTGCATATGCCGACCACATTTGCAGGTAAATCATAGTAGATATAGAAAAAGATGCAGGTCCATCAAGTCCAACCTATGGAGTCTTTAAGACCAAGCATGCTCCACTAGGAATTCTAGGAAAGGATATGCAAAGTTTTTGTAAATTTAAAATGATCTTATAGATAGCAGCTCCAATTAAGTCAATAGTCAATTTTAAAGAATCCTTGTCACGTGACCAAACCAGTATTTTTTTTTTACAAGAAACAAAAATTCACATCTTCTTTGAGGTTTGCTTCTCATCAGAGCTGAGAGGAGAACTGGTTTGGCAGAGTGAGAGTCCAAAAGGAGACATGTTATCCTTTTCTGACCCTATCTATGACCTCTCGCCTAGCCGAACCAGCTCCCGGCTAAAGAAAGATCCCTCAAAACAGTTGTCTGATGATGATAGTTGTCAGACTTGCGGGTTGTGGATCCTCTGGACCACTGCAGACGATGACTCAAGCCACTACCTGGGACCGGAGTCTAAGTGGTAACCGGTTTTCCCCAGAGCACGCCACAAAGCGGGTTAGACAAGCTGCGGCATGGTACCACCAGAGGGGCACGGGTGAGCCCGCGACCCTTGATATGGGTCGTGGGACCACCCGTGACAATAGTTTTTAGTTCATCGAAAAGAAATCATCTCTTTGGCTCATGTGTCATCTGAAAAGACTTCTTAGAAGTTGTACATTGGATCACTAGATTTGTGTTTTCCTTTTTCCATCCATGAAAAACTTTCTGGATTTTCATACAATCCCTAAAATACATTTGCCAAGATCTGGACTCGAATACTTCACCTGGAAGAGTCTGGGTTAATAATTGTGCATTGATCATAGTTTTACATTAGCATAGATCTAAAACCAAGACCCATGAAGTTCTACTGGGCCAAAAGTAGATGTCCATGGGAAGGTCCATGTCCGGTGATCATCATACGAGGACAAAATGCAGACAGATGAAAGCATCTTTCCAGTCTACGAGCTTCAGTTTGATGTCTTCTTCTTCGCCTCCTTATTAGCTAAACATCTTTGCCCTAGACGGATGCAAATCATCTCCTCGTGAAATAATGATGAATGTTGGGATTATGCAAGATGTTTTACAAGCTTCCTAGAAGATTGATGGCCGGTCCTCGGCAGCCACGTTTGTTGTACTGTTATCTTTGATGTAAATAAAGTGTAGACCTGACAGAATATTAATATTGGTAATAGACTGTTCCCTGGAAGCCAGTCATAATTTCCGTCCTCCGAAGCAAACAAGTCTTTAACAATGTGTTTAGTAAATCATTTAACGAAAGGTCATGGCGGATGTTCATCCAACGTAACCCCCGCTTATGATTAAACAGAATGCAGTGAAGTCATTTGAGAGAGGCGAGCCGGCGGTGAGGAAGATGGCAACATGTCCCGGGAAATAATGAGCCATTACCTTTATTAACTCACTTTCCCATGGGGACTCGAATACGTCAGCCACGATGATCCACGTCTATAACCCGGGACTTGCAATGGAGGACATGAAATTTACAACCGACTTTTGACCTGCTTTTTACAATTTTTTTTGCCTTCGTAAGATGTTCATATATCACGGCTTATTACACAGAAGCTTCATTACCTGTATGATAGGAGTAAACAGCCGTAAGTCATCCGATACAGAGAGTTCAAAAAAAGCTTCTCTTACATATAAATACAAGCACCAATGCCAAAAAGAGAAAGTAAATAATTCAGGTTCATTTTAATTGGGAAGGTAGTCTTATGTGTGTTTACTTACATTTAGCGTTACATAATGCAATGGATTAGGGCTAGATCTGAAAAAGGAGAAAGGTAAATGGCCCCCAACAGAGACCAGAAGATAATTACTACAACATTCTAAGAACCAGAACATTGATACTACAATACTGCCCATATCTACATTAATATAACTAGTATAATACTGCCCCCTATGTACAAGAATATAACTACTATAATACTGCCCCCTATGTACAGGAATATAATTACTATAATACTGCCCCCTATGTACAAGAATATAACTACTATAATACTGCCCCTATGTACAGGAATATAACTACTATAATACTGCCCCTATGTACAGGAATATAACTACTATAATACTGCCCCCTATGTACAGGAATATAACTACTATAATACTGCCCCCTATGTACAAGAATATAACTACTATAATACTGCCCCCTATGTACAGGAATATAACTACTATAATACTGCCCCCTATGTACAGGAATATAACTACTATAATACTGCCCCTATGTACAAGAATATAACTACTATAATACTGTCCCCTATGTACAGGAATATTACTACTATAATACTGCCCCCTATGTACAAGAATATAACTACTATAATACTGCCCCCTATGTACAAAAATATAACAACTATAATACTGCCCCTATGTACAGGAATATAACTACTATAATACTGCCCCTATGTACAAGAATATAACTACTATAATACTGCCCCCTATGTACAGGAATATAACTACTATAATACTGCCCCCTATGTACAGGAATATAACTACTATAATACTGCCCCCTATGTACAGGAATATAACTACTATAATACTGCCCCTATGTACAAGAATATAACTACTATAATACTGTCCCCTATGTACAGGAATATTACTACTATAATACTGCCCCCTATGTACAAGAATATAACTACTATAATACTGCCCCCTATGTACAAGAATATAACTACTATAATACTGCCCCCTATGTACAGGAATATAACTACTATAATACTGCCCCCTATGTACAGGAATATAACTACTATAATACTGCCCCCTATGTACAAGAATATAACTACTATAATACTGCCCCCTATGTACAAGAATATAACTACTATAATACTGCCCCCTATGTACAGGAATATAACTACTATAATACTGCCCCCTATGTACAGGAATATAACTTCTATAATACTGCCCCTATGTACAAGAATATAACTACTATAATACTGCCCCTATGTACAGGAATATTACTACTATAATACTGCCCCCTATGTACAAGAATATAACTACTATAATACTGCCCCCTATGTACAAGAATATAACTACTATAAAACTGCCCCCTATGTACAGGAATATAACTCCTATAATACTGCCCCCTATGTACAGGAATATAACTACTATAATACTGCCCCCTATGTACATGAATATAACTACTATAATACTGCCCCCTATGTACAAGAATATAACTAATATAATACTGCCCCTATGTACATGAATATAACTACTATAATACTGCCCCCTATGTACAAGAATATAACTTTTATAATACTGCCCTCCATGTACAAGATTATAACTACTATAATACTGCCCCCTATGTACAAGAATATAACTACTATAATACTGCCCCCTATGTACAAGAATATAACTACTATAATACTGCCCCCTATGTACAGGAATATAACTACTATAATACTGCCCCCTATGTACAAGAATATAACTACTATAATACTGCCCCCTATGTACAAGAATATAACTACTATAATACTGCCACCTATGTACAAGATTATAACTACTACAATACTGCCCCCTATGTACAGGAATATAACTATTATAATACTGCCCCCTATGTACAAGAATATAACTACTATAATACTGCCCCCTATGTACAAGAATATACCTACTATAATACTGCCCCCTATGTACAAGAATATAACTACTATAATGAAAAAACTGAAAAAAGAGAAAGTGTCAGCTCACCAGGTCAGCAGCTCCGGGTAGAGGCCATGCAGCGATGGAGAGGAACCCGGTCCAATCCTGGGGACTGAAGGTAATGGTACAAAAAAGAAGGTTCCATCGGCACCAGGCAAAAGGTAAGTAAAAATGCAAAAATTTAATTAAACAGAAAACATGTTAAAATGTGATCACAGGAAGAAAAAAACGGTAACACGTTTCAGACCCACACATGGGTCCTTAGTAGAGATGAGTGAGCACTAAAATGCTCGGGTACTCGTTATTCGAGACGAACTTTTCCCGATGCTCGAGTGCTCGTTTCGAGTAACGAGCCCCATTGAAGTCAATGGGAGACTCGAGCATTTTTCAAGGGGACCAAGGCTCTGCACAGGGAAGCTTGGCCAAACACCTGGGAACCTCAGAAAAGGATGGAAACACCACGGAAATGGACAGGAAACAGCAGGGGCAGCATGCATGGATGCCTCTGAGGCTGCTTAAATGCACCATTATGCCAAAATTATGGCCAACAGCATGGCCATGACAGAGTGACAGAATGAAGCTAGATAGCATCTAAAACATCCAATAATTGACCCTGACACTATAGGGGACGGCATGCAGAGGCAGCGGCAGCAGCGGAAGGCTAGAGAGTGGCATGGCGACATACCCTAAATGGACTCAGGCTTCAAACCAATGGGTAGCAGAGAGGAACCAAAGGAGGTGAGCAAGAAGCGCTCAAATAATATCGGTACATGATAAAAGTTTGCCAGTATATTTTGTGGATTACACAGCAGGGTGGCGACAAAGTTAACATGGAAGCCATGAAAACAATCCAAAATTCTGCCTGACACAGCTCGTTTGATAAGGGGACCATGTATGGAGGCAGTGAACTAGTAGTAGATTAAAGGTGCTGCAGTTAAAACTATGTTAGTTGTTTCTTGGCATGGAGCTGGCGCTCCGCTGCCAGGCGAGCTTTCGCCAATCCAAGCCCCTGTCTCTAGGCTACTCCCCAAACAGCACTTCTAAGAACCTTTCGGATAAGATCAAGTGTAGTAGCGTTCTTATAAGTTTGGGATATGGCGGGTGAGGGGAATGTAAACAGATGCGCAAGAAGCGCTGAAATAATATCCGTAAATGAAAAAAGTTTTCCAGTATATTTTGTGGCTTACACAGCAGGGTGGCGACAAAGTTAACAAGTTTGATGTGGAATGCCCTGCAATAGCTCTTGGGCGGTGTGCCTTTTATCACCTAGGCTCAGCAGTTTGAGCACCGCCTGCTGTCGCTTAGCGACGGCACTGCTGCTGTGCCTAGAGCTACCGACTGATGGCGCCATGCCCACGGATGGTAATTCGGAGGAGGTGGAGGAGGGGTGGGAGGATTTGGAGGTATAGTAGGCCTTTGAGACCTGGACCGAGGTAGGCCCCGCAATCCTCTGCGTCGGCAGTATATGACCAGCCCCAGGGTCAGACTCGGTCCCAGCCTGCACCAAGTTAAGTGTAGTAGCGTTCTTATAAGTTTGGGATATGGCGGGTGAGGGGGATGTAAACAGATGCGCAAGAAGCGCTGAAATAATATCCGTAAATGGTAAAAGTTTGCCAGTATATTTTTTGGATTACACAGCAGGGTGGCGACAAAGTTAACAAGTTTGTTGTGGAAGCCATGAAAACAACCCAAAATTCTGCCTGACACAGCACGTTTGATAAGGCGGGCATGTATGGAGGCAGTGAACTAGTAGTAGATTAAAGGTGCTGCAGTTAAAACTATGTTAGTTGGTTCTTGGCATGGAGCTGCCGCTCTGCTGCCAGGCGAGCTTTCGCCAATCCAAGCCCCTGTCTCTAGGCTACTCCCCAAACAGCACTTCTAAGAACCTTTTGTATAAGATCAAGTGTAGTAGCGTTCTTATAAGTTTGGGATATGGCGGGTGAGGGGAATGTAAACAGATGCGCAAGAAGCGCTGAAATAATATCCGTAAATGGTAAAAGTTTGCCAGTATATTTTGTGGATTACACAGCAGGGTGGCGACAAAGTTAACAAGTTTGTTGTGGAAGCCATGAAAACAACCCAAAATTCTGCCTGACACAGCACGTTTGATAAGGCGGCCATGTATGGAGGCAGTGAACTAGTAGTAGATTAAAGGTGCTGCAGTTAAAACTATGTTAGTTGGTTCTTGGCATGGAGCTGCCGCTCCGCTGCCAGGCGAGCTTTCGCCAATCCAAGCCCCTGTCTCTAGGCTACTCCCCAAACAGCACTTCTAAGAACCTTTTGTATAAGATCAAGTGTAGTAGCGTTCTTATAAGTTTGGGATATGGCGTGTGAGGGGAATGTAAACAGATGCGCAAGAAGCGCTGAAATAATATCCGTAAATGGTAAAAGTTTGCCAGTGTATTTTGTGGATAACACAGCAGGGTGGCGACAAAGTTAACAACTTTGATGTGGAATCCATGAAAACAACCCAAATTTCGGCCTGACAAACCTCGTTTGATAAAGGGACGATGTATGGAGGCAGCTATATGGACGACTTTTGGAGGTAGCAATGGAGACAACGTGTGGAGGCTGCTATGGAGACAATTCAATTTGGATAGTGCCTGTATGTGGCAGTCCAAAAAATTTTTCAAACCAGAGGAGCAGGTAGGTGGCCCTCCAGAAAAATGGAATAGATTGAGTGCCTGTATGTGGCAGTCCAAAAAAGTTTTTAAACCAGAGGAGCAGGTAGGTGGCCCTCCAGAAAAATGGAATAGATTGAGTGCCTGTATGTGGCAGTCCAAAAAAGTTTTTAAACCAGAGGAGCAGGTAGGTGGCCCTCCAGAAAAATTGAATAGATTGAGTGCCTGTATGTGGCAGTCCAAAAAAGTTTTCAAACGAGAGGAGCAGGTAGGTGGCCCTCCAGAAAAATGGAATAGATTGAGTGCCTGTATGTGGCAGTCCAAAAAAGTTTTTAAACCAGAGGAGCAGGTAGGTGGCCCTCCAGAAAAATGGAATAGATTGAGTGCCTGTATGTGGCAGTCCAAAAAAGTTTTTAAACCAGAGGAGCAGGTAGGTGGCCCTCCAGAAAAATGGAATAGATTGAGTGCCTGTATGTGGCAGTCCAAAAAAGTTTTTAAACCAGAGGAGCAGGTAGGTGGCCCTCCAGAAAAATGGAATAGATTGAGTGCCTGTATGTGGCAGTCCAAAAAAGTTTTTAAACCAGAGGAGCAGGTAGGTGGCCCTCCAGAAAAATTGAATAGATTGAGTGCCTGTATGTGGCACTCCCAAAAATTGTTTAAAACAGAGGACCGGGTCGGTGGCCCTCCAGAAAAATTAAATGCATAAAGTACTATAGGTAGAGCCAGTGGGCCCTGTCAAAAAATAGCCAGTTTCCTCTGCTTTACTGTACAAAGAGCAGGAGAAGGAGGAAAATGAGGAGGAGGAGGAGGAGGAGTGGATAAATTATTCAGGTTGAGCTTCCTTCACCTGCTGGAGATTGGAAATTAGGAGAAATCCATGCTTTATTCATCTTGATAAGCGTCAGCCTGTCAGCGCTGTCAGTCGACAGGCGTGTACGCTTATCGGTGATGATGCCACCAGCTGCACTGAAAACCCGCTCGGACAAGACGCTAGCGGCAGGGCAGGCAAGAACCTCCAAGGCGTACAGCGCCAGTTCGTGCCACATGTCCAGCTTTGAAACCCAGTAGTTGTAGGGAGCTGTGTGATCATTTAGGACGATGGTATGGTCAGCTACGTACTCCCTCACCATCTTTCTGTAAAGATCAGCCCTACTCTGCCGAGACTGGGGACAGGTGACAGTGTCTTGCTGGGGTGACATAAAGCTGGCAAAAGCCTTGTAAAGCGTACCCTTGCCAGTGCTGGACAAGCTGCCTGCTCGCCTACTCTCCCTCGCTACTTGTCCCGCAGAACTACGCACTCTGCCGCTAGCGCTGTCAGAAGGGAAATACTGTTTCAGCTTGTGCACCAGGGCCTGCTGGTATTCATGCATTCTCACACTCCTTTCCTCTCCAGGGATGAGAGTGGAAAGATTTTGCTTGTACCGTGGGTCCAGGAGAGTGAACACCCAGTAATCGGTGCTGGAATAAATTCTTTGAACGCGAGGGTCACGGGATAGGCAGCCTAGCATGAAATCTGCCATATGCGCCAGAGTACCAACGCGTAAGAATTCGCTCCCCTCACTGGCCTGACTGTCCATTTCCTCCTCCTCCAACTCCTCCAATTCCTCTTCTTCTGCCCATACACGCTCAACAGTGAAGGACTCAACAATGGTCCCCTCTTGTGTCTCGCCAACATTCTCCTCCTCTTCCTCCTCATCCTCCTCCACCTCCACCTCCTCCGATATGCGCTGAGAAACAGACCTAAGGGTGCTTTGGCTATCAACAAGGGAATCTTCTTCCCCCGTCTCTTGTGAGGAGCGCAAAGCTTCCGACTTCATGCTGACCAGAGAGTTTTTCAACAGGCCAAGCAGCGGGATGGTGAGGCTGATGATGGCGGCATCGCCACTGACCATCTGTGTTGACTCCTCAAAGTTGCTCAGCACCTGACAGATATCAGACATCCACGTCCACTCCTCATTGTAGACTTGAGGAAGCTGACTGACCTGACTACCAGTTCTGGTGGAAGTTGACATCTGGCAGTCTACAATCGCTCGGCGCTGCTGGTAATCTCTGGATAACATGGTCAGTGTTGAATTCCACCTCGTGGGCACGTCGCACAACAGTCGGTGAGCGGGCAGTTGGAGGCGGCGCTGCGCTGCCCTGAGAGTGGCAGCATCTGTGCTGGACTTCCTGAAATGCGCACAGATGCGGCGCACCTTCGTGAGCAAATCGGACAGATTGGGGTATGTCTTGAGGAAACGCTGAACTATCAGATTTAACACATGGGCCAGGCATGGCACATGTGTCAGTCTGCCGAGTTGCAGAGCCGCCACCAGGTTACGGCCGTTGTCACACACAACCATGCCTGGCTTCAGGTTCAGCGGTGCCAGCCACAGATCAGTCTGCGCCGTGATGCCCTGTAATAGTTCTTGGGCGGTGTGCCTTTTATCGCCTAGGCTCAGCAGTTTCAGCACCGCCTGCTGTCGCTTAGCGACGGCACTGCTGCTGTGCCTAGAGCTACCGACTGATGGCGCCATGCCCACGGATGGTCGTTCGGAGGAGGAGGTGGAGGAGGGGTGGGAGGAGGAGGAGGCATAGTAGGCCTGAAACACCTGGACCGAGGTAGGCCCCGCAATCCTCGGCGTCGGCAGTATATGACCAGCCGCAGGGTCAGACTCGGTCCCAGCCTCCACCAAGTTAACCCAATGTGCCGTCAGCGATATATAGTGGCCCTGCCCGGCAGCACTCGTCCACGTGTCTGTGGTCAGGTGGACCTTGTCAGAAACGGCGTTGGTCAGGGCACGGATTATGTTGTCTGACACGTGCTGGTGCAGGGCTGGGACGGCACATCGGGAAAAGTAGTGGCGGCTGGGGACCGAATACCGAGGGGCGGCCGCCGCCATGAGGCTGCGAAAGGCCTCGGTCTCTACTAGCCTATAGGGCAGCATCTCCAGGCTTAGCAATCTGGAGATGTGCACATTAAGGGCTTGGGCGTGCGGGTGGGTTGCACTATATTTGCGTTTCCGCTCCAGCGTCTGGGGTATGGAGAGCTGAACGCTGGTGGATGCTGTGGAGGATCGTGGAGGCGACGATGGGGTTTTTGTGGCAGGGTCCTGGGCAGGGGGCTGACTATCAGCTGACACAGGGGAGGTGAATGCGCTTGTTGCCACTGAGTGGGGTGTTTAGCATTCATATGCCTGCGCATACTGGTGGTAGTTAAGCTAGTAGTGGTGGAACCCCTGCTGATCCTGGTTTGGCAAATGTGGCACACCACAGTCCGTCGGTCATCCGGTGTTTCCTTAAAGAACCTCCAGACTTCTGAAAATCTAGCCCTCGCCGCAGGAGCCCTCGCTACGGGAGCTTCACTAGTTGACACATTTGGCGCTGATGCACCAGCTCTGGCCCTGCCTCTCCGTCTAGCCCCACCACTGCCTCTTCCAACCTGTTCTGGTCGAGGACTCTCCTCCGTCTCAGAAGCACTGTGTTCACCCGGCCTCTCAACCCAGCTTGGGTCTGTCACCTCATCATCCTCCGATCCCTCAGTCTGCTCCCCCCTCGGACTTCCTGCCCTGACAACAACTTCCCCACTGTCTGACAACCGTGTCTCCTCATCGTCGGACACCTCTTTACACACTTCTTCTAGTACGTCAACAAGGTCATCATCACCCACAGACTGCGACTGGTGGAAAACCTGGGCATCGGAAAATTGCTCATCAGCAACCGGACAAGTGGTTTGTGACTGTGGGAATGGTCCAGAAAACAGTTCCTCAGAGTATGCCGGTTCAAATGGCAAATTTTGCTGGGAGGGGGCAGACTGGGGGGGAGGAGGCTGAGGTGCAGGAGCTGGAGGAGTGCCGATTTCGGTGACATGGGTGGACTGCGTGGAAGACTGACTGGTGGACAAATTGCTCGAAGCATTGTCGGCAATCCACGACATCACCTGTTCGCACTGTTCTGGCCTCAACAGTGCTCTACCACGAGTCCCAGTAACTTCAGACATGAACCTAGGGAGTGTAGCTCTGCGGCGTTCCCCTGCTCCATCATAAGCAGGTGGTGTCTCACCCCGCCCAGGACCACGGCCTCTGACCCCTGCAGTAGTTGGACGCCCACGTCCCCGCCCTCGTCCTCTACCCCTAGCCCTCGGGTTAAACATTTTGAAAATGAGAGTTATAACTTGAATTTTTTTTTTTACTTTTTTTTTTTTTTTTTTTTTTTTTTGTGTTTTTTAGTTTTTAAAACCAAACGATGCTATCCTATTGCTATGGCTATTTTATAGCCAAGTATGAAAGCACACTGCTATGCCAGATGAGATGACGCTGAGTTATGAAAAAAATAAACGTAAAATAAAAAAGGAAATGGCAGACTGTGCCTAATTGAAATACAACCCCGGGCCCTAATAAATTTTCCCACTTCGGTCTTTGCGATGGATATGTGCGTCACTAAGCGCAAAACACAGTGGTCGCAAGTCTGACTCCAAATTGCTCACAATTTGCTAGTAGATGCACTGCAACAACTACAGCCACCAGCAGATCAACCAGAAATCAAATATATATAACGCTACTGTAGGCGTAAGTAAGCCGTTTGTATTCTCCTATGGCTATTTTCTAGCCAAGTATTACAGCACACTACTATGCCAGATGAGATGACGCTGAGTTATGAAAAAAATAAACGTAAAATAAAAAAGGAAATGGCAGACTGTGCCTAATTGAAATACAACCCCGGCCCCTAATAAATTTTCCCACTTCGGTCTTTGCGATGGATATGTGCGTCACTAAGCGCAAAACACAGTGGTCGCAAGTCTGACTCCAAATTGCTCACAATTTGCTAGTAGATGCACTGCAACAACTACAGCCACCAGCAGATCAACCAGAAATCAAATATATATAACGGTACTGTAGGCGTAATTAAGCCGTTTGTATTCTCCTATGGCTATTTTCTAGCCAAGTATTACAGCACACTACTATGCCAGATGAGATGACACTGAGTTATTAAAACAATAAACGTAAAATAAAAAGAAACTGGCAGACTGTGCCTAATTCTACTCAAACCCCTAATAAATTTTCCCACTTTGGTGTTTGAGGTGGATATGTGTGTCACTAAGAGCTAAACACAACGGTAGCAAGTCCCCCTGCAAATTCCTCACAATATGGTACTAGCTGCAAATAAAAAAAAAAAAAGTATAACGTTATTGTAGCCCTAAGAAGGGCTGTTGGGTTCTTTTAGAATCACTCCTGCCTAACAGTAAGCTAATAGAACACCCTAACGCTTTCCCTGACCAGCAGCAGCTCTCTCCCTAGCGGCATCCAGACAGAGAATGATCCGAGCAGCGCGGGCAGCGGCTAGTCTATCCCAGGGTCACCTGATCTGGCCAGCCAACCACTGCTATCGACGTGTAAGGGTACCACGTCATGCTGGGTGGAGTGCAGAGTCTCCTGGCTTGTGATTGGCTCTGTTTCTGGCCGCCAAAAAGCAAAACGGCGGGAGCTGCCATTTTCTCGAGCGGGCGAAATACTCGTCCGAGCAACGAGCAGTTACGAGTACACTAATGCTCGATCGAGCATCAAGCTCGGACGAGTATGTTCGCTCATCTCTAGTCCTTAGTCATAACTACTATAATACTGCTCCTATGTACAAGATATAACTACTATAATACTGCTCCCTATGTATAGGAATATAACTACTATAATACTGCCCCCTATGTACAAGAATATAACTACTATAATACTGCTCCTGTGCACAAGAATATAACTACTATAATACTGCTCCTATGTACAAGAATATAACTACTTTAATACTGCTCCTATGTACAAGAATATAACTACTTTAATACTGCCCCCTATGTACAGGAATATACTATAATACTGCCCCTATGTACAAGAATATAACTACTTTAATACTGCCCCCTAAGTACGGGAATATACTATAATACTGCACCTATGTACAAGAATATAACTACTTTAATACTGTCCCTATGTACAAGAGTATAACTACTATAATACTGCCCCCTATGTACAGGAATATAACTACTATAATACTACCCCCTATGTACAGGAATATAACTACTATAATACTGCTCCTATGTACAAGACTATAACTACTATAATACTGTCCCCTATGTACAAGAATATAACTACTATAATACTGCCCCCTATGTACAGGAATATAACTACTATAATACTGTCCCCTATGTACAGGAATATAACTATTATAATACTGTCCCTATGTACAGGAATATAACTATTATAATACTGTCCCTATGTACAGGAATATAACTGCTATAATACTGCCCCCTATGTACAAGAATATAACTACTATAATACTGCCCCCTATGTACAAGAATATAACTACTATAATACTGCTCCTATGTACAAGACTATAACTACTATAATACTGTCCCCTATGTACAGGAATATAACTACTATAATACTGCCCCCTATGTACAAGAATATAACTACTATAATACTGCCCCCTATGTACAAGAATATAACTACTATAATACTGCCCCCTATGTACAAGAATATAACTACTATAATACTGCTCCTATGTACAAGACTATAACTACTATAATACTGTCCCTATGTACAGGAATATAACTACTATAATACTGCCCCCTATGTACAAGACTATTACTACTATAATACTGCCCCCTATGTACAGGAATATAACTACTATAATACTTCCCCCTATGTACAAGAATATAACTACTATAACACTGCCTCCTATGTACAAGACTATTACTACTATAATACTGCCCCCTATGTACAAGAATATTACTACTATAATACTGCCCCCTATGTACAAGAATATAACTACTATTATACTGCCCCCTATGTACAAGAATATAACTACTATTATACTGCCCCCTATGTACAAGAATATAACTACTATAATACTGCTCCTATTTACAAGACTATAACTATTATAATACTGCCCCCTATGTACAAGAATATAACTACTATAATACTGCTCCTATGTACAAGAATATAACTACTATAATACTGTCCCTATGTACAAGAATATAACTACTATAATACTGCCCCCTATGTACAGGAATATAACTACTATAATACTGCCCCCTATGTACAAGAATATAACTACTATAATACTGCTCCTATGAACAAGAATATAACTACTATAATACTGCCCCCTATGTACAGGAATATAACTACTATAATACTGCCCCTATGTACAAGAATATAACTACTATAATACTGCCCCCTCTGTACAAGAATAAAACTACTATAATACTGCCCCTATATACAAGAATATAACTACTATAATACTGCCCCCCTATGTACAAGAATATAACTACTATAATACTGCCTCCTATGTACAAGAATATAACTACTATAATACTGCTCCCTATGTACAGGAATATAACTACTATAATACTGCCCCCTATGTACAAGAATATAACTACTATAATACTGCTCCTATGAACAAGAATATAACTACTATAATACTGCCCCTATGTACAAGAATATAACTACTATAATACTGCCCCCTCTGTACAAGAATATAACTACTATAATACTGCCCCTATATACAAGAATATAACTACTATAATACTGCCCCCCTATGTACAAGAATATAACTACTATAATACTGCCCCCTATGTACAAGAATATAACTACTATAATACTGCTCCCTATGTACAGGAATATAACTACTATAATACTGCTCCCTATGTACAAGAATATAACTACTATAATACTGCCCCCTATGTACAGGAATATAACTACTATAATACTGCCCCCTATGTACAAGAATATAACTACTATAATACTGCTCCCTATGTACAGGAATATAACTACTATAATACTGCCCCCTATGTACAAGAATATAACTACTATAATACTGCTCCCTATGTACAGGAATATAACTACTATAATACTGCTCCCTATGTACAAGAATATAACTACTATAATACTGCCCCCTATGTACAGGAATATAACTACTATAATACTGCCCCCTATATACAAGAATATAACTACTATAATACTGCCCCCTATGTACAGGAATATAACTACTATAATACTGCCCCCTATGTACAGGAATATAACTACTATAATACTGCCCCCTATGTACAGGAATATAACTACTATAATACTGCCCCCTATGTACAGGAATATAACTACTATAATACTGCCCCCTATGTACAGGAATATAACTACTATAACTGCTCCTTTTACTTGAATATTTTTCATAAATGGGTCAGAAAACTTTCACACAGGGAGAGATATTGCCCATGAATCTGTGATTGGAAGATAATTGTTCTTTTATAAGAAAATTTTAAATCTTAATTAACTTTCTAAATATATTTTGGAAAACAGTAATTGTTCTATTATCTGCACACAGTTGTTGTGTTGGGTTTGGCTACAGGAGGCCCTTGCCCATGGCAACAATAATAAAGGGGAGAGGAAACGTTCTCCGGTTTTTCTTCCTCGTGCTGTTTTCGATGCGATTCATCAATTCATCTTATCACAATATTGATGGAAGAAGCGCTGCCCCGCTCATATCTAATTATATGTTTCATTGTTATTAAATTCATAAACATCGGAAGGTGCCGGAAACAGCTTCTTCTACTGTGTCTGACTTCTTTAGATTGTAAATTGTAAAAAAATATAAGATACATTCTAGACAGACAATTGCAGAATGTACAGAATAAACTGGATCTAATATCTAATTTTTATAGCTTTATTATTTTCCTTAAAGGAATAGTCCATCTCCCTGCTCCTTCAGGATTTTACATCAGGTGTATGTTTGTTGTAACTTCTGAAGCCTTTTGCCTCAGCAGGTCACAGGGTTTAGGCAACTTTTTCAAAGAAATGGAAACAAAACTGGCAAAAAATTTTTCTTCCATTTCCCCCTTTCTGAATGTATATCATAATTATACATAAAGTACCTTTTCGCAATGTAAGCTGGCTCTCTCTATCTCTGCCTGACATCAGAATCCATCTTGATTTTCTTCACCTCTGGTACACTATCAATCCCATGGTCTCTCAGCACAACATCATATGGCCAGCCAGAGCCTAACTATCTGTAGGGGTTTCACTGTGATTAGACTCCCAATCTATATACTCCTCCATACGCTGAAATGTCCTAAATATACAGTCAGGGAGGCTGAGATCATGGTGCCGGAATATACAGTCAGGGAGGGTGAGCTCCTTCTACAACTGTAACCACATCAAGGAAGGAAAAGATTGACTAAGAATTCAATAATAGAAAATTTTCATTTTGGCTTAAATGGTGCCTTAAATATTGAAGGGTCTGACTGATACTAGCAAACTATTTCAGCATTTCTAAAGACAGTGCTATAGCTTTGGTGGTGGTTGTGTCGGGTACTGCAGCTCAATCCCATTTACTTGAATGTCGATGGACTGCAGGTAATGGTAGAGCTAGTACTGACCCATTTTGTCAGCTGTTCTGCAGATAGGAGCGTAACCTATGGTGATGTAGATGCACCTAGGACTGAGGGCATTAGGGGTTTTTTTCCACATGTGGATGAGGAGGCTAATACTTTAGTTGGGGGTCCTGTTCCCTGTATAGGTATGACCCTTATTGATAACTTAGAGCACCAGGCCCATTTTGAAAACTCTATAGCAGAGCCCTTACCTACAAAAACTGCATCTTCTTTGATTAAAAAGTTGCACCTGAACCCCTTCGGTATAAGAGAAAGTACATTATGGATACTTACCCTCTCCCGGGCCCGTGTTCTTCCAATTGGAGTAGCTTCCTTAACAAGAACCACACTAACCAGAAAAATGTGTCACGCTCTTAGTAAACCTTAGTAAACATGATGTGAAACAATATATACAACCAACTGAAAGAAAGAAGCCATCACAACATAATATAAAATCATAAAAATGTACAAAACAGTGTAACAATGGCATCATCCGGCACAATATACTGGCAACAACTAAATGTACCGCATATCAATACATGTTCACCAGGTAGAAAGGTATAATACCAATACAGGCTGTCCCCGGGTTACGTACAAGATAGGGTCTGTAGGTTTGTTCTTAAGTTAAATTTGTATGTAAGTCGGATCTGTATACTTTATAATTGTAACCCAACCACATTATTTTTGGTCTCTGTGACAGCTGGATTTCAAAAATGTTGAGTCGTCATAACAACCAGGAATAACAATAAAGCTTAATTACAGACGCCTTCAATAACTGTTATAGCTGATTATTGTAGCCGAAGGATAAAATACAGTAACTTACCAATAACCAGAGGTCCGTTTGTAATTAGGGGTCGTATGTAAGTCGAGTGTTCTTAAGTAGGGACCGCCTGTATAAGAAAAGAGCATCAGTCCAAATTCATATAATCTATACCAGTGATGGCGAATAGAGTGAGCACTAAAATGCTCGAGTGCTCATTACTCAAGTCGAACTTTTCCCGATGCTCGACTGCTCATTTCGAATAACGAACTCCATTGAAGTCAATGGGAGATCCGAGCATTTTTCATGGGGACCAAAGCTCTGCAATAAAATGTGTCATTTTATTGAGAAATAAGGAAGTCAGTCGTGTTTCTTCGTTTTTTTTTATTCAATGGAATATTCATGGAACTTCAAAAAAGAGGATTATGACCCGTGTTACACATCTGCAATGTGTTGTTCACACATATTGTTCTTCACATACTATTGTGAAGAACACCTTTCTGCACTAATGTCTTCTGATAAGTTAGCAGATGTACGGAAATGTATGCAATGTGTGAAACATTGCAGATGTTTCCATACATCTGCTAATTTATCAGATGACATTAGTGCAGAAAGGTGTCACTGTTTTTCACTGTGTTTTCTTAAGTAAAAGCTCGATCTCGAGCAGGCGAAATACTCGTCCGAGCAACGAGCAGTTTCGAGTACGCTTATACTCGAACGTGCATCAAGCTCGGAAGAGTATGCTCGCTCATCTCTAAGGGACCTTTTAGGGACTGAGTGCCGAAAATGCAAGCAAAATGCACATATTTTTAACAAAGTGCCAAATGTCACTTTAAAGTAACTCACAGGTTTTAAACATATTGGCGCCCTGAGGACACTCGGATTATTCGGAAATTCGGATTATTATTGTGGTTTCCCTCTAAAGTCCCCTTAACAGGATGAATCACGGGGCTGGAGAAAGGGCTACAATGATAATCAAGCTCGGTCCACACCTCCTTGATTCAGGTCTTGAGTCCTGAATGGTGACCTTTGTGCCTGGGTGCCCACAGAGAGAGCTCCGAGTGCCACCTCTGGCACCCGTGCCATAGGTTCGCTACCACTGATCTATACCAACCAACAACTCTCTATATACATCCCAACTTTAACACATGAACAATCAAAGTTAGTTGGTACATATGTAAAGAGTCAGGTTTATTTAGGTTATGTGCCAGAATGATGTGCTGCCCCGACGTACGTTTAGCTTCCCCCGCCTTCTTCTAAGGGGTCACTGTGGAAATATTCAAAAAATCTTAAAAAAAAATTTGGCTAAAGACTCATGTACATGGCTGTATGTGTTGGACGTGAGAGAGCCAGAGATGTGCACGGTCATGGTGCACGGTCATGGTGCACGGTCATGGTGCATTGAGCATGCAGTATCAGAACTGAGCTGCCGCAACCTAAAGGGTAGAACAGGTCCCGTTCCTGTAATTTTTTTGAGGGCCACTCACATTGAAAGCCCTATACAGTGTCCTTCACCAACTACGGCTCTTTCCTTTATTCCATCTATGATCCTCAGCAATTATCCCTTTGGACAAGACCCAAAATTGAATTTTTCAACCAACAATGGAGCCTCAATTATTTTTTATTAATAAATACTTTGAACAAATGAAAGAAAATAGAGAATTTTCCAAGACATCCGGCCCGACAATGGCCATTTTCCGAGATGGTATTTGTTTAGATCTCCGGCTTTCATTTCTATATTTCCATTTTCATTGAAGGCTTTTGGAGTGAAGGGCAGCCGTAAGCTGTTTTATGAAAGCCATAATAGTTGTATTGTGATTCCAGACCTAGGAGCATAAATCTATCTTTACTTTAATTGTATGCAAATAACACAAGCATAACAAGCGTGACCTATCCTAAGATACGACCGGAATTAACTTTTGTTAGCTTTTTGTTATTTGACAGGGCATAATATGAGGGATCTCATAAATCCAAATTATTATGCTCAGGAAACTCGCTTGCGCCGGTTACATTAGATCGGAGGAAATGCTTCAGATATTTGCAGAGAGGTAATATAATCATAGGCAATTGAATGAGACACGAGAGTGTGTAAGGCTAATTGAGGGGAAGACCTCATTTAATCAGAAACAGAAGGAAGAAAGTAAAGGATCATAAATCCCATTTGTTAGGGACACTCTGTGTATTTCAGAGTCGTGAAGCAGATCCCTGCTAAATACCGTAACCGGTTTTACAGCAAAGATCTAAACACATATTTTGGATACATGGGATTTTACAATTCCTACAAATGTAAATGAAGTTAAATTAAAATCTGCTAAAATTTTTATGTCTCCGCCCTCACCCACTTTCCCGCTTCTCGTTTTCTTCATTGATGGTTACTTAGTAATGCGGCAGGACAGTTGTAACCATTGGCTTCAGTTTAGCTGTAGGAGTCTGAAGTAATTCTGGTAACTTCTACTAGCACATATATGATCAATGAGATCAACTTAGCTGATTTGTCTACTGGAGTCTGAGGTTATCTGGAATCCACTTACTTCCTTTCAAAGCTTCTAGTATCTTTTCTGCCACGATGAGCCCACATCTACAGTATAATCAGTGACTCTAGGTACATTGTCTTTTGGAGTTCTGGGTAGTCTAGTAATCTCAGTAGGTTGTGTTATATCACTACCACAGTCTTATATAGGCTATATAAGATGCATTTATAATTAATAATAAGTATTACAGTAATGTACTGTATATAATACATGCTGATGCTACACTTTCCATGAAGCCTTGCACAGCAGGCTGTGCGCTGTAACATCCTTTACCTCAGCTCTTGCTATGCAACTATGTCAATAAAAACTCCAGCAAAGGCAGAAATCCTGAGTGTAACACTGCAGTTATCTCCCCTCATCACTCCCATCTGCTTTGTGGCTTCTCTTCCTGCACAGTATCACTACAGCACTCCCCCCCCCCCATCAGCAGGAGGTGTTCATTCCCCTCCTTGTCTGCAGATCATACAGGCCGCTACCTCCACTGCTGAGCAGAGGGCAGAGCTCACATCCCTCCTGCTTCCGTTTACCCCTTCCCATCTGTGATGTCCACAGTAGGGAATACAAGGAGGAGATTACTGGTTCTTTCTACCCAACTCTCTACAGCTGATGTCCCCAATCTTGACTCAGCCAACACATAATGATATCAAGCACTACCAAAATCAGGTACAAGGGAGGCCACATGACCCTCAAGACCAAATATAATTTGCACATTAATTACATTACTAAGGTTTTTTTTTTTTAATACAGGCAGTCCCCTACTTAAGAACACCCGACTTACATACGACCCCTAGTTACAAACGGACCTCTGGATGTTGGTAATTTATTGTACTTTAGTCCTAGACTATAATAATCAGCTGTAACAGTTATCACAGGTGTCTGTAATGAAAATTTATTGTTAATCCTGGTTCTTAAGACAACCCAACATTTTTAAAATCCAATTGTCACAGAGACCAAAATAATTTTGATTGTGCTTACAATAATAAAATATACAGTTCCGACTTACATACAAACTCAACTTAAGAACAAAGCTACAGAACCGATCCTGTACGTAACCCGGGGACTGCTATATTGTGCACAGAACTGATGATGAGTGGACCCTATCTGGTCAAATCTTGGTTCGTGTACGGAACCTGACCTAGCACTGATAGGAGGTGTTAACTGTTTAAATGCTGCTGGAAAAGTCAACAGTGACAGCCAGCAGCGCTGTGTACCGCCTTTTCGGGAAGGGTCTGATGATGTTAGGTAGGTGCAAAGGTCAACTGTAGCCATGTAATGTTGCCAGTAGCTTTTAAAGAGTTAATGCCCTTAAGCGGTGTCAGCACCGATCCTGGGCTTCAACCACGGAGGAAGTTGAGCCAAACCTGTCTGTGGTTCTCTAATTCCATTCAAGTGATGCATTTGTGTGATTTTGTAGCTATTTATACATGGCGTACATCTTAGCGCCAGCAGCAGTTGTTATTTTCATGGTGTCAGCTCAGGTTTTTTTAGATTATTGTATTTAAGTGTGTTTACAAGCAAAAGATTTTATTTAATTTTTTTTCCAATTTTTTCGCTGCTAATGTGTGTATTATTACAGACGGCGCATTTGTTGACATTACAATAATAAACGGCGTCGGCGGAGAAATTACATATCTTCTACCAACATATGTATAAAAGAGAAATAAAAACCCAATTACTTTGTTTACACAGTTTGTTTAGAGGGATTGTCTTACATTTATCTTCTAAGTGATATCGGTATCTAACGTGTTCTTACTGTAATCTGCTTACCGCCAATGGATAAATCTGCATTAGGCATGGCTGGAATTTTTATTACCGAAATGATAACAAGAAGAGCGATATTACTTCCTAGGCAGAAATACACAAACACATATATATGTATATATTTATACTGTGTATACAGAGGGCCAAGGAACACCAGTAAATGGCCTATCCCATTGGAGGAACCCTACTATGGCCAACAACAGGTCGAATAGCTCCGGCTTCGTAGCCAAGTACGCGAAGCTGCCGAGGATCGAAAGAGGCTACTGGGGCGTAGAGTAGCCCCTCCGTGTAACTTCAGCTCCGGCTACTCCACACCCCAGTAGCCTCTTCCACAAATTTGCATATCAGGTTTATAAAACTTTTCCAAACTCTTAGGCCACTCAAGGATTAGCCCTAAAAAGGGCTACAATGTTATTTATTAGCTTGACCTGCCACCGGTCCGACCTCAATAGGTAGATCCGACGTGATAGGTTTCCTTTAAAAGTGTTTTGCTACAGGAGACCTATCCAGTGGATGAGCCATTAGTAGATGATCGTAGTGGCAGCTCATCTAATGGAGACAGGCCATGTGACTGTATTGGGTCCCCTGGGTTTTGGCCCCCAAAAGTATGGACCTGTCACAAACAAACTAGTGTCTTTAAGATGCAGATGCCATCAACTGAGAGAGAAGAACAGTACAGATACCTCTATCCGAGCCTTCTCTAGGCACCGGGGAAGTAGAGACCACATTCAAGGGGCCCTATACAGCGGAGGGAAAGAAGTTGGGGCTGTACCTAAATTCATAAGGGAGGTCACTGTAACAAAATTAACTTGGGGTGTTATATAAATTCATCAACGTGACGGAACACCCTTCACCCTTCCAAATACAATCAGAGCAGGAGAAACACACCTCTGTCTGAAGAGAAGTGGCTATTACCATATTAGTGATATTGTCTGTATCTATTGATCTCTATCTTATATATCAGTGGAGGAGAACCTATAGCACAGGTGCCAGAGGTCGCTCTTGGAGCCGTCTCTGTGGCACCCAAGTCTTCACCCCAGAGATTGCCAGACAGTACTCAAGGCGTGCTCCTGCAGTCCCAGGAAGTGCTGAGCTCAGCGCTATTTTAAAACACCACATCCTCAACTACCTGGGACTATAAGAGGAGCATGAAGGTATGGACAGACCTGGGTTGTACTTGGGGCTTCTGCTTGGGCCCTGCAGTTCAGGGAATTCTGTAAGGAAGCTGAAATGATAATCCAAATGTCTTTGTCTTCTTTTTACTGTATTGGTGTCCTGTGGAAACTGATACGATTGAAAGTTGTGACAGAACAGGAACCAGTAAATTAGTGCTTAAATTTTCCAAGGTGGCACTGTACAATAAGTTACTGGAGTTTAATTGTAGTTTGGGCACTTGGTCTCTAGAAGGTTCACCATCACTGCTTCACGTGGAGCCAAATTGTCTTGTGTAGACCTTGATGTTTTTTTGCTGGAGTGTTATAATAATACATTGAAAAATTGGAAACCTAAGTCAAATATACTCTAGAGATTAGGGCACACACAAAGCGGGGCATTTATAAGGGCTTCTATACTACAAAAGTGGCGTAGAAGCCCTGAAAAGGTCCTGAAATGGCTCTTGTGTACATGTGTATTGAGAACAGAAACAGATGTACGAGGATTTCATGGGTGTCGGTTCTTTTCAGTACAACATTTGGTGGATGGTTTGGGTGGCCATGGGCCCCCTTGAATGCTTGGGCCCCAGGCTACCGCCCAATCCTCCTGTATTAGAATCCGTTACTGATGATCATTGACTTGCATTGCATTTTTCCTTTTCAGTCTTCCTCTTTCCGCATCATTATACATGACAGGATTCCTACAAATGTTCAACAACTTTGTTCAGCAAATGAATCAAAAACTAATGATTCTAAGTTTTTCCTTTCTCCGTGTTATTTTTTTGTGCTTCCAGAGTTTAATCATCTCTAACTAATGAAGAAAGCCGCGATAACCGAGTCGTGTTACAGTCAGAGTCGTGTAGGCCACGTGGTGCTCATTAATATGCAGCCTGTTTACGAGCTTGTTAGCTCATTAGTGGATGAAGCTGTGTGCATATTGATGATATATTACAGTATAGAGACAGTCACACGTCTGGAACAAGTCAATTAGAAATATATAGAAGCCACGGGCGACGAAGAATAACCCCAGAATGACCCAGAATTTCTATTTACTATTAAAAATATAGACCCAGATCTATGATTCTGGTTATAACAGTTTTTGTTCAGACTTTGCACTGAAATAAATGGCCCAGATTTATTAAGGACCTTGCACCAGTTTTTTGTCGGACTTTGAACGTTCTTTTAGGTGCAAACTAATTGCTCAGGTATTTTACAAGTGTCTGCACCACATATGTGTCATATGTGACCCTTCTGTGCTGCACTGAAGGGGCGTTCCGGTGCTCCGTCAGACCGTGCGCCACATTTATCTTGCAAAGATGTGTCACACTCCCCATGTTTAAGGTGCACCAAAAATAAGTTGTTGCAATCTATCGAGGATTGCATGGGGCGCCAGATTCATTAAGAATATGCACCAGAAATCCTGAATCTTGCGCCCCCTGCACTATACACAGGTAACTGCACATAGTACACACTGCACTGTTCTTAGTAAATGTTCCCCAATGTCTTTGGATTTTGCTCATGTATTTATGAAGATTTTCCGGTACTTCTGTGTCTCGGCTGCTCTGCATCGACAAGACAGAAAAATGTCACCTAAAGCAGCTGGTACTGCTTAGTCCAAGTTTAATTCAGCGACTCAAAAGAATTGTGCTACGCGCTCTATGTTAAAGGTTATAATGTTGTGCACTCTGCCGGAGCAATGCAGGGGGCGCCAGATTCGTGAAGACCCCGCGCCAGTGTTCATGACGCAAATTGTACATAGCACAGACTGCACTAGTTTTGATAAATATGGGCCATAATCTCCAATTTGCATTGGGAGGACAGAGATAACACAATGGAGCACATTTACTTACCTGTCCGGAGGAGTTCCTGAAAGTGCATTGGCAGTGTTTAATGCGCTGTGCGGGGAGTCACTAAGATCGTGCGCCCAATATCCTGCATGTGTCGCTTCCCCGCTCAGGTCCACGGAGTTCACCTTCTTCTTCCTGGTGCATGTAAGTGCATTGTCTTGTGACACAGTTAGAAAGTTAAATCACGCACTCAGTCCAAATCAGTCGGATCGATGGAGCCCAAACTGCAGGCAATGAGGCTGAATCTGCTGGGGAGGGGACTAGCAGAGAGGAATGAAGGGGCCAGGGAAGAAAGACAGGAAAAAGACGCCTGCCCAGCTAAGGTGTCTAGAGAAGCGTCAACAGGAGAGAGAGCGGGGGGAGTCTAGGGCTGCTGGGACAACCTCCGGCGCTGTCCTGGAGACCACACCTGTCGCTGAGGCCCCAGGGGATGATGTACTGGATGAGGAGGTCAGGAGGATCGAGAGAGGGGAGGGTGCCACATCTTCAGACTCCTCCCATTCTGAGAGTATAGATGAGGATAATAGGGCGTGGCTAGAGGAAAAGCGTAAGCGTGGCGCCAAAAAGAAGAAAAGGGATAAAAATAAGGGAGATGTAAGATCTTCTCCCACCCTGACTAAGATACCCAAGGAAGGTGCAACCAACCCCCGCTGGTAAAACTTTGAAATCGATTCCTGGCCCTGGATGGAGCCTCCCGTGCCAATGGAGGGACTGAGGGGCAGAGGTGGCGGAGGGGCCTGCAGGGGGTGCCAGGTCTCCCCCTGGGGAGTCAGGGTCCTCAGGAGGGGAGACTGGCCCAGAGTCTGGAGACGAGGATGAGGCGGCAGGTCCTGGATCTGCCCATGAAACATCAGAAGTGAAGGAGATGGACACCACAATATGTCTAAAAAGGGGGTGTTCATTCCCTGAGGGTGGTGATAAGATGGGTGAAAAGAAAGCCGTCTAACTCAATCACTCATGATGGCGGCACCCACTCCGTTGA
Organism: Engystomops pustulosus; assembly: GCF_040894005.1. Classification (NCBI taxonomy): domain Eukaryota; kingdom Metazoa; phylum Chordata; class Amphibia; order Anura; family Leptodactylidae; genus Engystomops; species Engystomops pustulosus. Next base: position 9,858,492 of record NC_092415.1, on the reverse strand, counting down.
CGCTGGCGTCCATTAATGTCGCCAGCATTAAGTCTGATGCGGCTAGATTTGCAGCCTTTGATTTTCTCGGCCGCATTGAAACCGATATTTTATTTCTCAAGGAGACCAGGCTGCCAGATTTGGCGGCCGTGTTTAAAGCTAAGAGGGAAAGGAGACACGGGCCTTCCTATTGGTCTCATGCTGCAGAGCCATATAGCGGAGGGGAGATCCTTTTTACCGCAGAAACTGCAAGATGTTAGTGAATGGTAAAGCTGTCACAGGACTGGTTGACAGTACGGGATGCCTGAAAAGGTCCAGATCAGGGATTCTGGAGGTCGTCAGATCCTTCTACTCACACCTCTCGGGCAGGAAGGATCTAGATCTGGATGTGATGTCGACTTTCCTGGCAGAAACTGTCCCTGAGCCAGAAGTAGACCCCTCTCTTGATGTTTTGACAGAGATGATCAGAGAAGAGCAATTGAAGGGCTCTCCCTCAAGAAATCACCAGGTCCGTATGGCTTAACATCCGAGTTTTATAAGACCTTTAAGGACACCTTGGTTTCCCTCTTGACTGAGGTATTCAATGAGTGTCTTTCCTCGGGCGCTCTGCCGAAGTCAATGAGGAGGTCTGCCCTGATAATCCTGTCAAAGGGTAAGGACCGATCTCGTATTGAGAACTAGCGTCCCATAGCGCTTCTCAATACGGACAGAAAGGCTTTGGCAAAGGTGCTATTTAATCGGCTGGTGCAGTTTGCACCCCGGCTCCTTTCGGGGACCCAGCACTGCTCTGTTCCAGGCCGCAGTACATTTAGTACTGTGTTTTGTGTCCGGGAGGCAGTGGAGCAGGGCAGGGCTGGTCTCTGGAAGTGGTAATTGCTGTCCTTGGATCAGGCAAAAGTGTTTGATCGGAGTAACCACAAGTACCTCTGGTCTGTCCTTCTGAGGTATGGCCTGCTGGGCGGGTTTGCTTGGGAGGGTTGATCGTGGGCCGCTGGAGGGAGTCGGGATGTACCAGTTGGTACCCGAAGCCACTATTAGAGTGGTAGCGTATGCCGATGATGTCACCGTTTTTGTGTCCTCGCGAGGGGAGGCACAATGGGTGATGTCAGAGGTCGACCTCTACTCAGAGGCTTCTGGGTCCAAGATCAATCGGGATAAGTGTGAGAGTCTCTGGCTGGGAGAGGGCGATCCAGGCTCTGATCTCCCGGACACTCTTCCAGGGCCCCAAAACTCTGCCAAAGTTCTTGGCATTGAATTTGGCCAGGGGGATTACCCCATGCAAAACTGGGACAGCAGGCTTAAGATTGCTGCCCAGAAGGTGGACCAGTGGAAGGGTTGGTCTTTGACCCTCAGGGAAAGGGTGAACCTGATTAAAACTTACCTGTTCCCATTGCTGATATATCTGGGCAGTGTGTGCATGTTGCCAGAAAGCCTCTGGACCCGGGTCTATAGTCTGTTCGTCCAGCTGTTATGGGGGAATAGGCTGAACCTTATCAAGAGGGAGGTTACTTACCGCACAAGGAGACAAGGAGGGTTGTGTATGGTCAACCCTGTGGTGTTCCTAGTGAATACCTTTCTTAAGATCAATATCGCAAACCTCTGGAAAGAGAGGTATATTCCGTGGGTATACTCCTGTAGGGATGGTTTCGGCCTTTCTTCCAGGAATGGGAGACAGGAGGGCAAGTGAAGGATCTTCGCACACCGCATGGGCATCTTCTGGCTTACGCTACCCCGGTTCTGAAGGTGATTTGCCGGTGGGGTCTGGGAATGTGGGAGATCAGGACCATGTCGAGGAAACTCCTTGACAAGACGGTTCGGTTTGCCTGTTTCCAGAAGCCCCTGGCCCTCAGGGATTGCCCAAGTCGGGATCTGAAGGTAGGTTTAGGTCTTTTGAATTCCAACAGGATCCCCTCAAAGTTTTGGGACTTGGCTTGGCGCTGCTTCCATGGAAAGCTGTGTGTGAGGGACAATCTGAAGTGTAGGAGCTCTGAGGAAAGGGGTTGTCCCCGGGAGGAGTGCGGTGGCCTGCTGGAGAGCATGGACCACTTCCTGCTTCAGTGCCCCTTTAACACAGAGGTGTACAACCGGGTGGGCGCTTCCATCCATTGGACCGGGTTGGCCGGTCTCTCCTATGCGGAGTGGGCCTATGGAGTGTTCAGAGGCCTGGGTGGCCGGGACCGCTGCATGTTATTCCTAGTTAGCCTAGTGGTCAGGTACCACATGTGGAACGCACAGTGCTTAGTATCGACGCAGCGTAAAATCCTCCCAGTGGATGAGGTGGTTAGGAACATTCTGGGTGACCTGATGAAGGTGCGCTCTCTGGAGTATGAGAGGCTGGGCAGGGGGAGGGCCTCTCTCCTTTGGAGGGGGTTCTTCTTTAGTGTCCCTTAGTCTGTCTTCTCCACTCCAGGTGTGGGGCTGATGTTGCACAGTAGATTTTTGTTTTGTGTTCTGAGGTTATAGTGATGTTGGGCTTGCAGGCGCCGAACCTGGGCTTTTTGTGTGGTTTTGATTTTTTATATGTTGATATGTCTCATGTGTTTGCATCTTGTGTATTTATTTATATGTAGTTATAGTTCTTGTAGGTTGGTTGGTTTTGGGGTGTTGGTGTTAGGGTGTTAGCTTGGGAGGGGGAAGGATAGGACTTGGACTATACGATCCTGGGCATTGGTCTGGAGTATATTACGCAAACCTTGGACGTTAAACCAGTGTCTGGGTGGGAGGGTGATGGGCGTGGGATTTAGTTAGTTATATTTAATGTTATTAATGTTATTTCAGTTATATTCATTGTTATTTCTGTGTTTATTTCTTGTTTATTTATGTGTATTTTGCTGTGTATTTCAATATAAAAAAAATTTAAAAAATTAGGTGGTGGGACTGGGTGACAGTTTTGGTTGTTTCATGCTGAGTGTGTGGTGTGTGTGGCTGGGCCAGGAGAAGGTTGTAGTAAGTTTCTTTTAGTTTATATTTATGTTTTTTTTTTTTTGCATTTTGCCAGAAGTTATGGCTTCATTTATTTTTATGATTGTTATGTTTTTCACTTTTATATATTAAAAAAAAGATTTACAGGATGTAACTCAGGATCAGTATGGGATAAGTAATGTCATGTATGTACACAGTGACTGCACCAGCAGCAGAATAGTGAGTGCAGCTCTGGAGTATAATACAGGATGTAACTCAGGATCAGTACAGGATAAGTAATGTCATGTATGTACACAGTGACTGCACCAGCAGCAGAATAGTGAGTGCAGCTCTGGAGTATAATACAGGATGTAACTCAGGATCAGTACAGGATAAGTAATGTCATGTATGTACACAGTGACTGCACCAGCAGCAGAATAGTGAGTGCAGCTCTGGAGTATAATACAGGATGTAACTCAGGATCAGTACAGGATAAGTAATGTCATGTATGTACACAGTGACTGCACCAGCAGCAGAATAGTGAGTGCAGCTCTGGAGTATAATACAGGATGTAACTCAGGATCAGTACAGGATAAGTAATGTCATGTATGTACACAGTGACTGCACCAGCAGCAGAATAGCTCGTGCTGGATCATTTTGCTGTGAGCTGTTGGAGGGTGTGGTTGTGTGCTGCTGAGCTCCTGCACCACCTGGAGCAATCTCCATCCACCCAGGCCTGCTCTCTCCTCCCCAGGGAGGGAGTGGGTTACTGGGATGAGTGAGCCAGGAAAATCCCAGGCTTCTGCCTCCCGGACCAGGCCGGCGGGGGGCAGGAGAAACAAGTTACCGGCCAAAGCAGAAGGGGTGAGAAGATCTGCCCGGAGCCAAGGACGCAGCGATGTGACCTCGGCTGCCACCCCCAAGACCCAGGGAAGCCGCAAGGTCTCCGGTTCACAGAAGATCAAGGCAAGTAACATCAGCCTGAGTGCTCCTCCTGGAAAGCTGAGTGACTGTGCAGGAAAGCTGGGTGGTTCAGCTGAAAAGCTGGGTGCTCACGGAGGTGTGCAAAAAGCATGGGGTGAACTTAAGGCCCGGGAGTCTGCTTCCATCTATGGCTCCCGGATTGCTGAGCACCTCCGTGAGTACAAGGAAGCTGGAAAAGCGCTGAGGAGGCTCCAGGAGGAGATAAGGGAGACCTTGGCCCTAGCGGGGGTGGCCACTAAGAAGAAGAAGCCTGATCTTCTTACCACCATCAACAGGCTTAAAGCCGAGGTCACCGCTCTGGAGGAGAAGCGTCGGCTTATCCGTGAAAACAGCGGTCCGTTCCAGGAAAAGCTTGAGAATGACACCAGATTTGAAAAAATGCAACAAGAGCAGCTGAGAAAGCTGAAGGGGCTTGAGATCCAGGCGGATGATGGCGATGATGAGGAGGATGAGGAAGACCTGCCGTGTCCGTCTGGTGGCCTGCACCAACACCAGCAGGCCTCGCACGACAGGCTGCCTGCGGAGCAAGCGCCATTACCATCAGGCTGCGGCTCTGCCAACCTGGAGGAGGAAAGTGATGACAGCGGCCAGGGGGGGGCGCTAATGGCTCAGATCCGTCAGCTTGAGTCCCCAGTTCACCTCCAGAACTTCTCCTTCGGCGATGATATGCCAGATGACGACCCAAAGAGAAAGAAGAGAGCCAGGAAGACCAAGGCGTCTGAGGAGGTGAATCTGGTGTTTCGTCCCCTCCCTGTTCCCTCCGGGCGGGCAGCAGTGCCAGCCTGTCGTGTAGGCCCCGTTACCCAGCCCAGCACGAATCCTGCAGTGGACTCGGTGCCAGGGTGCGGGGAGAGTGCAAAGCCACGTTCCATCATGGCGCAGAGCACCATCCTTGTTTGCAGTAGCAAGGATGGTGCAGGGAAGGCATCGGCCGAAAGGCCGGGCAGTGAGGGCGATCCAGCAGGTCCTGGTACTGTGCGCTGCCCCCCAGTGGGAGGGGGGGGTGGCCCGGTGCCAGGGGCAGTGGCGGTGGCTCCTGTGGCCCCTAGCGCTGTGGCTGCCTCTAGCTCCGGTGAGCAGCGGCAGTGTGATGGGGCTGCTGGGACTTGTGGTGCGGCGCCTCCCAAGCGTCTTGTGCAGCCTGTGGGAAAGGGTGCAGGAACAGTGTTATTTTGTATTGGTGCATCTGACCCTGGAGATGACCATAAGAGACTGTCCGGAGTAAATAAAGACAGGAGGCCTCTTGCATCTAGTGAGCAGCAATGCTCAAACCTTAGAAAAACTGCTGGACAACAAGGGGTTAATGCCAATGAGGCAGAGGGCACAAGTAAGATCGGGGTTGGAGCTGCCTCTTCTCAGGCTGTATCAGCTATGGAGGTAGCTCTACCCCCAGTGCCCAGTGACGCCGAGGCAACCCCAGGTCCTCCTGGCCCAGCTGGTGTGAGTGATGCAAGGAAGCGAGGCAGTGATGCAAGGAAGCAAGGCAGTCATGTATATAGTGTGGTGAATGTGGGGGTGGTGAATGGCGCTGAGGGGGATCCTGGTGTGAGTGCTGGTCCATCTGCACCCCCAGTGGTGGCCGCTCCCATAAGGAGCTATGCGAGTGTCACCGCTGGGGCAAGTGGGGTTAACTCCTTGTCTCCTGGCTCTGGGAACAGCGTTTTGCAAAGGCGTCTTCTGGAGGCTCTCAGGAGAGGGGAAAAGTCAATCACTGTAGAGGGGAGAGATGTTGATCTGTCCTTCTGGACAGACAGGCATGGCCTGGCAGCCTTCCAAGAGAAAAGGGGGGGAGAGACTGTATGGTCTTTACCCACAACCGGGCCCGGAGCTGCCCGTAGGAATGTGGTTCGTCTTCGCTGGAGGGGCAGTGACGCATGCCCACCCAGGTCAAGGGTGGTGGAGCTCCTCCTGAAGATGAACTTCAGGGCTAGTGACATCTTTGCCCTGATACATCCTTATGGTACTCCGGAGTTCGATGTCAGCTTTGTTCGGCCGGAGGGCTTAGAGCTCTTCTGGTCGAATTATGAGCTGGCAAAGAACGAGCCCGCATGGCGAGACTTTGCTGTGCAAGCAGTGTCTCGCCAAAACACAGTCAAGAAAGTGACCGTTTTGACCCGTAACGAGTCACTTTCTTGCATGGACATCATGACTTGGCTCAGTCGTTATGGTGAGGTTGTACAGGTACCTCAGAAAAACCGCGATGAATTTGGCATTTGGTCTGGGGCCTGGACCTTCATGATGAAGTTGAAGTGTTCAGGCGGCACAGTCGCCCACATTCCCTCTTCAGCCTTTCTTGGGCGGGACAGAATCCTGATTTTCTACCAGGGGCAGCCGAAGGTCTGTCACAGGTGCGGTGACCCCACACACTTTAGCGCCAGCTGCCAAGTGCAGAAGTGCGCTTTGTGTGGTGGGCTAGGTCATCTCGCTGCATCCTGTAAGGACATTAGGTGTAACCTGTGTGGTGAGCTCGGTCACCCTTTCAGCCGTTGTCCTCGCTCCTTTGCCAATGCGGTTGTGACCCCAGTGGAGGAGAGCCAGGAGGTTGCTTCTGCTGGGGAAGGTACCAGCAGAGGTGGAGGAGCTGAGGGGCCTGTGAAGAAAAGCAAGAAGAAGTCGCCTTCTCAGTTAAGGCGGCTTGAAGCCAGACAAAAAGGGAGAGAACTGGGGAAGCCTCAGGTTGCTGGGGTGACCCTTGGTCCTTCCTCAGAGGCTGGTCATGCTACTGAGGCCCTGAGGGATGATGAGTTGGATGAGGAGGTCAGGAGGATGGAGCGCGAGAAAGGTGCCATGTCCTCCACGTCCTCCCATTATGAGAGTATGGATGAGGATAACAGGATTTGGCTAGAAAATAAGCGCAAGCAGAAAAAGAAAAAACGCGGCCTATCTAAGGTACCTAAGGAAGGGAAAACTTCCTCCCCTCTGGTTGAGCTTTCCAACCAGTTCCTCACCCTCGATGAGATCGCCTCCTCGGAAGGAGAGGCTGAGGGTGGGGTTCTGGAGGTGGCGGCGGAGCAGCCTGCAGGGGGCGCCGAGTCTCTATCCTCTGGGGATGCTGGGTCCTCAGAGTGGGAGACTGACTCAGAGTCAGGAGACAAGGACGAAGGAGAGGGTGGTCCGGGTGGGTCCTTGGGGGCCAGTAATAACATGGACACCTCAATTTCGTTAAAAAGAAGTTGCCCCAATTCTGAAGGGAAAAGGGAAAAGGGATCATCCTCAGAGGACAGTAGAGGGAAGGGAGTTAGTAAGAAAAAAGCCGTCTAACTCAATCACTCATGATGGCGGCACCCACTCCGTTGACGCTGGCGTCCATTAATGTCGCCAGCATTAAGTCTGATGCGGCTAGATTTGCGGCCTTTGATTTTCTCGGCCGTGTTGAAGCCGACATTTTATTTTTGCAGGAGACCAGGCTGCCAGATTTGGCGGCCGTGTTTAAAGCTAAGAGGGAATGGAGACACGGGCCTTCCTATTGGTCTCTTGCGGCCGAGCCGTATAGCGGAGTGGCGGTCCTTTTTACCGCACCGGTAGAATGCCGACGAGTTATTGAGTTAGAAATGGGGAGGTGCCTGATCATGGATGTCCTCATGAAGGGACAAGAACTTCGCCTAATTAACATCTATGGTCCCCAGTCCAAGTGGGACAGGAAGTGTCTCTTTATGAGGATCAAGCCCTACCTTTTTACAAGTCGGCAGGTGGTCTTTGGAGGGGACTTCAATGCTGTCACGAGGTCCCAGGATAGGGGAGGTTCCAGAGACAAGCTGACTTATGATAGCGTCGCTCTTAATAGCATAGCTAGTGAGGCTCGCCTGGTGGATGTCCACATCCGGCACACCCCAGGCCACGCGGGGTTCACCTATTATAGGGGTAGCTGCAGGTCTAGAATAGACAGGTTTTATTTAAAGGAGGAAGCCATCTCTTCAGCAGTGTCCGTTGTTGAGGTGGAGTTCTCCGACCACTGTCTAATTTTGTTTTCTCTGAATGTTACAGAGACCCCCCGGATGGGAAGAGGCTACTGGAAGCTCAATTCGTCTCTCCTGGAAGAAGCAGAGATAAGACAATCCTTTGAGGACTTTCTTCAGAGCCAGGTACCATTGCTGGGCCTTTGTAGCAGTAAGTCAGAGTGGTGGGAGATGCTCAAGAAAAGGGTGGCGAGATTCTTCCGCCAGCTCTCGAGCCTCAGGAGCCTGGACAGGTACCGCCTGTATCAGGGCCTGAGGAGGAAACTCGAGCATCTCGTCTCGACTGGAGGTAGTCGTGAGGACATCTCCAGAGTGAAATCCTTGCTGAAGAGGTGTCAGTACGATAGACACGCATCTTTGGTTTTTGAGAGGGATTACGGGAAATACCGCTCGCCCGACCCTTACAGAAACTGCAAGATGTCAGTGAATGGTAAAGTTGTCACAGGACTGGTTGACAGTACGGGATCCCTGAAAAGGTCCAGATCAGGGATTCTGGAGGTCGTCAGATCCTTCTACTCGCACCTCTTGGGCAGGAAGGATCTAGATCGGGATGTGATGTCGGCTTTCCTGGCTGAAACTGTCCCTGAGCCAGGAGTAGACCCCTCTCTTGATGTTTTGACAGAGATGATTAGGGAAGAGGAAGTCAGCCGGGCGATTGAAGGGCTCGCCCTCAAGAAATCGCCGGGTCCGGATGGCTTAACATCTGAGTTTTATAAGACCTTTAAGGACGCCTTGGTTCCCCTCTTGACTGAGGTATTCAATGAGTGTCTTTCCTCGGGCGCTCTGCCGAAATCAATGAGGAGGTCTGCCCTGATCATCCTGTCAAAGGGTAAGGACCGATCTCGTATTGAGAACTGGCGTCCCATAGCGCTTCTCAATACGGACAGAAAGGTTTTGGCAAAGGTGCTGTTTAATCGGCTGGTGCAGTTTGCACCCCGGCTCCTTTCGGGGACCCAGCACTGCTCTGTTCCAGGCCGCAGTACATTTAGTGCTGTGCTTTGTGTCCGGGAGGCAGTGGAACAGGGCAGGGCTGGTAACTGGAAGGGGTACTTGCTGTCCTTGGATCAGGCAAAAGCGTTTGATCGGGTTAACCACGAGTACCTCTGGTCTGTCCTTCTGAGGTATGGCCTGCCGGGTGGGTTTGTCAATTGGCTGAAAGTTTTGTACGCAGGGGCAGAGAGTTTCCCGCTTGTGAACGGTTGGATTGGCCGCTCTTTTGAGGTTGGGTCTGGTGTTCGCCAGGGTTGTCCTCTGAGCCCACTACTGTACGTGTTCGCGATTGACCCATTCCTTAGGAGGGTTGATCGTGGGCCGTTGGTGGGAGTCGGGATGGACCGGGCAGCACCGGAAGCCACTCTAAGGGTGGTAGCGTATGCTGATGACGTCACTGTTTTTGTGTCCTCGAGAGGGGAGGCGCAATGGGTGATGTCAGAGGTTGACCGCTACTCAGAGGCTTCTGGGTCCAAGATCAACCGGGATAAGTGTGAGAGTCTCTGGCTGGGAGAGGGAGGTCCAGGCTTTGATCTCCCGGACACTCTTCCAGGGCCCCAAGACTCTGCCAAAGTTCTCGGCATCGAATTTGGCCAGGGGGATTACCCCATGCAAAACTGGGACGGCAGGCTTAAGATCGCCGCTCAGAGGGTGGACCAGTGGAAGGGTTGGTCTTTGACCCTCAGAGAAAGGGTTAATCTGATCAAAACTTACCTGCTCCCATTGCTGATTTACCTGGGCAGTGTGTGCATGTTGCCAGAACCCCTCTGGACTCGGGTCTACAGTCTGTTCTTCCAGCTGTTATGGGGGAATAGGCTGAACCTAATCAAGAGGGAGGTTACTTACCGCACGAGGAGACAAGGAGGGTTGTGTATGGTCAACCCTGTGGTGTTCCTAGTGAATACCTTTCTTAAAATCAATGTAGCAAACCTCTGGAAAGAGAGGGCTCCTCCGTGGGTATACTCCTGCAGGGGATGGTTTCGGCCTTTCTTCCAGGAATGGGAGACAGGAGGACAAGTGAAGGATCTCCGCACACCGCATGGGCATCTTCCGGCTTACCCTACCCCGGTTCTGAAGGTGATTCGCCGGTGGGGTCTGGGAATGTGGGAGATCAGGACCATGTCGAGGAAAATCCTTGACAAAAGGGTTCTGTTTGCCCGTTTCCAGAAGCCTCTGGCCCTCAGGGATTGCCCAAGTCGGGATCTTGGGGTGGGTTTGAGTTTATTGAATTCCATCAGGATCCCCTTGAAGTTTTGGGACTTGACTTGGCGCTGCTTCCATGGAAAGCTGTGTGTGAGGGACAATCTGAAGTGTAGGAGCTCTGAGGAAAGGGGTTGTCCCCGGGAGGAGTGCGGTGGCCTGCTGGAGAGCATGGACCACTTCCTGCTTCAGTGCCCCTTTAACACAGAGGTGTTCAACCGGGTGGGCGCTTCCATCCATTGGCCCGGGTTGGCTGGTCTCTCCTATGCGGAGTGGGCCTATGGAGCATTCAGAGGCCTGGGTGGCCGGGACCGCTGCACTTTATTCCTAGTTAGTCTAGTGGTCAGGTACCACACGTGGAACGCACGGTGCTTAGTTTCGACGCAGCGTAAAATCCTCCCGGTGGATGAGGTGGTTAGGAACATTCTGGGTGACCTGGTGAAGGTGCGCTCTCTGGAGTATGAGGGGCTGGGCACGGGGAGGGCCTCTCTCCTTTGGAGGGGGTTCTCCTTTAGTGTCCCTTAGTCTGTCATCTCCTCTCCTGGTGTTGGGCTGAAGCTGACACTGTAGATTTTTGTTTTGTATCTGAGGTTATAGTGATGTAGGGGCTTGCAGGCGCCGAACCTGGGCTTTATGTGGTTTTGATATATGTTGATATGTTTAATGTGTTTGTATCTTATGTACAGTGTGTATAGTTATATGTAGTTATAGTTCTTGTGTATATAGGTTGGTTGGTTTTGGGGTGTTGGTGTTAGGGTGTTAGGTTGGGAGGGGGGTGGACTGGACTTGGACTGTACGATCCTGGGCACTGGTCTGGACTATATAACGTGAACTTTGGACGTTAGACCAGTGTCTGGGGGGGGGAGGGTGATGGGCGTGGGATTTAGTTAGTTATATTTTAGGTTATTTTATGTTATTTAATGTTATTAATGTTACTTCCGTTATATTCATTGTTATTTCTGTGTTTATTGTTTATTTATTTATGTGTATTTTGCTGTGTATTTTGATATTAAAAAAAAAAAAAAAAAAAATTTAGGTGGTGGGACTGGGTGAAGGTTTTGTTTGTTTTCATGCTGAGTGTGTGGTGTGTGTGTGGCTGGGCCAGGAGGTTTTGTAAGTTTATTTTCGTTTATATTTGTTCTTTTGTATTTCTTTTGCCAGAAGTTATGGCTTTATTTATGTTTATTATTGTTATGTTTTTCACTTTTATATAAAATAAAAGATTTACAGGATGTAACTCAGGATCAGTACAGGATAAGTAATGTCATGTATGTACATAGTGACTGCACCAGCAGCAGAATAGTGAGTGCAGCTCTGGGGTATAATACAGGATGTAACTCAGGATCAGTACAGGATAAGTAATGTCATGTATGTACACAGTGACTGCACCAGCAGCAGAATAGTGCGTGCATCTCTGGAGATCGTTATCTCATTAGCAGAGGGTGTGGCTGTGTGTGGAGCTGCTGTGTGTTTGTGCTCCTGAGCTCCTGGAGGAAGATCTGCCCGCCCAGGGCCTGCTCTCTCCTCTCCCAGGGAGGGAGTTAGGTTCCTGGGGATGAGTGAGGGAGCCAAGTCTCAGGCTCCTGCTTCCCGGTCTAGGCCGGCGGGAGGCAGGAAAGGACAGCAACCGGCCAGCGCTATGGAGGACTCAGGGGTGAGACGTTCCACCCGGAGTCGTAGCAATACGGCTCCTGCTCCCCCTGAGAAGCGGAGAACCCAGAAGCTGAATGCCCAAGTCGGTGCGGGTGAGAGCGGTCCTTCCGGGGCTGGAGCCATGAAGCGGAGTGCTCACAGAGGTAAGGCTGACCATGCGGGGGGAGGCTGGGCGGTGCAGGGGCCCCGGGAGTCTTTGTCTACCTATGCCTCCCGGGTCCAGAGCCACCTCTGTGAGTACGAAGAGGCAACTAAGACCATCAGGAGGCTCCGGGAGGAGCTGCGTTGTGCCCGTGCCAGGGTGAATACAGCAATGGGGAAGCAGAGGACGGAGATTACCAGTGAAATTAAAAGACTAAAATCAGACATTGAGAAGCTTCTTATAAGAAAGACTTTTATTAGCGAGAACGGCGGTCCATTCAAGGAAAAATTGTTGAATGATGACAGATTTGCAGACATAGCTGATAACAGAGAGCAGAGGCTGAAGGGGTTGCAGCCTGTGAGCCAGGTGGAGGAGGAGGATGATGATGATGATAACGAGCAGCAGTTCCCACCTGGCGGCCTGCAGGAAGATCAGCAGGCCTCGTGCAGTGGGCCCCCTGCAGGACAGCCAGCAGTAACACCTCGCTCGGGGGAGGACAGTGACACCGGCAGCCAGGGAGGGGCGCTCATGGCAGAGATCCGGCTGCTCGAGTCCCCAGTGCGCATGGAGAACTTTTCTTTTGGTGACGAACTCCCAGAGGAAGCCGCTGGGGGGAGCAGCCGGAGGAAGGCGAAGAAGACCAGGCCAAAGCAGCAAGAAGAGGTAAGATTCATCTTTACCCCCCTCCCTGTACACCCCCCCGGGCAAAGCGCAGGGTCAGCTCACTGTGCAAGCCCTGCTACCCAAACCCCCCCGAGTTCTGCTGTGGACCCGGTGCAAAGGTGCAGGGAGATTACAAAGCCAGGTGGCGAGGTGCAAGGCTCCATCTCTGCTTGTAGTAGTGGAAATGGAGCAGGGAAAGCATCGGCTGAAAGGCCGGACACTGAGTGTCGCCCCGCGGGGGGCGCTCCATCTAGCACCGGCACTGTGGCCTGCTCCCCAGGGGGAGGGGGGGGCAGCCTGGTGTCGGCGTCTGTTACGGGTCCCAGTCCCAGTCCTCCCAGCGGTGGCGATTTCTCCATGGGAAAAAAAGTCCTGTTTTGTATTGGAACTGGTAATACTGAAAATAGACATCCTGTAGAGACTGGCGAAAGACGGACGGCGAGCAAACGCAAACTGACATCTGACGCCGAAGAAGCAGAGGGCAAAAGCCAATCTGGGGTTGGGGTCACCTCTGGACAGATCATGCAGGCCGGGGGAATTGGTTCTGTGGAGGTGGCCTCTGCCCCTATGGCCAGAGATGCTGAGGCTGTCCTGCCGTCCGTCGTTACTGCTGGTCCAGCGAGTGTGAATGGTGCTGTGGCTGAAGGGTCGTTATCAGGGGTAGAAAATGCAGGTGATGGTGGTGCTGTGAGTAGAGATGGTGGTATGGAGAGAGGTATTGCTGGGACTAGTGGTGCTGCTATGGTGGGAGGTGATGTTGTTACTATGAGTGGAAGTGTTGCTGTGGATGAGGGGGCTGTTGTGAGTGGCGGGGCTGCTGTGAGTGGAGATGGTGGTATGGAGAGAGTTATTGCTGGGACTAGTGGTGCTGCTATGGCGGGAGGTGTTGCTGTAACTGGGGAGGTTCCTGTGAGTAGAGATACTGGTGTGGCTGGAGGTGTTGCTGGGACTTGTGGTGATGCTATGGTGGGAGGTGATGGTGTTGTGGGATGTTTTGCACGTAATAAGAGGGCTGTTATGGGTGGGGGTATGGTGGGATCTGGTCCTGTTGTGCCCCCAGCGGTGGCAACCCCCAGCGGTGGCAGAAGTTATGCCAGTGTCACTGCTGGGGGAGATTTCGCATCCTCCTCGTCTTCGGGCCCTAGGGGCAATATTTTGCAGCAGCGTCTTCTGGAAGCTCTGAGAAAAGGGGAAAGATCAATCACTGTAGAGGGTGGAGAGGTTGATCTGTCCTTCTGGATAGAGAGGCACGGCCTTGGAGCCTTCCGAGAAAATAGAGGGGGGGAAACTGCATGGTCCCTCCCGACAGCCGGGCCAGGTGGCGCCCGTAGGAATGTGGTCCGTCTTAGGTGGCGGGGCAGTGATGCGTGTCCACCTAGAACTAAGGTGGTTGAGCTCCTCCTAGAGATGGGCTTCAAGGCGATAGACATCTTTGCCTTGATTCATCCTTATGGCACATCTGAGTTCGATGTCAGTTTTGTTCGCCCAGAGGGACTTGAGCTCTTCTGGGGGAATTATGAGCTGAAAAAGAACATGCCCGGTTGGCGAGACTTTGCTGTTCAGGCGGTGTCTCGCCAAAACCAGGTCAAGAAAGTGACCGTTTTAACCCGTAATGAATCACTTTCTTGCTATGACATCATGACTTGGCTTGGGCGATATGGTGAAGTATTGGAGACGCCAAGGAAAAATCGGGACGAGTTTGGTATCTGGTCAGGGGCCTGGACCTTTATGATGAAGTTAAAGGTTTCAGGTAACTCGGTTGCCCACATCCCTTCATCAGCCTTCCTGGGGAGGGATCGCATCCAGATCTTCTACCAGGGTCAGCCTAAGCTGTGCCACAGGTGCGGTGACCCCACACATTTCAGCGCAAACTGCACCGTGCAGAAGTGCGCGTTGTGTGGGGGTGTCGGCCATCTCGCTGCATCCTGTAAGCAGATTCGGTGTCACCTGTGTGGTGACTTAGGTCACCCATTCAGCCGTTGTCCTCGTTCTTTTGCTAATGCGGTTCTGGCTCCGGTGGGTGAAGGCCATGAGGCCGAATCTGCTGGGGAGGGGACTAGCAGAGGCGGAGGAACTGAGGGGCCAGGGAAGAAAGATAAGAAAGTGACGCCATCACGACAGAGGCGTCAGGAGAGGCGCCAAAGGGACAGGGAGGTGGGGGAGTCACGGGTCACTGCCCCCGGCCCTGTCCTTCAGCCCAATCTTGTTGCTGAGGCCCCGAGGAATGATGAGTTGGATGAGGAGGTCAGGAGGATCCAGAGGGAGGAAGCGGCCACGCTCTCAGAATCCTCCCATTATGAGAGTATGGATGAGGATAGTAGGGCGTGGCTACAGGAAAAGCGCAAGCAGGGCAAAAGGAAAAAGAAAAAGAAGGGAGATTTACAATCTTCTCTCACCCTGACTCAGAAGCCAAAGGAAGGTAAAGCTGATTCCCCTCTGGTTGGTCTTTCCAACCGGTTCCAAGCCCTTGACAAAGTCTCTGCCTCAGAGGTTGAGGGTGAGGTTCCGGAGAGGGCAGGAGGGCTTTCAGGAGATGCTGAGTCTTCTGCTGGGGATGCTTCGTCCTCAGAATGGGAGACTGACCTGGAGTCCGGAGACGAGGATGAAAGAGCTGATATGGACACTACAGTTTCAAAAAAGAGAGGGAAAGGGTCCTCTTCTGAAACTGAAGAGAAGGGCGGTGGGAAAAAGAAAGCCGTCTAACTCAATCACTCATGATGGCGGCACCCACTCCATTGACGCTGGCGTCCATTAATGTCGCCAGCATTAAGTCTGATGCGGCTAGATTTGCGGCCTTTGATTTTCTCGGCCGCGTTGAAGCCGACATTTTATTTTTGCAGGAGACCAGGCTGCCAGATTTGGCGGCCGTGTTTAAAGCTAAGAGGGAATGGAGACACGGGCCTTCCTATTGGTCTCTTGCGGCCGAGCCGTATAGCGGAGTGGCGGTCCTTTTTACCGCACCGGTAGAATGCCGACGAGTTATTGAGTTAGAAATGGGGAGGTGCCTGATCCTGGATGTCCTCATGAAGGGACAAGAACTTCGCCTAATTAACATCTATGGTCCCCAGTCCAAGTGGGACAGGAAGTGTCTCTTTATGAGGATCAAGCCCTACCTTTTTACAAGTCGGCAGGTGGTCTTTGGAGGGGACTTCAATGCTGTCACGAGGTCCCAGGATAGGGGAGGTTCCAGAGACAAGCTGACTTATGATAGCGTCGCTCTTAATAGCATAGCTAGTGAGGCTCGCCTGGTGGATGTCCACATCCGGCACACCCCAGGCCACGCAGGGTTCACCTATTATAGGGGTAGCTGCAGGTCTAGAATAGACAGGTTTTATTTAAAGGAGGAAGCCATCTCTTCACCAGTTTCTGTTGTTGAGGTGGAATTCTCCGATCACTGTTTAATTTTGTTTTCTCTGAATGTTACAGAGACCCCCCGGATGGGAAGAGGCTATTGGAAGCTCAATTCGTCTCTCCTGGAAGAAGCAGAGATTAGACAATCCTTTGAGGACTTTCTTCAGAGCCAGGTACCATTGCTGGGCCTTTGTAGCAGTAAGTCAGAGTGGTGGGAGATGCTCAAGAAAAGGGTGGCGAGATTCTTCCGCCAGCTCTCGAGCCTCAGGAGCCTGGACAGGTACCGCCTGTATCAGGGCCTGAGGAGGAAACTCGAGCATCTCGTCTCGACTGGAGGTAGTCGTGAGGACATCTCCAGAGTGAAATCCTTGCTGAAGAGGTGTCAGTATGATAGACACGCATCTTTGGTTTTTGAGAGGGATTACGGGAAATACCGCTCGCCCGACCATTACAGAAACTGCAAGATGTCAGTGAATGGTAAAGTTGTCACGGGACTGGTTGACAGTACGGGATCCCTGAAAAGGTCCAGATCAGGGATTCTGGAGGTCGTCAGATCCTTCTACTCGCACCTCTTGGGCAGGAAGGATCTAGATCGGGATGTGATGTCGGCTTTCCTGGCTGAAACTGTCCCTGAGCCAGGAGTAGACCCCTCTCTTGATGTTTTGACCGAAGTGATCAGGGAAGAGGAAGTCAGCCGGGCGATTGAAGGGCTCGCCCTCAAGAAATCGCCGGGTCCGGATGGCTTAACATCTGAGTTTTATAAGACCTTTAAGGACGCCTTGGTTCCCCTCTTGACTGAGGTATTCAATGAGTGTCTTTCCTCGGGCGCTCTGCCGAAGTCAATGAGGAGGTCAGCCCTGATCATTCTGTCAAAGGGTAAGGACCGATCTCGTATTGAGAACTGGCGTCCCATAGCGCTTCTCAATACGGACAGAAAGGTTTTGGCAAAGGTGCTGTTTAATCGGCTGGTGCAGTTTGCGCCCCGGCTCCTTTCGGGGACCCAGCACTGCTCTGTTCCAGGCCGCAGTACATTTAGTGCTGTGCTGTGTGTCCGGGAGGCAGTGGAGCAGGGCAGGGCTGGTAACTGGAAGGGGTACTTGCTGTCCTTGGATCAGGCAAAAGCGTTTGATCGGGTTAACCACGAGTACCTCTGGTCTGTCCTTCTGAGGTATGGCCTGCCGGGGGAGTTTGTCAATTGGCTTAAGGTTTTGTACGCAGGGGCAGAGAGTTTCCCACTTGTGAACGGCTGGATTGGCCGCTCTTTTGAGGTCGGGTCTGGTGTTCGCCAGGGTTGTCCTCTGAGCCCACTTTTATACGTGTTCGCGATTGACCCATTCCTTAGGAGGGTTGATCGTGGGCCGTTGGTGGGAGTCGGGATGGATCGGGCAGCACCGGAAGCCACTCTTAGAGTGGTAGCGTATGCCGATGATGTCACCGTTTTCGTGTCCTCGGGAGGGGAGGCGCAATGGGTGATGTCAGAGGTTGACCGCTACTCAGAGGCTTCTGGGTCCAAGATCAACCGGGATAAGTGTGAGAGTCTCTGGCTGGGAGAGGGGGATCCAGGCTTTGATCTCCCGGACACTCTTCCAGGGCCCCAGGACTCTGCCAAAGTTCTCGGCATCGAATTTGGCCAGGGGGATTACCCCATGCAAAACTGGGACGGCAGGCTTAAGATCGCCGCTCAGAAGGTGGACCAGTGGAAGGGTTGGTCTTTGACCCTCAGAGAAAGGGTTAATCTGATCAAAACCTACCTGCTGCCGTTGATGATTTATCTGGGCAGTGTGTGCATGTTGCCAGAACCCCTCTGGACTCGGGTCTACAGTCTGTTCTTCCAGCTGTTATGGGGGAATAGGCTGAACCTAATCAAGAGGGAGGTTACTTACCGCACGAGGAGACAAGGAGGGTTGTGTATGGTCAACCCTGTGGTGTTCCTAGTGAATACCTTTCTTAAGATCAATGTTGCAAACCTCTGGAAAGAGAGGGCTCCTTCGTGGGTATACTCCTGCAGGGGATGGTTTAGGCCTTTCTTCCAGGAATGGGAGACAGGAGGACAAGTGAAGGATCTTCGCACACCGCATGGGCATCTTCCGGCTTACGCTACCCCGGTTCTGAAGGTGATTCGCCGGTGGGGTCTGGGAATGTGGGAGATCAGGACCATGTCGAGGAAAGTCCTTTACAAGAGGGTTCTGTTGACCCATTTCCAGAAGCCTCTGGCCCTCAGGGATTGCCCAAGTCGGGATCTTGGGGTGGGTTTGAGTTTATTGAATTCCATCAGGATCCCCTTTAAGTTTTGGGACGTGACTTGGCGCTGCTTCCATGGAAAGCTGTGTGTGAGGGACAATCTGAAGTGTAGGAGCTCTGAGGAAAGGGGTTGTCCCCGGGAGGAGTGCGGTGGCCTGCTGGAGAGCATGGACCACTTCCTGCTTCAGTGCCCCTTTAACACAGAGGTGTACAACCGGGTGGGCGCTTCCATCCATTGGCCCGGGTTGGCCGGTCTCTCCTATGCGGAGTGGGCCTATGGAGCATTCAGAGGCCTGGGTGGCCGGGACCGCTGCACGTTATTCCTAGTTAGTCTAGTGGTCAGGTACCACACGTGGAACGCACGGTGTTTAGTATCGACGCAGCGTAAAATCCTCCCGGTGGATGAGGTGGTTAGGAACATTCTGGGTGACCTGGTGAAGGTGCGCTCTCTGGAGTATGAGAGGCTGGGCACGGGGAGGGCCTCTCTCCTTTGGAGGGGGTTCTCCTTTAGTGTCCCTTAGTCTGTCATCTCCTCTCCTGGTGTTGGGCTGATGCTGCACTGTAGATTTTTGTTTTGTGTTCTGGGCATGTAGTGATGTTGGGCTTGCAGGCACCGAACCTGGGCTTTATGTGGTTTGGATTTATGTTGTTTATACTTTAATTGTATTCTGTTTTCTTTATGTTGTGTTGTAAATACTGTATATATATTGTATATATTGTATATAGTGGGGTTTGGGACATAGCGTTAGGTTGGGAGGGGGGTAATGGTGGTGGGACTTATGAACTGACCCTGGGCACTGGTCTGGACTACTTAACGCAAACTTTGGACGTTAGACCAGTGTCTGGGGGGAAGGGGAGGGTGCGGGCGAGGGATTTAGTTTAGTGTAGTGTTGTGTGTATTTGTTATTATATATTGGAAAGAAAAAAAAAAAAAAAGAAAAAAAAAAAAAATGGGTGTGGGATGTGATCTGTGTGGGGTGGTTTGTTATTAGAGGGTGTGGGGTGGGTTTATGTATATTTTATAGTCATTTATGTTTTATTTGCGGGTGTGGCTTTTCTTATTGTTTATTGGTTTGGTTTAGGTTGTGATAATCGGTTGGGTGGGGGTTGTGGTAATTGGTGTTCATTACGGTGTATTTTAAGTTATTGTTTTTACTAGGTGTGAATGTGGCTGGACCAGCAGGTAAGAGATTGTATATATTGTATGTTATGTTTTGTTTGTATTGTTATGTTTTTTACTTTTATATAAAATAAAAGATCTACAGGATGTAACTCAGGATCAGTACAGGATAAGTAATGCCATGTATGTACATAGTGACTGCACCAGCAGCAGAATAGTGAGTGCAGCTCTGGTGTATAATACAGGATGTAACTCAGGATCAGTATGGGATAAGTAATGTCATGTATGTACACAGTGACTGCACCAGCAGCAGAATAGTGAGTGCAGGTCTGGAGTATAATACAGGATGTAACTCAGGATCAGTATGGGATAAGTAATGTCAGGTATATACACAGCAGCAGATCTGACCGCTGTATAAACTCTTGTTACTACTATGAGCAATAAATAAAATATGTTCTATGTAAAGATGAAAAAACATTTCTTCCCCCCAGATTTGTGCCATCAGCTTTTACCGTGAATGATCTACAGAGAAATGGAACTTGAAAAGCCGTTCATTAGTTGTTCTGTTTTTTAACTCAAATTTCCGGCATCTTCTACGTATTTAATGACTAAAAGGGAAAAACAGATGCAGAAAAACTTCAAACCCAGGACTGCAGATGGTTTCCCACTAATTTCACATGAGAAGCTTTAATAAACAGCCGCAGCACAGAGAGACTTAATAATTAATGCAGCAATTAGATCTTAAAATACCAAATATCTCCCGAGATCCAACTTCTGCCACATTCACGATTAGACGTAGGGATGTAAATGTCCACTGCCCGCAATCATCTTCATCTGCTAATAACAGTAATTGTAGTTTGGGGGCAAAATGATACAAATTGTGCAATTCGTCTCAGATTTCAGGATGGATAAACATATGTCGCCAGTCATTAATGTGTGAACATGAAAGATTTTCTGCAGAGATGTGTTACCCTGTAGCTATTCCGAGAATCAGGACTGTCCTCACTAAGGAAAAGTGATGAGATAGGATGGAGTTCTAACTGTAGTCTGTAGAAGAGCAAGATAGGAAATTGTATGATGAAGGTCCGAAGACACCGATTTTGGGTGGAGAGTTATGAAGAAAATTGCAATTAAAAAACAGGGAAATTGTGTTTTAAGAGAAGAATAAAAAATTACTTTATACTTCCCCCTACATACAAGAATATAACTACAGGCAGTCCCCTACTTAGGGACACCCGACTTACAGACAACCCCCAGTTACATACAGATCTCTCTGCCCACTGTGACCTCTGGTGAAGATCTCTGGATGTTACTACAGGCGGTCCCCTACTTAAGAACACTCGACTTACATACAACCCCTAGTTACAAACGGACCTCTGGATATTGGTAATTTCCTGTACTTAGTCCTAGGCTACAATGATCAGATGTAACAGTTATCACAGGCGTCTGTAATGAAGCTTTAGTGTTACTCCTGGTTCTTATGACAATCCAACATTTTTAAAATCTAATTGTCACAGAGACCAAAAAAGTTCTGGCTGGGATTACAATGATAAAATATACAGTTCCGACTTACATACAAATTCAACTTAAGAACAAACCTACAGACCCTATCTTGTATGTAACCCAGAGACTGCCTGTATAGCCCTAGGCTGCAATGATCAGCTGTACGGTGTCTGTAATAAAGCTTTATTTATAATTCTTGATCCCATTACAGTAAAAAAAATAAGAAAATCCAACTGTCACTGGGACAAAAAAAAAAAAATTTGTCTGAAGCCACAATTATAAAATAAACAGTTCCGACTTACATGCAAATTCAACTAAGTTCGAACCCAAAGAACCGATCTTTTACGTAGCCCGGGGACTGCCTGTACTATAATACTGCCAACGTTTTCAAAAGAATGATCAGCAACTTAACCTTAGATGAATATAAACTTCTTTATTCGGCTTCTTTTTTAAAATGGCATGACCAACAACAGGACAACGCAAACACGAGTGGTCTAAAGTGTTTTAGGTTTTTCCGACCCTTAATCACCCGGAAAGACCTGAAATGCGTAAAACATGTTCTTGTTTGGAATAAGACTTCAAACTGCTCAAAAAACCCTGACCAATCAAGAAATTGAGGTGCTATAAAGTGATGCCTTTTACCTTATATACTCGAGTATAAGCCTAGTTTTTCAGCACAAAAAATGTGCGAAAAAACCCAAACTCGGCTTATACTCGAGTCAAAAAAATAAATATATCTAAACTCGCCTTTCCGGTGACCTCTGTATATCTTCTGTGCGATCTGTCCGGCAGCGGCGGCAGGCTATATACACTGGGGCAGGGTCTGGCAGGCTATATACACTGGGGCAGGGTCTGGCAGGCTATATACACTGGGGCAGGGTCTGGCAGGCTATATACACTGGGGCAGGGTCTGGCAGGCTATATACACTGGGGCAGGGTCTGGCAGGCTATATACACTGCGGCAGGGTCTGGCAGGCTATATACACTGGGGCAGGGTCTGGCAGGCTATATATACTGGGGCAGAGTCTGGCAGGCTATATACTGGGGAGGCTGTGACCATTGCATTTCCCACCCTCGGCTTATACTCGAGTCAATAGGTTTTCCCTGTATTTTGTGGTAAAATTAGTGGCCTCGGCTTATACTCGGGTCGGCTTATACTCGAGTATATACGGTAATTAAAATTATATAAAAATATGAAAAAACATACGGAATCTTTCTGTGTCACTTGTCTCTTCTTCATTACTAGACCACCCCTATTTATGTGGCAGCCATCGGAGCCTTCAGTTCTTCCATCCATGATGGTTCTCCTGCTGAGGATTATGTTTCTCGCACATCAAAATTCCTGCTGATATGACTTTGCTGTAAATTGATACAAAAATATAAAGAAAATGTTGCAAAAATATTTCTTAAATGTTCTCATTGTCTTGCTCTTTAGCAGACCACCCCCAGTCCTGGTCCCAATTAGAGCCTATATCTTCAACCGAAGTGATGGTTATTTTTCTGTTGCCCTTTGTGTTATTCGTAGAGACCCCCAATGGATTTTGCTCTGACCCGGTGTGACATTTGTCGTAACCGAACAAAGATGTGCAGAAAATGTTTCAAAAACTGGAAACATTTGTGTGTCACTTGTCTTCCTCTTACTCATTAATGGGTCACCTTTAGCTTCCACCATAAAGATGGCTCTTTCACCGTAGACCACCACAGTGATGGTTGAGCCCACTGTAGAATGTCCTCCCAGGCAGAGGAGGGATTTTGTTGTGAAGCTGTATGATGGTTGCTATAAACTTTTGAAATATTCTGAAATGTTTTTGTGTCAGTTATCTCCGTTTTCTTAATTATTAGGCCATCAATTAGAGCCTTCAGTTCCTACCACAATTATCGTTCTTTCAATGTAGATTGTTTCAGTGGTAGGAACCCATGATCCTATCGAGGAACTTTTTCTATAAATTGGTAGAATCCACCGATTAATCTCGACCAATAAGAATGTTTTGCTATCAAAGTCATATCCTATGGTAGCATAGCACAAATAAAGAGTCTACACCTTCAACCAGATCTAAAAATTCCAAGAAAATGTTTAACAGTTTTCATTATATGTTCTTGTGTCTTCTTCTTGGTCATTAGAGTTTTTTTTCCCGTCATAGTTCTGGTTCTCTCTCTGAAGACCACCACGATGATTGTTCACCATTTGAGACTGCCCATTAGTTTTGCTGTCAAGTAATATGATGTTTGCTGTTACAAATGAAATGATCAGGAAATGCTCCTGTGCCCGTCGTCATTACTGGCTCACACTTAATCATGGGATCAGATCCCTCACCTCCCACCAACATGATGTCTTTCTTACTGTAGATTGTCCCCATGGAACTTCAAAAGACCTTCAATGGACTTTTTATATGATGTGAGGTTTGCTGTAACCTCATACAAAACTTTAGGAAGTTTTTGGACATTTTTGTTATTTTAGTCCACCCTTAGTCTCATGGCACCAATGAGATTCTGCAAGCACAATGAGATTTCCCTCACCATAGATTGTCTTTCTGGTTCACCAAGAGGCTTCTGATGATTTTAGCTGTGACCTAGTTTGTAGTTCGATGTAACTTCATCCAAAAATCTAAAAGAAACCGGGGGTCATTTACTAAAGGCCCGAATCGCATTTTTACGGCGATTTACCCAAATTTTTCCGTTTTGCTCTGATTTTCCCTGAATTGCCCTGGGTTTTTGGCGCACGCAATCGAATTGTGGCGCCTCGGCGTTGGCATGCACACAACGGAAATCGGGGGGCCTGGCCGTATGGAAACCCGAAGGATTCGAAAAAAGCGCTGCATTTAAAAAAAAAAGGGACACCTGGTGGATGACGGAGGAACTACCTTAGTGAATCGCTGGAAGACCCGAATTCTCCGCAGAGAACGCGCCGCTGGATCGCGAATGGACCAGGTAAGTAAATCTGCCCCACTGTGTCAATTTTTTATACAATTCTTTCTTTACGTTGTCATTGTTGCATGGTACTGCTTAGAGATCCCACTACAATGATGGTTCTCCTCCTGTAAATTGTCTCAATCTCCCAAAGGCATTTGCTATGACATGGTCTGAGTTTTGGTGTAGTCTAACGCAAAAAATGGAGACTTTTTAAAAATGTTTTTGGGTCAGTCTTCAACTGACAACTGGTCACTCTTAGCCTTTAGAGCCTTGAGCCTTTAGCTCTTACCGTTTTGATGATACTCTTACTATAGAATTTCTCTGTGGAGACCTCCACTGGACTTGACCTGACATTTGCTATGACCTGCTGTGACAGTTTTCTTTTTGGGTCACCCTCTAAAGGTAGCGGTTAGAGCCTACAGCTCCCTCCACAATGATGGTTCTCTCACTATAGATTGTCTTTCCGTCTCACCAAGAGATATCTGGATTTTGCTACGACGTGGCCCTCTAAATCATCTTGTAAGGAACCGTGCAATGAAATGAATGGGGCGTTTTATTCCATCTCGTTGCAATGTTTTTATTTGAGCCGCATGAACGTTCATCTTAATGGAAAGATCTATGATATAATTACGTCCTCTCACGCCAACCTTCCGCTAGATGAGTCTTTTTGCTAGAAATATAGAACAATGTCATCATTCTCTAATGGACTGGAACAGGAGAAGAGCTTTGCTGGGTATTTTGATTCGCCAATTAGGGTCAAGTGCAATGGGCCAATGTGTTTTGAGGAGCTTAAAAGGCGAATCACTTATTACAAGGATCTAATTATGAAACGGAATATTTAAATGGAGTTTTAACTTTTCATTTATTTAAAGGTCAATTGAAAGTTGTGCGCAAATCAAGTCACCTCATACTGTGCCACCTAGGAGAACCTGATATCAATGATCTCCAGATGAAATGCCCTGCAGGCTATTCCTGACAGCTCGACTAGACCAAACATTGCAGCAACCTTTACCTTGCTGATCCAGCTCTTCTGCTCGCATTTGATTTTTTTTTCGCAGTCTCGCTTTTATGATGGCGCTCGTGTCTGAAGGCATGTTTATTAGAAGAGAGGAAAAAAATATATAAAAGCAGAATGGAAAAAAAAAATCACAAAATGAAAATTGTAATTGGAAAGGAAGCATCGCAAATCAGATTTATGGCCGCAATTAAGCAAATTGTGTGAGAAACTACTCGCTCTAATGTATGCATTGACGTAATGCGCCGCTGCTGAATGAGCACAAGATGGAGCGCGGCAATTAAGCATAAAGGACAAATAATGGAGGCGGCTTTTATGTATTAAGTAGTAATACAACGAAGGACTAAAAAGTCATAAAAATAATGCGATGGTTGGGGAACACAGTTATTGTTGGGGGAGATGCAAAATTTTATTTGCAAATTGATACATTGGGGCTTATTTACTAAGGGTCTGCGGATCACACTTTTGTTAGGATTTTCCAACGTTTTCGGGTTTTGCGCGGCTGTGACAGGTATTTAACCGGGGGTCATGTTGCATGCGATCAGACTGTGGTGCAGCGGCGCCGGCTTTCATGCGACAGAAATCGGGGGGGGCGGGGGCTGGCGGCCCGTCAGACTATCTGACTGATTCGGAATGAGCGTGGGATTTAAGATTCAAATTGTGTCGCAAGAGAATGCTCTTACATGCACCAGGAAGAAGAAGGTGAACTCCGGTGGACCTGAGCGGGGAAGCGACACATTCAGGATATTGTGCGCACGATCTTAGTGACTCCCCCCACAGTGCTTTATACATAGACAATGGGGCTCATTTACTACGAGTCTGAAAGCCGCACTTTCGTTGGGTTTCCCGAATATTTCCATTTGTGCTGAATTGCCCTGGGTTTTTGGTGCACGCGATCGGATTGTGGCGCATCGGCGGCAGCTTTCATGCGACAGAAATCAGGGGGGTGTGGCCTTTGGACAACCCAACGGATTCGGAAAAAACGCAGAATTTAAAAAAGGTTTTGTGTCGCAAGATAAGCACTCACATGCACCGGGAAGAAGAAGGTGAACTCCGGCGGACCTCGGCGTAGCAGCGACACCTGTTGCAGACCCGAATCCTCGTCCGACGCGCCGTGGGATAGCGACTGGACCAGGTAAGTAAATGTGCCCAATCAATTTCGCACGCCAACAATATGCCTGGACTGATTGCTAGTTATTGTCAGGTGAGAAAACGACTACACCATTGGTGGGAGGACACATAAAAACCTAGTGTAGCCAAAGTGATACCACCCCCAGACGAAGACTAGGGCCGAAACGCGCGTCGGGGAACTTTTTGTTCATTGTGGACAGGTGTAACATCATCACCATGGGTATGTTGTCACGTCATTAAACCTGTACAGTTATACTACTTTGTGCATTGAAGGCAGCAGTAGATTGGTACTGTAGCACTTTGCACTTTAATGCAGCTTCTTGCACATAAAAACTTTCTTGCATTTTGATTACGTGACCTCCTTTTAAAATCACCTATATCTCATACCCCGCCCCATGAATTTCATATTTTTAATGTGATATCCTCATCTACCCATTTGTGAAAATTACTCTATTGTATATTGTCTTGTGTAAACTGAGTGTTTAATAAAAGAAGGATATTTTGTTTAAAATTGGCTTAATGTTCTGTTTCTAGGTTTTAATTTGCATATACTCCAGAATGTTATAAAGAGGGATCAGCTTAACAGCAATTTATTGCAAAGTCAATATTTGCCTAGAAAATGAAATTTTTCCCCCAAAACACATTTCAACTTCATTGCAGGCGCCTAAATCGGAGCAGGTAACATGGTGTCAGTGATGTCTCCAGTAACACAGGTGCGGGGGCTGATGAGGACAGGGCTGGAGATCAATCTGTCAGGATTAAGTAAGAACCACACCACTGGACACTCTACAAGGAGGCTGGTGCTTGGCATCATTGTTTCACTTCTGTCAACCATGGTTATCTCTAAAGAAATACGTGCAGTCATCATTGCACTGCACAGAACTGGCCTAACAGGGAAGAGTATCGCAGCTAGAAAGATTGCACCTCAGTCACCAATCTATTGCATCATCAAGGAATTCAAGGAGAGAGCCAAAAGGCTCCAGGGCACCCAAGAAGGACCAGCAAGCACCATCTCTTAAAAGTGTTTGAGCTTTGGGATCGGGCTACCAACAGTGCAGAGCTTGCTCAGGAATGGCAGCAGCAGGTGTGAGGCATCTGCACGCACTGTGACACTGCGGAGACTCTTGGAGCAAGGCCTGGTGTCCAGGACGGCAGCAAAGAAGCCACTTCTCTCCAGAAAAACATCAGGGACAGACTGATATTCTGCAGGAGGTGCAGGGAGTGGACTGCTGAGGACTGGGGAAAGTCTTTGTCTCTTATGAATCCATTTTCCGATTGTTTGGAACATCTGGATAACAGCTTGTTGGGAGAAGACAAGGCGAGCGATATCACCAGTCTTTTCTCATGCCACCTGTAAAGCCTCCTGCAACCATTCATGTGTGGGGTGGCTTCTCAGCCAAGGGAATCGGCTCTCTCACAGTCTTGCCTAAAAACACATCCATGAATAAAGAATGGGACCAGAATGTCCTCCAAGAGTAACTTCTCCCAACCATTCAAGAGCAGTTTGGTGATCAGCAATGCCTTCTCCAGCATGATGGAGCACCTGCCATAAAGCAAAGTGATAACTAAATGGCTCAGGGAACAAAACAGAGAGATTTTGGGTCCACGGCCTGGAAACTCCCCAGATCTTATCCCATTGAGAACTTGTGGACAATCATCAGGAGACGGGAGGACAAACAAAAAGCGACAAATTGTGACACAATGCAGCAGTGATTGTGCAGGAATGGACGGGATCAGTCAGGATCTGGTGCAGGAGGTGAGTGAGAGCTGCCAGGGGGAATTGCAGAGGTCCTGAAGAAGAAGGGACAACTCTGCAGATACTGACTCGCTGCAGTAACTCCTTCTCACTGCCAATAAAAGCTTTTGTTCCTCATAATATGATTGCACTTGTATTTCTGTATGCGATAAAAAAAAACATCTGACAACCAGAGGGCAACAGATCATGTGAGAACAGAAAATTTGTGTCATTCTCAAAACTTATGGCCATGACTATAGATAAATAAAGATACAGAAAGTCAGAACAGAATGCTTGGATCAAGACATGCGGGCAGATTTATTCTTTGTAATCCCCGCTTTCGGCTACCTCCACCCTTCGGGCAAGAACTAGCATAGAAACACCTCGCCGCTCATCGGCCGATGTATACACAGTATGAGGAGGTCGGAGCCTCCTGATAGATCTGGCACATGCAGGGAGAACGACAAACGTTAGCACATCATTGGCCAGATGTATCACTGTTCTGCACTTAAGTGTAGTAGTTGCGCCCTATTTCTAGCGCACTGTTGTGCCAGAATTAACACAAGCTGCAACCTTTACTTTAGGTGCATTGACGGTAATGATCCTTCCGCAGGTTCACCTACGGAAACCTTGTTAGATGCACAATGTTATATCCGGGCAGTTACATGTGATCCTGCTACAAGCTCCTCTCTGCTTCTCCCACAGCCAAGCATGAAGATAACACTCACAGCAGCACCCAGGTGTGTGACACCCTGCACCCAGTGACCTCCTCAGCAGCACCCAGGTGTGTGACACCCAGCACCCAGTGACCTCCTCAGCAGGGGCTTCTCCTGGAGGGGATCCCCCAGTGCTGGTCTCCTGCTGCACCCCTGTAATTCTGCACAGTCACAAAACTGGCACAAAAACAGTGCGACAATATGAAAAGGCACAAAAACAACAGAAAAAACAAGTGATACATCTGGTCCCATGCATAGTATATCCCCCCGTAGTTCAAATGGGTGAGCACTCCATAAGGCCAAGGAGCAGGTCCCCCAGAGATAAGCAAAATGAACAATCAACACTCCAAGAGTAGTGGAAAAAAGTGGTGTGGTCTTTATTTCATAGTCAGTGCAACGTTGGTCACCTAGGACCCCGGCCATCTTATTACAATTTAAACAGGAAATAAAGTGCATGACACATAAATACATATAAAATTCATGGTATACAAAACCAGAATTAAAGTGTTAACGAGAAAGTGCAAATGCATTAAAAGATGAATAGTTATGCAATAGATCAATGTAAATATCTTTACAAATATATGATGTAGAAAGATATGAGATGAATAGATGTTAGATATGAGATGGATGGATAGATAAAAGATGGATGGATAGATAGAAGATGGATGGATAGATAGAAGACGGATGGATAGATACAAGATATATGGGATGGATGGATATTAGACATATATGAGGTGGATGCATAGATATAAGATATATAGAATGGATGGATATTAGACATATATAAGATTGATGGATAAATATAAGATGGATGGATGGAAGGATATATATATATATGTTGGATGGATAGATACATATAAGATACAGGCAGTCCCCGGTTACATATAAGATAGGTTCTGTAGGTTTGTTCTTAAGCTGAATTTGTATCTAAGTTGGAACTGTATATTTTGTAATTGTAAACCCAGCCAGAAGTTGGGTTGTCATACGAACCAAAGTTAATAATAACGATTAATTACAGACATCTTTGATAACAATTACAGATTTTTATTGTAGCCTGAGGCTTAAGTACAGTAAATTACCAACATCCAGAGATCCGTTTGTAACTAGGGGTCCTCTGTAAGTCGGGTGTTCTTAAGTAGGGGACCACCTGTATATGAGATGGATAGATAGATATTGATCTGCGAACAATTACATTGATCTACTGTATATATAATTAAACAATCTCAGCCTCCAGCTCCAGATCAATCACCCAGCAGTCTCGTCTTCTGTTTTCACCATCTTGTCTGTCTCTTTCGCACCTCCATCCTCTCGCCGGGTGATAATGTGCGGCAGTCAGAGATGTGATTTCTATGGAGCCAATTTGCAGCCATTATTTAGCACCTGGGCCACGTTATTGACAAGCTGCAAAACGCAAGAAGCCGGAGGAGATGCGGCAGATTTCCTGGCATTGAGTAATCTTAACGGCTGACAGCTCCGTCCTTATTGTTTCTTGGAATTTTTTAGATTAGACTGTTTGGGTGATTTAGACCTGTGAATTATTGTGCTGACAGGAGATGGTCAGTAAGAACAACGTCATCACCGGTTCTAATTAAAAGTATAGAAAGATAGAAACCTAGAAAAAAGGGAAAAAAATCACAATAACATATATTTAGCAAATCAAACAAAAATGCATATCAGTTCCAAGATTCTTTTTATTAACGGAGTTTACAAACTTGTCACTCACCGTCACTTAAAAGCCGCGTTATGGCACATTTACTTACCCGGTCCAGTCGCGATCCAACAGCGCGTTGTCTGACGAGGATTCGGGTCTGCCGGGATTCATTAAAGTCGTGCGCCCAATATCCAGCAGGTGTCGTTGTTGCGCCAAGGTCCGCCGGAGTTCACCTTCTTCTTCCTGGTGCATGTAAGTGATTGATCTTGCGACACAAATCGTTTTTTAAATTCTGCGGTTTTTTCCGAATCCATTGGGTTGTCCGACGGCCACGCCCCCCAGATTTCTGTCGCATGAAAGCCAGTAACGATGCACCACAATCCGATCGCGTGTGCCAAAAACCCGGGGCAATTTGGCGTAAAACGGAAAAATTTGGGAAACCCGATGAAAGTGCGGCATTCGGATACTTAGTAAATGAGCCCCATTGTGTAAGACACTTTCTAAGCTTTTTTCAGACACTCCTTTACTATTTTCAATATGACATTTTAGAGAAAATTCCATTTTTCATAAATAAGCTTCTTGCTGCACAGTGTTATATTAGCTTGTGGGTGAGTTGTGAGTTGGTGGATTCCCTTTAAATGACGACATATTCTTATTCGATTGTAACAAAGTGACTTCCATTTCAAGCTGATTTGAGATATATAGAAACATATGTTGGTGACCACACATGGCCAATCCCCTCTCCACAGGATGGCCATATCCTTCCATAGTATATATTGTGCTTCGTGACTGCAAGTCCCACCTCAGAAAATCAAGATCCCTCATTGCTGCTTACCCAAATGGAGAAATGGGGATGCAAGCATTTGGCTCTCCATTAAAGTCTTGAGGAGTGCCAAAAATAGCCAAGATGGCAACATGATGGGCGACAGAGGAACTATTCTTCATTTTGATTAATGAAATGAACCCCCTTGGACATGTCAAAAACTCCTAAAATGAGAAAACCTCAAAGAAATTTGAATGAAAGGGGTCATGTTTCTCATTACTAGTTGGTGACTCTTTTTGGAGGTCCATCACCTTCTCCTGAGTTCAAACTGAACTTGTAGGTTCTTGGAATGGACAAATGACACAAAGAGGTGTCCCTAATGCTAAACCCACTTTCCAGGTGCCCCTACTATATAGTCTTCTGAGCCTAATAGCAAGGGACTACAGATCGACATTCGCTACCTGCACCAGAACAAAAGAAAACGTAGACAAAACCAAATAGTACAAACAGATTAGAGCAGTCATCAAAGCTGGGTTATAACAGAGAAAATCACAAAAATGGTAGAGTAGTCTGAGCAACAGCCAAGGATCAGGAAACCAGGAAAACAATGATCAGAACAATGAGCAAGGTAAGAAGAACTCTATAGTCAGCAACTCAAGAGGATTGGCCAAGTCTCTTGTATGAACTCCTAACCCCAACCTCAAAAGTGATTGGGCCTAAAATTCTGAAAACACTAGAAACACGTGATTAGTGCAAGGAGTTGTCAATCACAATGGGTTAACTAGCTATGAACCAGAGCTGAGAAATAGGTGTGGTGCTAAACACTCCAAAAAGCAAAGACATCTAACCAATAAACAACCAATTCAGATCTCTATAGTGGACCATAGAAAATATTGTGCAGTGACAAACTGTGATGATGTAAGTTGGGCGCTTACGTCTAGCAGCAGCAATAATTATAGTGGCAGGAGAGGAAGATGATCTGACATCTTTACTTTAAGACACGGTTCTCTAGAAAGGGGTGTATTAAACCAGTTGAGGGTCAAAGAAAACTTTGCTCCATCACTATAGAGGAAAAATAATAAAAATGTAAATAATCCAAATAAATA
Organism: Engystomops pustulosus; assembly: GCF_040894005.1. NCBI lineage: Eukaryota > Metazoa > Chordata > Amphibia > Anura > Leptodactylidae > Engystomops > Engystomops pustulosus. The sequence goes on along the minus strand of NC_092415.1, from coordinate 9,826,782 downwards.
AAATAAAACTACCGTAACCTTTTTGAATGTTGTAGATAATTATAGCTGACATATAGTCCACTTTGTCTATTTTTTACCTGTGTATTTTTTACATTTGGGATTATAGACGATGTTTCCTCTTGATGATGATTCCATCTCTTGCTCAGCTTCGTCTCCCCCCGTAGTAGTAACATGACATTTCCGTGTGTGTCACCGAGGGACTGGCGATGCTGCTTTTATTTGTTTACAGTCTGTAGTATATTGCCTATTACACTGCACAAGATTGAACTTTTATGACTTCAAGAATACACTTCTCAGGCAGAGGATGCGGGCCGAAAGAAACTCATTGTCTTCTAAGAATATATTCCACAGATCTCCCACAATTCCCCGCTAGCTGCTCCGTGCTGCTAAGAATAAGCGTCAAGAATTTGACAAAGAAACAAACAAATCCTCATAATTTTACCAACAAATGAAACATAGAAATAAATGAAGTAGTACATTTTATTTTGACATTTTTAAAATCTAAAAGTAAAAAAATAAAAATAAAATGGAAGTACCAAATTAGTTTGCATTATATTTTACCGGGGGGAAGTTGTATCTTCCTCTTCTACCATTGGCCTAAAGTTCCACGTTTCGAGGAACAATTGTCCTCCGTTTATACAAAATAGTTCAGCAATAGAGCAATGGGTGGAAATATGTTATTAAACAATGATGATCGGCCATTGATGTTCTCCTCCTCTCGGTGGTTTCAGGTTGGGGGTCTCCGACTCCTGTTTTGTGTTTTCACTTTGGTGTAGGAAGGGAAGGACGCCCAGTTTATAGCCACTGATTAGGGTTGACCAAGCAAGTAGGCAGGGACAGGTTGAGGGGCTCAGTTTTAGTGCTCACTGTCCTTGTCTGTTTGAAGCCGTCATAGGTCAAGTTGAGATCAGGTGTCCAATTTCTAACAATATACTCCAAATCTTTCACACTGCATGAACCATTGGGGCAAATTTTGGGCCCCTTCTGACGGTTTCCTCTTTTTACAAGGTTTAAACATTAGATTGTAGTGTCAGCTAAAGATAAAATAATAAGACCAATGTCTACAACAGTTTACATGGACCCAGTTTGGGTAAATCCACCAAGAAAAAGTTGTCTAAAAATGTTTGCATTTACAACAGTTTCTACGTTTTTGGTGAATTCGGCTAATTTCTCAAGTTTTTAAAGCCACAAAATCTATAAGTTACTTTTCTACTGAAACTTTTCTTGTGCTTTCAGAGTGTAGATCATAAGGTGCAATGATTCTGAGATGGAACGATCCGCTATTAATAGTTAATGTATTTAAAATTATTTCAGCTAATTATTTTACTCTCATTTGCATCCGGAATACAGTTTCTAAAAGTATGGATAAAGTAAAATGTAACCTCTGGATAACTTATACAAGGACTTCTTGGGGGACATTTATCATACGCTGGTGCATGAGCAGCGGCATCCATCAAGAGGTGGAAGCCTCTTGATGTATCGGGGGAAGGAGGCTGCGCCAGGCTAAGCCAGGCAGGGCCTGGGTAGAAATAAACGCAGCCGACAACTTAAAAGTCAGTGGCGGCAGCGAGTGCGCCGGCGTGAAGACAGTATCGCTCCATGCGGCTCCCCCCCCCTCACGCCCCACTGAAATAAAGGTGGCGGAGGGGGCTAAATAGCTAGCATTTGCGATTATTTCAGGGCCTTTGTGCCACTTGCCTATTGCAGAGGTCCTGATAAATATGCCCCCTTGTGTAATTATTGCAGAATCCTAGTGCTGCCTCCTTCAGCCCAGGGCAGTGCATAGAATTTCCTCCATGTGGGGCAATAATTAAGCTTTAGGAAATTGGGGAAATGGGGTGGCACTGGCCACATGTGCCGATTCCTTTAATTTGACTAAGTATTACATAAATAGGCGTATTGATAGGGATGGCATATCATATGGATATCTTATACTTTATGTTTACTTTGTCGGTTTTCTGCCTGCTTTTCTACTATAATGGGACTCATTTACTAAGGGCTCTGCGGCTGCACTTTCGTCGGGTTTTCCCAACTTTTACCGTTTTGCACCGAATTCCGCCGGGATTTTGGCGCACGTGATCCGATTTTGGCGCAAACACGCCGGCTTTCACGCAACAGAAATCAGGGACGCGTGGCCATCGGAAAAACGGATTCTGAATAACCGCAGAATTTAAAAACCAAATTGTGTCGCAAAATCTATCACTCACATGCACCGGGGGTAGGTTGGTGAAGTCCGGCGGACCTCTGCTGACCTCGGTGCAGCAGCGACACTTGGAGGACATCGGGCGCACGACCTTAGTAAATCACCGGAAGACCCGAATCCTCGGCTGAGAGCGTGCCGCTGGATCGCGACAGGACCAGGTAAGTAAATGAGCCCCATTATGTATGATAATTGATATATTTACTCTTTGGGGAAGAGGCATTCGAACATACGCTGTCACATGTGGCTTTATATGAACACTGTTACTTTTGTCAGTGCTCATTTGCTTTTGTGAATGTTTTTCACTTTTAAATGTTTTTAACTCGTCTCTTCAGATATGTATTTTTGTGATGTTTTGTACTAAATAAAGCTTTCTCCGATTTTTTGGGTATACGCGCCTCTTTTTTCTTAGTGATGTAAATACTTTATCTACTTTACTATCACCGATGTGCTGCTTACTACAGATGAGGATTTATTATCAGGTTGATGTTTCTACAGCGTTACAATTCTATTCCCACAAACAAGGGACGGAATAAAAACATAAGTGAGACAACATCCAGCCGTCACGTTTCCTGACAAATAATCTGAATAGACAGAACCTCAGACGTATTATCCTGGAGCAGCCACGAGCCACCGCTGGTGATAATAACCCCGGATTCACTGCATCTACTTAATGTCAATGTAGTTTTACAGTTGTGGTAGGAGAATATGACAACTGTTTAGGGTGGTTATCGTACCTGCTTAACAATACCGATTGCCTGCATTGTCTTAGAGCCGTCTAGATAGGATTATCTTTGTGCTGATAACATTTCACTTATTGAAAATTTGTTTGTCTTATGAAAACGTTTCAATATTGTGCTCAGTGACATTAATATTGTAGAAGGTTGTGTTGTTCCTGGATAAAATAGACGACAAAATGACCTCACACTATTTATTAAATGTTTTTGAAATTAGTTTTATGCTCAAATTAATACAGAGCAAACATTCTAAAAGATCCATTACATGTTCCTTTTATCTTCTTTGTATAAAAGTTACAATTGTATATAAAGAAAATATACTTGACCTGACAGATCACATATGGGGGCACATTTACTTAGGGTCCGAACAGCGCATTTTCGTCAGGTTTCCCGACTTTTTACAGTTTTGCCCTGAATTGCCCCAGGTTTTCGGCGCATGCGATCGGATTGTGGCGCATCGGTGCCGGCTTGCATGCGCCGTAAATTGGGGGGCCTGGACGTTGGACAACCCGACGGATTCGGACAAACCACCGAATTTAAAAACGAAATTATGTCACAAGATCAGCACTCACATGCACCGAGAAGAAGAAGGTGAACTCCGGCGGACCTCAGCAGGGAAGCGACACATGCACGAAATTGGACGCACGATCTTAGTGAATTGCGGCAGACCCGAATCCTTGTCGGACAACGCACCGCGGGGATCGCGACGGAACGGGTAAGTAAATGTGCCACAAGGTCCTCAATTACTTGTTATCAGTCTGTTTGTAGTCAACTGCCAGCACCAGGAGCCTCCCCCATTTTCTCTATCTAGAGTGTACAAAGGAGTGTGTAAAAAGTTTTGTACTGTGTTTGACCACAGACAGGATCAAAGCAGGAGTATGACATCCCAGCCACATTCTCATGCTCCACTTCTAATGTGGTCTACCTGATTGTGTGCACAAAATGTCCTGTGGGGGGTCTTTTATGTTGGACAGACGGGACAAAAACTTAATGGAAAAGGTCTCATTGCCACACAATAAAATATGAGCAGAAACCTCTACCTGTGGCCAAACACTTCTGCAGCCCTGGCCATAATACCCTGGATATGAAGGTTCTAGTATTAAAGGGCAATTTACGGTGACAAAATGAGAGCCGAATTTGGGAATACAAGTGTATTACTCTCTTTGACCCCCTCCTCACAGGACTCAATCTATTAGAGGGATTCATGACCCACTACAACCTCTAACAAATGTTATCCTGAGATAATGGGTCAGCAGAGACTCCAAACCATCACACTGTCCAGGTCATCTAATTAAGGACCTATTGTCTCAGTTTTGTTATTGTTATTGTCCTTTTGCTTACATTTTGTTTGCATGTCTTCTCTGTCCATGGTGTATAAGATCTGTGTCACTTCAGAAAGACTGTCATACCTGCCTGATGAAGGGACCATCACTGTTCCGAAAGCTTGTAACATCTTATATTTCAGTTAGACATTACAAAGTATCACAATTTTAAGAAGGTGACTTTATTTGACCTATCAAAAGCAACAAGAATGACCTGAGACAGGATACAGATCCCCAACACACAAGAGGAATATAACATCCCGGGGAAATTTTCATGTCCCACTTCTAATGTGGTCTACCTGATTGTGTGCACAAAAAGTCCTGTGGGGGGTCTTTATGTTGGAGAGACAGGATAAAAACTACACAATCAAATATGAGCAGAAACATCTACCTGTGGCCAAACACTTCTGTGGTCCTGGCCATAATACTCTGGATATGAAGGTTCTAGTATTTAAGAGAAATTTCTGGTCGCAAAATGAGAGATGAATTTGGGAACACAAGTTTATTTCTCTCTTTGACCCCCTCCTCACAGGACTCAATCTATCAAAGGGATTCATGACCCACAACAACCTCTAACAAATGTTATCCTGAGATAATGGGTCATCAGAGAATCCAGAGTCATTAACTTGGAGGCAATAAACCATCACACAGCCCAAATCACCTGTTGTCTCAATTTTGTTAGTCCAATGATCTTTTGTTTACATTTTTTTGCTTTGCTTCTCTGTTCATTGTATATAAGATCTGTGTCACTTCAGTAATCTTGTCATACCTGCCTGATTAAGGGATCTCAGCTGTCCCAAAAGCTTGTAACATCTTATATTTCAGTTAGCCATTAAAAGGTTTTGCAATCTCAAGTAGGTCACTTTCTTTGACCTATCAAAAGCAACAGGAATTTCCTCAAGTGATAACATGGATAGGACTTGCTTAGCAATGCTGGTTCGCCAAGGCATTCCTACAAGATTGGGAAGAAGCTTCCACTCATTGGTTGCCTATGGTTGTCTTGGTCCCAGGTTCTCTTATGTAAAGTGGTGTTCCAGGATTAATAAAAGGTTTATATATTGCTGGGGGTGTATTATAACAGTAAACATCATAAACTAACCTCTTTCGACCATCCCATACTCTTGCAGCAAGACCCATTACTGCTGGCCTTCTGTTTGTATACAGAGGCAGGTGCGAGTGCGAGTGCCGCACTGCCAACGTGTCGTCACCATTGACCTCTGTATAGAGAACAGGAGTGTGGATAGAGGTAAATATAAGATGTTTATGGTTTTATGACACCCCCAGACATATATCAACTTTTTTTTTACCTGGACAACCCTCGTAAGGCATTCATGGATGACCTGCAACAATCTCTACAACATTTGTTAACTTGGGCTTCCCCTTATCCTCTTTCCAGTGGCTCCTACAGGAAGTTTTTTAAGGGAGTCAGTGTTACAAGAATGGAGAAATATACCGATGCAAAAGACAAATAGAGATGGCAACTGTGCCACATATCTGCTGTTAACATGTATTTCCAGCATGTATTAGCAACATAAAAAGTTATTCTGATCGGAGCTCCTGAATTTTTTTCACTTCTTCCTTTGCCTTCCAGTCGGCAAATCAGCCAATTTTCATCCAAAAATTGTCACCACTCCTCCAGTACAATTTCACGAATCCTCTATGACTCCCCGGAAGAAGCCGTTTTTTTTTAATCAAATCTTTTTTATTGTTTTCTTTTTAACATTTTATACAGAACCACAAATCCCCAATTCCCCCTCCCACCCTCCCCCCTGGCCCGTAACCTTCCGGTGCAATTGCATAGTAACAATGGCATTACAGGATACATAGCTAAAACATACATGACATTTAACAGCTACAAAGTGTCATGACCATTACAGTACAAATATTCTACATAAATGCTGACAGGGAATGTCGCCTCAAATGTATTGAAGGGAGTTCCGGCGAGTCCAGCCAAGGGCCCCAAATTCGTTCGAAGAAGCCGTTTTTGCCAAAGCCCAGCGTCGGGGGTTGGTGATGTGAAGCTGGTGTCCCATTCTGAGATTTTATATGCGCATTTTTAAATGATTGTTTGTGAGTATATTTCTTACTGAATAAAAAATGAGGATAAAAAATGTAGTGGTGGTCATCTGAATAGTGGCTTATTCTAATCGGAGGGTTCGTGAAATTGTACTGGAGGAGTGATGACAATTTATGGATGAAAATTGGCTGATTTGACGACTGGTAGGAAAAGGAAGCAGTGAAAAAAAATTCTAGAGCTCCGGTCAGAATAATTTTTTATGCTTTAAATTTTGGTCTTATGCTGGATCGGTCCATGGCTGTATGTTGCTCATAGAGATAAGTGTGCAACACATAGAACTGTTCTGTATTAGAAACGTCCTCCTTAAAATGCAAAAACAATTTAAATAAAGTTTGCCTCTAGCATTTCATTTCCCTGCAGCACCTCTACAGGTAAGATGAGGTATTACACGCCAACTTTAGCAATTCATAATGGGGCTCATTTACTAAGGGTCCGAACGCCGCACTTTCATCGAGTTTCCCGAATATTTCACTTCACAATTTTGCACCAAATTGCCCCGGGATTTTGGCACACACGATCGGATTGTGGCACATCGGCGCCAGCTTGCATGCGACAGAAATCAGGGGGGGTGGCTATCAGACAACCCGATGGATTCAGAAAAAACTGCGGAATTTAAAAAACTATTTGTGTTGCAAGATCAGCACTCACACCGACACCTGCTGGATATCGCGCGCACGACCTTAGTGAATCCCAGCAGAACCCGAATCCTGGTCGGAGAACGCGCCACGGACCGGGTAAGTAAATGAGCCCCAATGTGTCCTGCAGTCAGAGAGAAATATTTTAACGCCATCCCAATTACTAAACAAATATATTTTGATGGTCCATAGATATTAAGTAAAGGAAAACAATCAAAATTGCCTATCCCTGCCGTGTTCTCATCATTTCATTGCACAATAACATATTTTTTGCTAAAAACATCTCCATAACCGAATTTTACTTAAAATCCAACCATATAAACGCTTTATATCACCCGCAGTCATAATATATATCGAAAATTCAATTTAATCTCACCTCTAATAGAAGAAGACAATTTAACCAGAGTCGAAAATACGGCAGCATTTACACTTGGAGACAGAACAAGTTGACAAAGGTCAAAGTTTAAATAAAACATATGTCCAATGAAGCCCAATCAATATTTTATTTGTTAGGTAGAAGTAAAAGTAGGGGAAAGAAAACCTTGTAAGGCCGAACATAAAAAAAAAAGTGAGAAATCAATTCTATTTAATTCCAGCAGCTTGAAGAGTCACCTATGCTGTTATGTATGAATAATTCACGAAGGGAATTTTATGGCAGACACATTCTGTGTGCTTTGGAGTTAGCGTTACCCCTCTTGACCTAAATCCTACAAGGAATAATATTCAACAAATTGAAGTAACATTTTGCAAACTCGACGAGAATCACTGCTGCTCCAAATCCAAATATAAACCAAATAGAATGATTGATTGACTGGGAGATCGCAAACTATTTGCAAAGAACCCCAAAGGTCAAAATTATCAGATGAGTCCACAAGAGGAGAAGGGGGCGAGGAACCAGGGAGCAAACCTGACAAATACAATTATTTCATGCTCTTTTTATATCAAATATCTATCTTTATTTTCTGATGTTGGAGAATGGGTTGAATGGAATAGATGTTTTTTTTTCTGCAAAAGCTAAAAATATCAGAAAATGGATTCATATATGGGCTCAGCACAGTACTACTACTCCTATCCTGTATATATGGGCACAGCACAGTACTACTACTCCTATCCTGTATATATGGACACAGCACAGTACTACTACTCCTATCCTGTATATATGGACACAGCACAGTACTACTACTCCTATCCTGTATATATGGGCACAGCACAGTACTACTACTCCTACCCTGTATATATGGGCACAGCGCAGTACTACTACTCCTATCCTGTATATATGAGCTCAGCACAGTACTACTACTCCTATCCTGTATATATGAGCTCAGCACAGTACTACTACTCCTATCCTGTATATATAGGCACAGCACAGTACTACTACTCTTATCCTGTATATATGGGCACAGCACAGTACTACTACTCCTATCCTGTATATATAGGCACAGCACAGTACTACTACTCCTATCCTGTATATATGGGCACAGCACAGTACTACTACTCCTATCCTGTATATATGTGCACAGCACAGTACTACTACTCCTATCCTGTATATATGAGCTCAGCAAAGTACTACTACTCCTATCCTGTATATATAGGCACAGCACAGTACTACTACTCTTATCATGTATATATGGGCACAGCACAGTACTACTACTCCTATCCTGTATATATAGGCACAGCACAGTACTACTACTCCTATCCTGTATATATGGGCACAGCACAGTACTACGACTCCTATCCTGTATATATGAGCACAGCACAGTACTACTACTCCTATCCTGTATATAGGGCACAGTACTACTACTCCTATCCTGTATATATGGGCACAGCACAGAACTACTACTCCTATCCTGTATATATGGGCACAGCACAGTACTACTACTCCTATCCTGTATATATGGACACAGCACAGTACTACTACTCCTATCCTGTATATATAGGCACAGCACAGAACTACTACTCCTATCCTGTATGTAAGGACACACCACAGTATTACTACTCCTATCCCGTAGATATAGGCACAGTACAGTACTACTACTACTATCCTGTATATATAGGCACAGCACAGAACTACTACTCCTATCCTGTATATAAAGACACACCACAGTATTACTACTCCTATCCTGTATATATGGGCACAGCACAGTACTACTACTCCTATCCTGTATATATGGGCACAGCACAGTACAACTACTCCTATCCTATATATATGGGCACAGCACAGTACTACTACTCCTATCCTGTATATATGGGCACAGCACAGTACTACTACTCCTATCCTGTATGTATGAGCACAGCACTACTACTCCTATCCTGTATATATGTGCACAGCATAGTACTACTACCCCTATCCTGTATATATGGGCACAGTACTACTACTCCTATCCTGTATATCCTGTTCTGTGATAGAGCCGGACATTATCTGAATGTTGCACTCATTAGATCTACTCAATGAAAAATATCTTCCCTTTCTTCTATGGACATTTCATGCCCACATCCAGGTTTTTGTTCTATGAGATGCTGTCCTACAGTCAATGCAATAATTGATGGCAGCCATTGCTTGTGTGTGTTCTTCATGGCCGGATTAAAGGAGGGGCTCATGGGGCTTGAGCCCCGAGGCCCCCACCACTTTCAATTTTTAAGGGGCCCCCCCAGTTGGCAGGCTACATACTACAGGGGGCTGGCAGGATACATATTACAGGGGGCAGGCAGGATACATATTACAGGGGGCTGGCAGGCTACATACTACAGGGGGCTGGCAGGCTAGATACTACATGGGGCTGGCAGGCTATATACTTCCAAAAACATTGTTGGAAGGGCCCCCACCAGTTTGCGCCCAGGGGCCCCCACCACCCTTAATCCAGCCCTGGTGTTCTTAAATGGACCATCAGTCCATATACTCAAGATCATCAATGGACATCTCCATCAAAACTATCTTTACCACTCTCTTGGTTTCATGGATATTACCTACATCCTACTTGCCATGTTGGGTCAATCTGTCAAAGAACCAATGTGAGTTTGTTTCAAAGAACTGTGGACTATTATTGCATACAAGATACGGGCTTCCATGGAAATCCTGGGATAACTCCCTTCAGCCTATGATTTTGTATTCTGCAATCAATGTTGATTGAGTCATAAAAAGCAATAGAGGTTATCACAAGTTTTGGGTTTGGCGTTGGAGCTCACCCCCGCTTGTGACACCCACGATGGACACTTCCAGCTGCCATTTAGTATTGTTACTCCCCAATGACATCACAAGGAGAGATGATCCTTGTAAAAATGGTGGTGGGTATGTGCTGGCAGCATTTAAATGCACCTGGTAGAACCCGCGATAGGTTATGGGAGGTCTTAAGCATTTGAGTGCGGGTGCAAATAAAGTCAAACTTGAACCTGAAAGGTTCTGCTCATCCCCAACTACAAAGTATGTAGTCTATAGGATCAGTGTGATTTGTGCACCTTATAGAGGAAATACTGCTCTTATTGGAGAGATTAGTGGGTTCTCTAATGGACCCCCCCATTGATTGTCTTGGTGGTGCGACTTATACTCCGGTGCGCCTTATAGTCCGAAAAATAGGGGTAACTTGATTTAAGTGAATCAGCCCTGCTCTAGTGGGAGAGATAGGAAGAGTCTACGATTGAAGGTTACACATAAATCATATCAATCTGTTTATCAGAATAGTTATCTATGGTTTCAAACAGTTAATGTAGATAAACGGCTTTCGAGCAGAAACCAATAAATAGGAAGACGGAAAGGTCTTTTTTATTTAATTTTTTAAACTTTTCTTTAATAAAAAAAAAAACCCTGGTTCAGCATAATGGAAGACAAAACAATTAAGCATTTTATAGTTGGAGAAGTCACTAGCAATTTAGAATCGGAAGCTTCGCTGAGCAGGAGTTAAGTGGCCTGTAAATAAAATTGTAATTATACCAAATGCATTTTTATTGGAGCATATATCATTATCTTCCATTTAAATTATTCAGTGATTCATAAGAGAAAGCAGTATGTATAACTAATCTGCTAAGTACAAATTCTTCAGGACTCTTATAATTCTTGTCCACACCGACAGCAGTTATTAGAGGCTCCGCAGAAAACTCTATGCTCCGAGGCTCCGGCTCCGGAAAACAATATCAAGCCAAGGATAAAAATCTGAATAAATGTTTCAGTAGGTGGAAATAATTAGAAAAATTATTTAAACAAGTTACTAAGAACATAGAGAGAAATAGCATTTTTAACAAGGTTTAAGAATGTATTAAAATAGAACGGCTTATTAGTGGCGAAAATAGTAATAATAATTATTAGGAATTAGGATTTAGAGGAATAACAAAAATAACAAAACACTGATTTATTATTATTATTATCATAATAATTGATTATTAATTAAATGGCTATAAAAATAATTAAAATACTTAAAATAATAGCAATGTAATCAGAAATTATTGTAAAAATAATAGCAATAATGTAATAAATACTGCTACTTCTAATATCTACAATAATAATTTGAGTAATAATAATAATAATAATAATAATAATAATAATAATAATATCAACTCAAGGAATAGCAACTCAAGGAATAGCAACTCAGTTTTGTGCTCATTTTAGGTTGTGGTTCTAAGTGGTTTGTAGAAATAAGTGGAGTCCAAACCAGAGGAGGTCACAGAACTGTATCTCTTCATTTATACACTCCTCACAGTTCTGTAACTAGGATATGGCTAGCAGGATTGGTGGTGGCTCCAGTGCACACTGTGCCGTATGTATACAGGACTGGTGGTCTCCAGTGCACACTCTGCCATATGTATACAGGACTGGTGGTCTCCAGTGCACACTCTGCCGTATGTATACAGGACTGGTGGTCTCCGCTGCACACTCTGCCATATGTATACAGAACTGGTGGTCTCCAGTGCACACTCTGCTGTATGTATACAGGACTGGTTGTCTCCAGTGCACACTGTGCCGTATGTATACAGAACTGGTGGTCTCCAGTGCCCACTCTGCCGTATGTATACAGGACTGGTGGTCTCCAGTGCACACTCTGCCATATGTATACAGGACTGGTGGTCTCCAGTGCACACTCTGCCGTATGTATACAGGACTGGTGGTCTCCAGTGCATACTCTGCCATATGTATACAGGACTGGTGGTCTCCAGTGCACACTCTGCCATATGTACACAGGACTGGTGATCTCCAGTGCACACTCTGCTGTACGTATACAGGACTGGTGGTCTCCAGTGCATACTCTGCCGTATGTACACAGGACTGGTGGTCTCCAGTGCCCACTCTGCTGTACGTATACATGACTGGTGGTCTCCAGTGCATACTCTGCCATATGTATACAGGACTGGTGGTCTCCAGTGCACACTCTGCCGTATGTACACAGGACTGGTGGTCTCCAGTGCATACTCTGCCGTATGTATACAGAACTGGTGGTCTCCAGTGCACACTGTGCCGTATGTATACAGAACTGGTGGTCTCCAGTGCACACTCTGCCGTATGTATACAGAACTGGTGGTCTCCAGTGCCCACTCTGCCGTATGTATACAGGACTGGTGGTCTCCAGTGCACACTCTGCCATATGTATACAGAACTGGTGGTCTCCAGTGCACACTCTGCCGTATGTATACAGAACTGGTGGTCTTCAGTGCACACTCTGCCATATGTATACAGAACTGGTGGTCTCCAGTGCACACTCTGCCATATGTATACAGGACTGGTGGTCTCCAGTGCACACTCTGCCATATGTATACAGGACTGGTGGTCTCCAGTGCCCACTCTGCTGTATGTATACAGGACTGGTGGTCTCCAGTGCACACTCTGCCGTATGTACACAGGACTGGTGGTCTCCAGTGCCCACTCTGCCGTATGTACACAGGACTGGTGGTCTCCAGTGCCCACTCTGCTGTATGTACACAGGACTGGTGGTCTCCAGTGCCCACTCTGCCGTATGTACACAGGATTGGTGGTGGCTCCAGTGCCCACTCTGCTGTATGTATACAGGACTGGTGGTCTCCAGTGCCCACTCTGCTGTATGTATACAGGACTGGTGGTCTCCAGTGCACACTCTGCCGTATGTACACAGGACTGGTGGTCTCCAGTGCCCACTCTGCCGTATGTACACAGGACTGGTGGTCTCCAGTGCCCACTCTGCTGTATGTACACAGGACTGGTGGTCTCCAGTGCCCACTCTGCCGTATGTACACAGGATTGGTGGTGGCTCCAGTGCCCACTCTGCTGTATGTATACAGGACTGGTGGTCTCCAGTGCACACTCTGCCATATGTATACAGAACTGGTGGTCTCCAGTGCCCACTCTGCTGTATGTATACAGGACTGGTGGTCTCCAGTTCACACTCTGCCGTATGTATACAGGACTGGTGGTCTCCAGGGCCCACTCTGCCGTATGTATACAGGACTGGTGGTCTCCAGGGCCCACTCTGCCGTATGTATACAGGACTGGTGGTCTCCAGTGCACACTCTTCAGTATGTATACAGTACTGGTGGTCTCCAGTGCCCACTCTGCTGTATGTATACAGGACTGGTGGTCTCCAAGGCCCACTTTGCCGTATGTATACAGGACTGGTGGTCTCCAGTGCACACTCTGCTGTATGTATACAGGACTGGTGGTCTCCAGTGCACACTCTGCCATATGCATACAGGATTGGTGGTCTCCAGTGCACACTCTGCCGTATGTACACAGGACTGGTGGTCTCCAGGGCCCACTCTGCCGTATGTATACAGGATTGGTGGTCTCCAGTGCACACTCTGCCGTATGTATACAGGACTGGTGGTCTCCAGTGCACACTCTGCCATATGTATACAGGACTGGTGGTCTCCAGTGCACACTCTGCCATATGTATACAGGACTGGTGGTCTCCAGTGCCCACTCTGCCATAAGTATACAGAACTGGTGGTCTCCAGCGCCCACTCTGCCATATGTATACAGGACTGGTGGTCTCCAGTGCACACTCTGCCATATGTATACAGGACTGGTGGTCTCCAGTGCACACTCTGCGGTATGTATACAGGACTGGTGGTCTCCAGTGCACACTCTGCCGTATGTATACAGGACTGGTGGTCTCCAGTGCACACTCTGCCGTATGTATACAGAACTGGTGGTCTCCAGTGCACACTCTGCCGTATGTATACAGAACTGGTGGTCTCCAGTGCCCACTCTGCCGTATGTATACAGAACTGGTGGTCTCCAGTGCACACTCTGCCGTATGTATACAGGACTGGTGGTCTCCAGTGCACACTCTGCAGTATGTATACAGAACTGGTGGTCTCCAGTGCACACTCTGCGGTATGTATACAGGACTGGTGGTCTCCAGTGCACACTCTGCTGTATGTATACAGGATTGGTGGTCTCCAGTGCACACTCTGCAGTATGTATACAGGACTGGTGGTCTCCAGTGCACACTCTGCTGTATGTATACAGGACTGGTGGTCTCCAGTGCACTCTCTGCCGTATGTATACAGGACTAGTGGTCTCCAGTGCACACTCTGCCGTATGTATACAGGACGGGTGGTCTCCAGTGCCCACTCTGCCGTATGTATACAGGACTGGTGGTCTCCAGGGCCCACTCTGCCGTATGTATACAGGACTGGTGGTCTCCAGTGCCCACTCTGCCATATGTATACAGGACTGGTGGTCTACTATGATATATTACTTATTTATTTTTTTATTATCTTTGCTTTTTGGTAAAGACGATAACAAAAATTTTCATAAAGGTCAAACCTGTCCACAAAACCATCTATCCGAGAAGATCACTGATTCTTCTAGACCGGCCTTACATGTAAGCTACATCCATTGCTTTGCATGATAGCTGTCGTCTCAGACAGAACAATCCTTTTATTAGCCTGTATTCTAATGCAATAAAGACAGTCCCCTCTGCCCTCTGTGACCTTTGGTGACCTCTATGGATACTTTACTGTAGTCCCAGGCTGCAATAATCAGCTGTAAGGTGTCTGTAATGAAGCTTTATGGATAATCCTTGGTCCCACTAAAGCAAAAAATTTTGAAACTTCAATTGTCACTGGGGTAAAAAAAAAATTGTCTGGAACTGCAATTATAAAATATACAGTTCTGACTTACATACAAATTCAACTTAAGTACAAACCCAGGGAACCTATCTTCTACGTAACCCGGGAACTATCTACAGGCAATCCCCGAGTTATGTACAAGATAGGGTCTGTAGGTTTGTTCTTAAGTTGAATTTGTATCGTAACTGTATATTTTATAATAGTAAATCCAGACAAAAAATTTTTTGTCCCCAGTGACAATTGGAGTTTCAACATTTTTTGCTGTAATTGGACCAAGGATTATAAATAAAGACACTTTACAGCTATTTATTGCAGTCTGGGACTATAGTAACATCCAGAGAGGTCACCAGAGGTCACAGGGGGCAGAGAGGTCCGTCTGTAACTATGGGTTGTCTGTAAGTCGGGTGTCTGTAAGTAGGGGACCGCCTGTATTTTAATTTACATTATAATTTCTTAATATTTTGGCTCACTTTTTACTGATTATTATACAGTTATTTCCTGTTTTTTTCTATTGTTTATTTAACATTACAGCAGATTTATTTGCGATGTTGTAAACTGTGTAAAATAACATAAAGACACTCATTATCCCATTGTAAAATATATTAAGCATTATTTAAATAAAATGAAATAATAAATTGGTATTTTTATTGCTTTCGGTGGCATTTATTAGATAATTCTCCGCAGGCGCCGGCATCTTGTATACCTCACAGCAACACGATCCTCTATGTAATCCTCCAATGCATCTTAAAATTGTAATTTAAAATTGATCTAATATACGTTTTAAACAATTTCTCTTACTTTCCTTAACCTAATTGTTTTGAAGAAATTGTTCCTATAGAGAAGAAGAAAAGGGTAAACGTAAAGAAGTGAAATAATTTAACATTTTCTTCTTCTATCAAAAGATTTATAACTAAGCAAATTGATTTAGTGAGTAAAAGATTCTAAAACAGGTTAAAATATTATTATTATTATTATTATTATTTAACAATAATTACTTTTATTTTTTATTGATAATATTATTTTTTCTTCTTCTTAATCCGATTTTTTAAGGAAAATAATAATTGCAATTTTTAAAATTATAAAATTTAAAGAGAAGAAACATTACAAAAATTATAGACGAGGTTCCCATTATTTTCTTAGCTAACGTTCGGTTGTATTATTATTTTTATTACCAAACTTATAATTGCATGATTTGTTTCTTAGTTCAGAGGTTTTGGACCCAAATTGAATAATAGTTGGGAAAAGGACATTTTCTGGGTGTAATATTATAAAGACCGACACATATATCCTGTACGTTTATTGTTTTAGTATCTGAGGTTGCAGAAGGATAAAGCACAATTCTACGTAGAGAGCTTTGCTTTAGTTAAAAACAATTAATGAAGATATTGAAGAAGGTCCACATTGTGCCTAGATCTGATGAAAATAAGTGATGTTATTTTTATTGTGCAAGTAACTCCACCAGAAGAATAGTGAGTGCATTTCTGGAGTATAATACAGGATGTAACTCAGGATCAGTACAGGATAAGTAATGTCACGTATGTACACAGTGACTGCACCAGCAGCAGAATAGTGAGTGCAGCTCTGGAGTATAATACAGGATGTAACTCAGGATCAGTACAGGATAAGTAATGTCATGTATGTACACAGTGACTGCACCAGCAGCAGAATAGTGAGTGCAGCTCTGGGGTATAATACAGGATGTAACTCAGGATCAGTACAGGATAAGTAATGTCATGTATGTACACAGTGACTGCACCAGCAGCAGAATAGTGAGTGCAGCTCTGGGGTATAATACAGGATGTAACTCAGGATCAGTACAGGATAAGTAATGTCATGTATGTACACAGTGACTGCACCAGCAGAATAGTGAGTGCAGCTCTGGGGTATAATACAGGATGTAACTCAGGATCAGTACAGAATAAGTAATGTCATGTATGTACACAGTGACTGCACCAGCAGCAGAATAGTGAGTGCAGCTCTGGAGTATAATACAGGATGTAACTCAGGATCAGTACAGGATAAGTAATGTCATGTATGTACACAGTGACTGCACCAGCAGCAGAATAGTGAGTGCAGGTCTGGAGTATAATACAGGATGTAACTCAGGATCAGTACAGGATAAGTAATGTCATGTATGTACACAGTGACTGCACCAGTAGCAGAATAGTGAGTGCAGCTATGGGGTATAATACAGGATGTAACTCAGGATCAGTACAGGTTAAGTAATGTCATGTATGTACACAGTGACTGCACTAGCAGCAGAATAGTTCGTGCTGGCTCATTCTGCTGTGAACTGCTGTGGGTGTGGTTGTCTGTGACTGAGCTCCTGCACCACCTGGAGGAAGATCAATCCACCCAGGCCTGCTCTCTCCTCCCCAGGGAGGGAGTGGGTTCTGTGGGATGAGTGAGCCAGGAAAATCCGAGGCTTCTGCCTCCCGGACCAGGCCGGCGGGGGGCAGGAGAAGCCAGTTACCGGCCAAAGCGGAGGGGGTAAGAAGATCTGCCCGGAGCCAAGGACGCAGCGATGTGACCTCGGCTGCCACCCCCAAGACCCAGGGAAGCCGCAAGGTCTCCGGTTCACAGAAGATCAAGACAAGTAACATCAGCCTGAGTGCTCCTCCTGGAAAGCTGAGTGACTGTGCGGGAAAGCTGGGTGGTTCAGCTGAAAAGCTGGGTGCTCACGGAGTTGTGCAAAAGGCATGGGGTGATCTCAAGGCCCAGGAGTCTGCTACCATCTATGGCTCCCGGATTGCTGAGCACCTCCGTGAGTACGAGGAAGCTGGAAAATCGCTGAGGAGGCTCCAGGAGGAGATAAGGGAGACCTTGGCCCTAGCGGGGGTGGCCACTAAGAAGAAGAAGTCTGATCTTCTTAACACCATAGACAGACTAAAAGCTGAGGTCACCGCTCTGCAGGAGAAGCGACATCTAATCCGCGAGCACAGCGGTCCGTTCCGCGAAAAGTTGGAAAACGACGCCCGGTTTGAGGAAATGCGCCAGGAGCAGTTAAGAAAGCAGAAGAAGCTTGAGATCCAGGCGGATGATGGCGATGATGAGGAGGATGAGGAAGATCAGCCATGTCCGTCTGGTGGCCTGCACTAACACCAGCAGGCCTCGCACGACAGGCTGCCTGCGGAGCAAGCGCCATTACCATCAGGCTGCGGCTCTGCCAACCTGGAGGAGGAAAGTGATGACAGCGACCAGGGAGGGGCGCTAATGGCTCAAATACGGCAGCTCGAGTCCCCAGTTCACCTCCAGGACTTTTCCTTCGGCGATGATTTGCCTGATGACGACCAAAAGAGAAAGAAGAGACCGAAAAAGACCAAGGCGTCTCAGGAGGTGAGCTTGGTGTTTCGTCCCCTCCCTGTTTCCTCCGGGCGGGCAGCAGTGTCAGCCTGTCGTGTAGGCCCCGTTACCCAGCCCAGCACGAATCCTGCAGGGGACTCGGTGCCAGGGTGCGGGGAGAGTGCAAAGCCACGTTCCATCATGGCGCAGAGCACCAGCCTTGTTTGTAGTAGCAAGGATGGTGCAGGGAAGGCATCGGCCAATAGGCCGGACAGTGAGGGCGTTCCGGCAGGTCCTGGTACTGTGCGCTGCCCCCCAGTGGGAGGGGGGGGTGGCCCCTAGCGCTGTGGCTGCTGCCAGCTACGGTGAGCAGCGGCAGTGTGATGGGGCTGCTGGGGCTTGTGGTGCAGCGCCTCCCAAACATCCTGTGCAGCCTGTGGGAAAGGGCGCAGGAAAAGTGTTGTTTTGCATTGGGTCATCTGACCCTGGAGAGGGCACAAAAAGACTGTCCAGAGTCTGCAAGGACAAGCGGCCTCTTGCATCCAGCGAGCAGCAGAGCAAAAATATCAAAAAAACTACTGGACAACAAGGGGTTAATGCCAATGAGGCAGAGGGCACAAGTAAGATCGGGGTTGGAGCTGCCTCTTCTCAGGCTGTATCAGCTATGGAGGTGGCTCTACCCCCAGTGTCCAGTGACGCCGAGGCAACCCCAGGTCCTCCTGGCCCAGCTGGTGTGACTGATGCAAGGAAGCGAGGCAGTAATGCACATAGTGTGGTGAATGTTGGGGTGGTGAATTGTGCTGAGGGGGGTGAACCTGGTGTGCGTGCTGGACCATCTGCACCCCCAGTGGTGGCCGCTCCCATAAGGAGCTATGCGAGTGTCACCGCTGGGGCAAGTGGGGTTAACTCCTTGTCTCCTGGCTCTGGGAACAGCGTTTTGCAAAGGCGTCTTCTGGAGGCTCTCAGGAGAGGGGAAAAGTCAATCAATGTAGAGGGGAGAGATGTTGATCTGTCCTTCTGGACAGACAGGCATGGCCTGGCAGCCTTCCAAGAGAAAAGGGGGGGGGGGACTGTATGGTCTTTACCCACAACTGGGCCCGGAGCTGCCCGTAGGAATGTGGTTCGTCTTCGCTGGAGGGGCAGTGACGCATGCCCACCCAGGTCAAGGGTGGTGGAGCTCCTCCTGAAGATGAACTTCAGGGCTAGTGACATCTTTGCCCTGATACATCCTTATGGTACTCCGGAGTTCGATGTCAGCTTTGTTCGGCCGGAGGGCTTAGAGCTCTTCTGGTCGAATTATGAGCTGGCAAAGAACGAGCCTGGCTGGCGAGACTTTGCTGTGCAAGCAGTGTCTCGCCAAAACACAGTCAAGAAAGTGACCGTTTTGACCCGTAACGAGTCACTTTCTTGCATGGACATCATGACGTGGCTCAGCCGTTATGGTGAGGTTGTACAGGTACCTCAGAAAAACCGTGATGAATTTGGCATTTGGTCTGGAGCCTGGACCTTCATGATGAAGTTGAAGTGTTCAGGCGGCACAGTCGCCCACATTCCTTCTTCAGCCTTTCTTGGACGGGACAGAATCCTGATTTTCTACCAGGGGCAGCCGAAGGTCTGTCACAGGTGCGGTGACCCCACACACTTTAGCGCCAGCTGCCAAGTGCAGAAGTGCGCTTTGTGTGGTGGGCTAGGTCATCTCGCTGCATTCTGTAAGGACATTAGGTGTAACCTGTGTGGTGAGCTCGGTCACCCTTTCAGCCGTTGTCCTCGCTCCTTTGCCAATGCGGTTGTGACCCCAGTGGAGGAGAGCCATGAGGTTGCTTCTGCTGGGGAAGGTACCAGCAGAGGTGGAGGAGCTGAGGGGCCTGTGAAGAAAAGTAAGAATAAGTCACCTTCTCAGTTGAGGCGGCTTGAAGCCAGACAAAAAGGGAGAGAGCTGGGGAAGCCTCAGGTGGCTGGGGTGACCCTTGGTCCTTCCTCAGAGGCTGGTCATGCTACTGAGGCCCTGAGGGATGATGAGTTGGATGAGGAGGTCAGGAGGATGGAGCGCGAGAAAGGTGCCATGTCCTCCACGTCCTCCCAATATGAAAGTATGGATGAGGATAACAGGATTTGGCTAGAAAATAAGCGCAAGCAGAAAAAGAAAAAGCGCGGATTATCTAAGGTACCTAAGGAAGGGAAAACTTCCTCCCCTCTGGTTGAGCTTTCCAACCAGTTCCTCACCCTCAATGAGATCGCCTCCTCGGAAGGAGGGGCTGAGGGTGGGGTTCTGGAGGTGGCGGCGGAGCAGCCTGCAGGGGGCGCCGAGTCTCTATCCTCTGGGGAAGCTGGGTCCTCAGAGTGGGAGACTGACTCAAAGTCAGGAAACAAGGACGAAGGAGAGGGTGGTCCGGGTGGGTCCTTGGGGGCCAGTAATATTATGGACAACACAATTTCATTAAAGAGAAGTTGCCCCAATTCTGAAGGTAAAAGGGAAAAGGGATCATCCTTAGAGGACAGTAGAGGGAAGGGGAATAGTAAGAAAAAAGCCGTCTAACTCAATCACTCATGATGGCGGCACCCACTCCGTTGACGCTGGCGTCCATTAATGTCGCCAGCATTAAGTCTGATGCGTCTAGATTTGCGGCATTTGATTTGCTCGGCCGAGTTGAAGCCGACATTTTATTTTTGCAGGAGACCAGGTTGCCAGATTTGGCGGCCGTGTTTAAAGCTAAGAGGGAATGGCACCGGTAGAATGCCGACGAGTTATTGAGTTAGAAATGGGGAGGTGCCTGATCCTGGATGTCCTCATGAAGGGACAAGAACTTCGCCTAATTAATATCTATGGTCCCCAGTCCAAGTGGGACAGGAAGTGTCTCTTTATGAGGCTCATGCCCTACCTTTTTACTAGTCGGCAGGTGGTCTTTGGAGGGGACTTCAATGCTGTCACGAGGTCCCAGGATAGGGGAGGTTCCAGAGACAAACTGACTTATGATAGCGTCGCTCTTAATAGCATAGCCAGTGAGGCTCGCCTGGTGGATGTCCACATCCGGCACACCCCAGGCCACGCGGGATTCACCTATTATAGGGGTAGCTGTAGGTCTAGAATAGACAGGTTTTATTTAAAGGAGGAAGCCATTTCTTCAGCAGTGTCCGTTGTTGAGGTGGAGTTCTCCGACCACTGTCTAATTTTGTTTTCTCTGAATGTTACAGAGACCCCCCGGATGGGAAGAGGCTACTGGAAGCTCAATTCGTCTCTCCTGGAAGAAGCAGAGATAAGACAATCCTTTGAGGACGTTCTTCAGAGCCAGGTACCATTGCTGGGCCTTTGTAGCAGTAAGTCAGAGTGGTGGGAGATGCTCAAGAAAAGGGTGGTGAAATTCTTCCGCCAGCTCTCGAGCCTCAGGAGCCTGGACAGGTACCGCCTGTATCAGGGCCTGAGGAGGAAACTCCAGCATCTCGTCTCGACTGGAGGTAGTCGTGAGGACATCTCCAGAGTGAAATCCTTGCTGAAGAGGTGTCAGTACGATAGACACGCATCTTTGGTTTTTGAGAGGGATTACGGGAAATACCGCTCGCCCGACCCTTACAGAAACTGCAAGATGTCAGTGAATGGTAAAGTTGTCACAGGACTGGTTGACAGTACTGAAAAGGTCCAGATCAGGGATTCTGGAGGTCGTCAGATCCTTCTACTCGCACCTCTTGGGCAGGAAGGATCTAGATCGGGATGTGATGTCGGCTTTCCTGGCTGAAACTGTCCCTGAGCCAGGAGTAGACCCCTCTCTTGATGTTTTGACAGAGATGATCAGGGAAGAGGAAGTCAGCCTGGCGATTGAAGGGCTCGCCCTCAAGAAATCGCCAGGTCCGGATGGCTTAACATCTGAGTTTTATAAGACCTTTAAGGACGCCTTGGTTCCCCTCTTGACTGAGGTATTCAATGAGTGTCTTTCCTCGGGCGCTCTGCCGAAGTCAATGAGGAGGTCTGCCCTGATCATTCTGTCAAAGGGTAAGGACCGATCTCGTATTGAGAACTGGCGTCCCATAGCGCTTCTCAATACGGACAGAAAGGTTTTGGCAAAGGTGCTGTTTAATCGGCTGGTGCAGTTTGCGCCCCGGCTCCTTTCGGGGACCCAGCACTGCTCTGCTCATGGCCGCAGTACATTTAGTGCTGTGCTTTGTGTCCGGGAGGCAGTGGAGCAGGGCAGGGCTGGTAACTGGAAGGGGTACTTGCTGTCCTTGGATCAGGCAAAAGCGTTTGATCGGGTTGACCACGAGTACCTCTGGTCTGTCCTTCTGAGGTATGGCCTGCCGGGGGAGTTTGTCAATTGGCTAAAGGGTTTGTACGCAGGGGTAGAGAGTTTCCCACTTGTGAACGGTTGGATTGGCCGCTCTTTTGAGGTCGGGTCTGGTGTTCGCCAGGGTTGTCCTCTGAGCCCACTCTTATACATGTTCGCGATTGACCCATTCCTTAGGAGGGTTGATCGTGGGCCGTTGGTGGGAGTCGGGATGGACCAGGCGGCACCGGAAGCCACTCTAAGGGTGGTAGCCTATGCCGATGATGTCACCGTTTTTGTGTCCTCGAGAGGGGAGGCGCACTGGGTGATGTCAGAGGTTGACCGCTACTCAGAGGCTTCTGGGTCCAAGATCAACCGGGATAAGTGTGAGAGTCTCTGGCTGGGAGAGGGGGATCCAGGCTTTGATCTCCCGGACACTCTTCCAGGGCCCCAAGACTCTGCCAAAGTTCTCGGCATCGAATTTGGCCAGGGGGATTACCCCATGCAAAACTGGGATGGCAGGCTTAAGATCGCCGCTCAGAAGGTGGACCAGTGGAAGGGTTGGTCTTTGACCCTCAGGGAAAGGGTGAACTTGATTAAAACTTACCTGCTCCCATTGCTGATATATCTGGGCAGTGTGTGCATGTTGCCAGAACCCCTCTGGACTCGGGTGTACAGTCTGTTCTTCCAGCTGTTATGGGGGAATAGGCTGAACCTAATCAAGAGGGAGGTTACTTACCGCACGAGGAGACAAGGAGGGTTGTGTATGGTCAACCCTGTGGTGTTCCTAGTGAATACCTTTCTTAAGATCAATGTAGCAAACCTCTGGAAAGAGAGGGCTCCTCCGTGGGTATACTCCTGCAGGGGATGGTTTCGGCCTTTCTTCCAGGAATGGGAGACAGGAGGGCGAGTGAAGGATCTCCGTACACCACATGGGCATCTTCCGGCTTACGCTACCCCGGTTCTGAAGGTGATTCGCCGGTGGGGTCTGGGAATGTGGGAGATCAGGACCATGTCGAGGAAACTCCTTGACAAAAGGGTTCTGTTGACCCATTTCCAGAAGCCTCTGGCCCTCAGGGATTGCCCAAGTCGGGATCTTGGGGTGGGTTTAGGTCTTTTGAATTCCATCAGGATCCCCCTGAAGTTTTGGGACTTGACTTGGCGCTGCTTCCATGGAAAGCTGTGTGTGAGGGACAATCTGAAGTGTAGGAGCTCTGAGGAAAGGGGTTGTCCCCGGGAGGAGTGCGGTGGTCTGCTGGAGAGCATGGACCACTTCCTGCTTCAGTGCCCCTTTAACACAGAGGTGTACAACCGGGTGGGCGCTTCCATCCATTGGCCCGGGTTGGCCGGTCTCTCCTATGCGGAGTGGGCCTATGGAGCATTCAGAGGCCTGGGTGGCCGGGACCGCTGCACTTTATTCCTAGTTAGTCTAGTGGTCAGGTTCCACACGTGGAACGCACGGTGTTTAGTATCGACGCAGCGTAAAATCCTCCCGGTGGATGAGGTGGTTAGGAACATTCTGGGTGACCTGGTGAAGGTGCGCTCTCTGGAGTATGAGAGGCTGGGCACGGGGAGGGCCTCTCTCCTTTGGAGGGGGTTCTCCTTTAGTGTCCCTTAGTCTGTCATCTCCGCTCCTGGTGTTGGGCTGAAGCTGACACTGTAGATTTTTGTTTTGTGTCCTGAGGTTATAGTGATGTAGGGCTTGCAGGCGCCGAACCTGGGCTTTATGTGGTTGGTTTGTTATGTTGATATGTTTAATGTGTTTGTATTTTGTGTACAGTGTGTATTTATGTAGTTATAGTTAATGTGTATATAGCTTGGTTGGTTTTGGGGTGTTGGTGTTAGGGTGTTAGGTTCGGAGGGGGGTGGACGGGACTTGGACTGTACGATCCTGGGCACTGGTCTGGACTATATAGCGCGAACTTTGGACGTTAGACCAGTGTCTGGGTGGGAGGGTGATGGGCGTGGGATTTAGTTTAGTTATATTTAATGTTTTTATTTCCTGTTTGCCAGGAGATTTTCGTAAGTCTCTTTTAGTTTGTATTATTGTTTTGTTTTGCCAGAAGTTATGGCTTTATTTATGTTTATTGTTGTAATGTTTTTCATTTTTATATATAAAATAAAAGATTTACAGGATGTAACTCAGGATCAGTACAGGATAAGTAATGTCATGTATGTACACAGTGACTGCACCAGTAGCAGAATAGTGAGTGCAGCTCTGGGGTATAATACAGGATGTAACTTCGGATCAGTAAAGGAAGTGAGTTAAGCTCTGGATTTAAAGTGGTTTTCCCATGAAGCAAGTTAGGCCTTATCCACAGTGATGGAGCACCCACAGAACAAGGGGTCCAATGTATCCCTGATGGAACCCCTGTCGCTTCCCGAGATAAGTGCAGCAGCAGAACATGCATGGCTCGACTGACCCATTTATCCCTATGGAGCTAACAGAGATTGCCGAGAGCCATATTTGGCAATCTCCATCAGCTCTCTAGAGATGAACGTGGCAGCCCAGCCATGCGCAATCCTGCTGCTCCACTCATCTCGGAGAGCGACGAGGGGTCCATGAGGGGTACATTATGAGGGGTACTAGACTAGTGATCTGTGGGGGTCCCATCACTGAGATTGCCTCCAATCAGCAAGTTAGGCTCTATCATGTGGTTAGGGCGATATATATTTCCACAGGAAACCCCTTTAATGAACAATAGGCTTCAATTTATTTTAGTAGAAGACAAATAATGAAATCTACACAAAATGTTGTATTTTATATTTCAATTCCTGATATCTAAAATCATATTTAAAGGTAAACAGATGCATAAACAATTCCCATTGTTCTGAGCTGTATTTTATAAATGACGTTTAACGTAGCGGATGGTTAACGATTTTTTTATTTTTGTATTGGATGTTAAATAGAGATGAGCGAACATGCTCGTCCGAGCTTGATGCTCGGTCGAGCATTAGGGTACTCGAAACTGCTCGTTGCTCGGACGAATACTTTGCCCGCTCGAGAAAATGGCAGCTCCCGCCGTTTTGCTTTTTGGCGGCCAGAAACAGAGCCAATCACAAGCCAGGAGACTCTGCACTCCACCCAGCATGACGTGGTACCCTTACACGTCGATAGCAGTGGTTGGCTGGCCAGATCAGGTGACCCTGGGATAGACTAGCCGCTGGCCGCGCTGCTCGGATCATTCTGTCTCTGGATGCCGCTAGGGAGAGAGCTGCTGCTGGTCAGGGAAAGCGTTAGGGTGTTCTATTAGCTTACTGTTAGGCAGGAGTGATTCTCAAAGAACCCAACAGCCCTTCTTAGGGCTACAATAACGTTCTACTTTTTTTATTTTAATTTGCATCTTTTACCATTTTGTGAGGAATTAGCAGGGGGACTTGCTACCGTTGTGTTTAGCTCTTAGTGGCACACATATCCATAGCAAAGACCGAAGTGGGAAAATTCAGTAGGGGTTGGATTTCTATTAGGCAATAACTCAGTGTCATCTCATCTGGCATAGTAGTGTGCTTCCTTTGATACTTGGCTAGAAAATAGCCATAGGAGAATACAAATAGCTTCTTGAAGCCTACAGTAGCGTTCTATATATTTGATTTCTGGTTGATCTGCTGGTGGCTGTAGTTTCTGCAGTGCATGTACTTGCCAATTCTGAGCAATTTGTAGTGAGACTTGCGACCGCTGTGTTCTGCGCTTAGTGGCGCACATATCCATAGCAAAGGCTGAAGTGGGAAAATTCAGTAGGGGTTGGATTTCTATTAGGCAATAACTCAGTGTCATCTCATCTGGCATAGTAGTGTGCTTCCTTTGATACTTGGCTAGAAAATAGCCATAGGAGAATACAAATAGCTTCTTGAAGCCTACAGTAGCGTTCTATATATTTGATTTCTGGTTGATCTGCTGGTGGCTGTAGTTTCTGCAGTGCATGTACTTGCCAATTCTGAGCAATTTGTAGTGAGACTTGCGACCGCTGTGTTCTGCGCTTAGTGGCGCACATATCCATAGCAAAGGCTGAAGTGGGAAAATTCAGTAGGGGTTGGATTTCTATTAGGCAATAACTCAGTGTCATCTCATCTGGCATAGTAGTGTGCTTCCTTTGATACTTGGCTAGAAAATAGCCATAGGAGAATACAAATAGCTTCTTGAAGCCTACAGTAGCGTTCTATATATTTGATTTCTGGTTGATCTGCTGGTGGCTGTAGTTTCTGCAGTGCATGTACTTGCCAATTCTGAGCAATTTGTAGTGAGACTTGCGACCGCTGTGTTCTGCGCTTAGTGGCGCACATATCCATAGCAAAGGCTGAAGTGGCAAAATTCAGTAGGGGTTGGATTTCTATTAGGCAATAACTCAGTGTCATCTCATCTGGCATAGTAGTGTGCTTCCTTTGATACTTGGCTAGAAAATAGCCATAGGAGAATACAAATAGCTTCTTGAAGCCTACAGTAGCATTCTATATATTTGATTTCTAGTTGATCTGCTGGTGGCTGTAGTTTCTGCAGTGCATGTACTTGCCAATTCTGAGCAATTTGTAGTGAGACTTGCGACCGCTGTGTTCTGCGCTTAGTGGCGCACATATCCATAGCAAAGGCTGAAGTGGCAAAATTCAGTAGGGGTTGGATTTCTATTAGGCAATAACTCAGTGTCATCTCATCTGGCATAGTAGTGTGCTTCCTTTGATACTTGGCTAGAAAATAGCCATAGCAATAGGATAGGATTGTTTGGTTCTAAAAACTCAAAAAAAAACAAAAAACACAAAAAAAAACAAAAAACACAAAAAAAACACACAAAAAAAAAAAAAAAAAGTAAAAAAAAAAAAAAAGTTATAACTCTCATTTTAAAAATGTTTAACCCCAGGGCTAGGGGTAGAGGACGAGGGCGGGGACGTGGGCGTCCAACTACTGCAGGGGTCAGAGGCCGTGGTCCTGGGCGGGGTGAGACACCACCTGCTGATGAGGGAGCAGGGGAACGCCGCAGAGCTACACTCCCTAGGTTCATGTCTGAAGTTACTGGGACTCGTGGTAGAGCACTGTTGAGGCCAGAACAGTGCGAACAGGTGATGTCGTGGATTGCTGACAATGCTTCGAGCAATTTGTCCACCACCAGTCAGTCTTCCACGCAGTCCACCCATGTCACCGAAATCCCCACTCCTCCAGCTCCTGCACCTCAGCCTCCTCCCCCCCAGTCTGCCCCCTCCCAGGAAAATTTGCCATTTGAACCGGCATACTCTGAGGAACTGTTTTCTGGACCCTTCCCACAGTCACAAACCACTTGTCCGGTTGCTGCTGAGCAATTTTCCGATGCCCAGGTTTTCCACCAGTCACAGTCTGTGGGTGATGATGACCTTCTTGACGTAGTGGAAGTGTGTAAAGAGGTGTCCGACGATGAGGAGACACGGTTGTCAGACAGTGGGGAAGTTGTTGTCAGGGCAGGAAGTCCGAGGGGGGAGCAGACTGAGGGATCGGAGGATGATGAGGTGACAGACCCAAGCTGGGTTGAGAGGCCGGGTGAACACAGTGCTTCTGAGACGGAGGAGAGTCCTCGACCTGAACAGGTTGGAAGAGGCAGTGGTGGGGCCAGACGGAGAGGCAGGGCCAGAGCTGGTGCATCAGCGCCACTGTCAACTAGTGAAGCTCCCGTGGTGAGGGCTCTTGCGGCGAGGGCTAGATCTTCAGAAGTGTGGAGGTTCTTTAAGGAAACACCGGATGACCGACGGACTGTGGTGTGCAACATTTGCCAAACCAGGCTCAGCAGGGGTTCCACCACTACTAGCTTAACTACCACCAGTATGCGCAGGCATATGAATGCTAAGCACCCCACTCAGTGGCAACAAGCCCGTTCACCTCCGGCCGTGCACACCACTGCTCCTTCCCCTGTGTCAGCTGCTAGTCAGCCCCCTGCCCAGGACCCTGGCCCAAAAACCCCATCGTCGCCTCCACGATCCTCCACAGCATCCACCAGCGTTCAGCTCTCCATACCCCAGACGCTGGAGCGGAAACGCAAATATAGTGCAACCCACCCGCACGCCCAAGCCCTTAATGTGCACATCTCCAGATTGCTTAGCCTGGAGATGCTGCCCTATAGGCTAGTAGAGACCGAGGCCTTTCGCAACCTCATGGCGGCGGCCGCCCCTCGGTATTCGGTCCCCAGCCGCCACTACTTTTCCCGATGTGCCGTCCCAGCCCTGCACCAGCACGTGTCAGACAACATCATCCGTGCCCTGACCAACGCCGTTTCTGACAAGGTCCACCTGACCACGGACACGTGGACGAGTGCTGCCGGGCAGGGCCACTATATATCGCTGACGGCACATTGGGTTAACTTGGTGGAGGCTGGGACCGAGACTGACCCTGGGGCTGCTCATATACTGCCGACGCCGAGGATTGCGGGGCCTACCTCGGTCCAGGTGTTTCAGGCCTACTATGCCTCCTCCTCCTCCCACCCCTCCTCCACCTCCTCCTCCGAACTACCATCCGTGGGCACGGCGCCATCAGTCGGTAGCTCTAGGCACAGCAGCAGTGCCGTCGCTAAGCGACAGCAGGCGGTGCTCAAACTGCTGAGCCTAGGCGACAAAAGGCACACCGCCCAAGAGCTATTACAGGGCATCACGGCGCAGACTGATCTGTGGCTGGCACCGCTGAACCTCAAGCCGGGAATGGTTGTGTGTGACAACGGCCGTAACCTGGTGGCGGCTCTGCAACTCGGCAGACTGACACATGTGCCATGCCTGGCCCATGTGTTAAATCTGATAGTGCAGCGTTTCCTCAAGACATACCCCAATCTGTCTGATTTGCTCACGAAGGTGCGCCGCATCTGTGCGCATTTCAGGAAGTCCAGCCCAGATGCTGCCACTCTCAGGGCAGCGCAGCGCCGCCTCCAACTGCCCGCTCACCGACTGTTGTGCGACGTGCCCACGAGGTGGAATTCAACACTGACCATGTTATCCAGAGTTTACCAGCAGCGCAGAGCGATTGTAGACTGCCAGATGTCAACTTCCACCAGAACTGGTAGTCAGGTCAGTCAGCTTCCTCAAGTCTACAATGAGGAGTGGACGTGGATGTCTGATATCTGTCAGGTGCTGAGTAACTTTGAGGAGTCAACACAGATGGTCAGTGGCGATGCCGCCATCATCAGCCTCACCATCCCGCTGCTTGGCCTGTTGAAAAACTCTCTGGTCAGCATGAAGTCGGAAGCTTTGCGCTCGTCACAAGAGACGGGGGAAGAATATTCCCTTGTTGATAGCCAAAGCACCCTGAGGTCTGTTTCTCAGCGCATATCGGAGGAGGTGGAGGTGGAGGAGGATGAGGAGGAAGAGGAGGAGAATGTTGGCGAGACACAAGAGGGGACCATTGTTGAGTCCTTCACTGTTCAGCGTGTATGGGCAGAAGAAGAGGAGTTGGAGGAGGAGGAAATGGACAGTCAGGCCAGTGAGGGGAGTGAATTCTTACGCGTTGGTACTCTGGCGCATATGGCAGATTTCATGCTAGGCTGCCTATCCCGTGACCCTCGCGTTCAAAGAATTTATTCCAGCACCGATTACTGGGTGTTCACTCTCCTGGACCCACGGTACAAGCAAAATCTTGCCACTCTCATCCCTGCAGAGGAAAGGAGTGTGAGAATGCATGAATACCAGCAGGCCCTGGTGCACAAGCTGAAACAGTATTTCCCTTCTGACAGCGCTAGCGGCAGAGTGCGTAGTTCTGCGGGACAAGTAGCGAGGGAGAGTAGGCGAGCAGGCAGCTTGTCCAGCACTGGCAAGGGTACGCTTTACAAGGCTTTTGCCAGCTTTATGTCACCCCAGCAAGACACTGTCACCTGTCCCCAGTCTCGGCAGAGTAGGGCTGATCTTTACAGAAAGATGGTGAGGGAGTACGTAGCTGACCATACCATCGTCCTAAATGATCACACAGCTCCCTACAACTACTGGGTTTCAAAGCTGGACATGTGGCACGAACTGGCGCTGTACGCCTTGGAGGTTCTTGCCTGCCCTGCCGCTAGCGTCTTGTCCGAGCGGGTTTTCAGTGCAGCTGGTGGCATCATCACCGATAAGCGTACACGCCTGTCGACTGACAGCGCTGACAGGCTGACGCTTATTAAAATGAATAAAGGCTGGATTTCTCAGAATTTCCAATCTCCACCAGGTGAAGGAAGCTCAACCTGAATAATTGATCCACTCCTCCTCCTCCTCCTCATTTTCCTCCTTCTCCTCCTCTTTGTACAGTAAAGCAGAGGAAAATGGCTATTTTTTGACAGGGCCCACTGGCTCTTGCTATACTTCATGCATTTAATTTTTCTGGAGGGCCACCTACCCGGTCCTCTGTTTGAAACAATTTTTGTGAGTGCCACATACAGGCACTCAATCTATTCCATTTTTCTGGAGGGCCACCTACCCGGTCCTCTGGTTTGAACAATTTTTGGGACTGCCACATACAGGCACTCAATCTATTCCATTTTACTGGAGGGCCACCTACCTGCTCCTCTGGTTTGAAGAATTTTTGGGACTGCCACATACAGGCACTCAATCTATTCCATTTTACTGGAGGGCCACCTACCTGCTCCTCTGGTTTGAAACATTTTTGGGACTGCCACATACAGGCACTCAATCTATCCCATTTTACTGGAGGGCCACCTACCTGCTCCTCTGGTTTGAACAATTTTTGGGACTGCCACATACAGGCACTCAATCTATTCCATTTTACTGGAGGGCCACCTACCTGCTCCTCTGGTTTGAAACATTTTTGGGACTGCCACATACAGGCACTCAATCTATCCCATTTTACTGGAGGGCCACCTACCTGCTCCTCTGGTTTGAAACATTTTTGGGACTGCCACATACAGGCACTCAATCTATCCCATTTTACTGGAGGGCCACCTACCTGCTCCTCTGGTTTGAAACATTTTTGGGACTGCCACATACAGGCACTCAATCTATTCCATTTTACTGCAGGGCCACCTACCTGCTCCTCTGGTTTGAACAATTTTTGGGACTGCCACATACAGGCACTCAATCTATTCCATTTTACTGGAGGGCCACCTACCTGCTCCTCTGGTTTGAACAATTTTTGGGACTGCCACATACAGGCACTCAATCTATCCCATTTTACTGGAGGGCCACCTACCTGCTCCTCTGGTTTGAAAAATGTTTGGGACTGCCACATACAGGCACTATCCAAATTAAATTGTCTCCATAGCAGCCTCCACACGTTGTCTCCA
Organism: Engystomops pustulosus; assembly: GCF_040894005.1. Lineage (NCBI taxonomy): Eukaryota > Metazoa > Chordata > Amphibia > Anura > Leptodactylidae > Engystomops > Engystomops pustulosus. Next base: position 9,795,039 of record NC_092415.1, on the reverse strand, counting down.
TTCCTACCTCCAAAAGTCGTCCATATAGCTGCCTCCATACATCGTCCCTTTATCAAACGAGGTGTGTCAGGCAGAAATTTGGGTTGTTTTCATGGATTCCACATCAAAGTTGTTAACTTTGTCGCCACCCTGCTGTGTAATCCACAAAATATACTTGCAAACTTTTACCATTTAGGGATATTATTTCAGCGCTTCTTGCGCATCTGTTTACATTCCCCTCACCCGCCATATCCTAAACTTATAAGAACGCTACTACACTTGATCTTATACAAAAGTGCTGTTTGGGGAGTAGCCTAGAGACAGGGGCTTGGATTTGCGAAAGCTCGCCTGGCAGCGGAGCGCCAGCTCCATGCGCATCATGCGCTTCTTGCGCATCTGTTTACATTCCCCTCACCCGGCATATCCTAAACTTATAAGAACGCTACTACACTTGATCTTATACAAAAGGTTCTTAGAAGTGCTGTTTGGGGAGTAGCCTAGAGACAGGGGCTTGGATTGGCGAAAGCTCGCCTGGCAGCGGAGCGCCAGCTCCATGCCAAGATCCAACTAACATAGTTTTAACTGCAGCACCTTTAATCTACTACTAGTTCACTGCCTCCATACATGGTCCCCTTATCAAACGAGCTGTGTCAGGCAGAATTTTGGGTTGTTTTCATGGCTTCCATGTTAACTTTGTCGCCACCCTGCTGTGTAATCCACAAAATATACTGGCAAACTTTTATCATGTACCGATATTATTTGAGCACTTCTTGCTCACCTCCTTTGGTTCCTCTCTGCCACCCATTGGTTTGAAGCCTGAGTCCATTTAGGGTATGTCGCCATGACACTCTCTAGCCTGCTGCCGCTGCCTCTGCATGCCGTCCCCTATAGTGTCAGGGTCAATTATTGCATGTTTTAGATGCTATCTAGCTTCATTCTGTCACTCTGTCATGGCCATGCTGTTGCCCATAATTTTGGCATAATGGTGCGTTTAAGCAGCCTCAGAGGCATCCATGCATGCTGCCCCTGCTGTTTCCTGTCCATTTCCGTGGTGTTTCCATCCTTTTCTGAGGTTCCCAGGTGTTTGGCCAAGCTTCCCTGTGCAGAGCCTTGGTCCCCTTGAAAAATGCTCGAGTCTCCCATTGACTTCAATGGGGTTCGTTATTCGAGACGAGCACTCGAGCATCGGGAAAAGTTCGTCTCGAATAACGAGTACCCGAGCATTTTAGTGTTCGCTCATCTCTAATGTTAAACCTTTTTCTCTACTTGACTCAAATAAAGCGTTTAGCGATCGCCCTTCCCCTACCACCACTGCGCTGCCTCTTATCTCTCTCACCTTCTCCAAAATAAACATCTCCAGCCTCCCAGTTGGAAAGTCATTACACTGCTGCAAAAGGCCTCTCGAGTGTACACAGGGAGATTAAGCCGTAATGTGCTCGGCTTCAGCTGAACAGTGGGAAGAAAACAGCTTCATCCTTATTTCATCAAAAAATTGTTCAACAATTTCCCCACCAGGTATTCAATGTCCGGACAAGGTCGGCCCCGGAGTATCATTCGTATGTGCCGGTATCTTCTGCACTTTCATATATTGCATAAAACAATTCATTCTTGGAAATCCAATTCATAGACATATTTTAGAATATTTTCCTCTATTGTATTTATAAAAACTCTAAAATATTACTTACCACCTAGGATCTATCTATAAAGGTAGATCGGGTGGTAGGTGGATCTATGGGACGTGAGGGTAACCCTTTTAAGAGCTAATCCTCACGTCCCCACAATTTTTTAATAACTTTTATTTGCCTAATATGTACATTTTCTAAAGAGGCTACTGGGGCGTGGAGTAGCCGGAGCTGAGGCTACACGGCATGGTTACTCCACTCCCCAGTAGCCTCTTTGATACTCCTACCAGAAATCTTCGGCGCGCAGCTCCTCGTAGCTGGGCACCCTTGTCTGCAAAACCTGCCGTCTGCGCATGCGCAGAACAGCAGGCCCGCGGCTGCGCAGTCACTGCTCTGAAGTCAGAGCTGCGCAGCCTCGGGTCTTCTGTAAAGGTATTGAACCTGTGGAACTCACTGCCCCAGATGATGTGATGGTTATTTTACAGGGTCAGGAGGGGTCGGGATGTAGCTCTATCACATGCTATGCAAACTCAATTCTTGGGTTCAGATACTGATCCACAGACTTATTCTGGAAAAGTATTTTTCCTCCTCTCTGGGCCAATTGGCATAAGCCTTATGGTGGTATTTGCCTTTATCCGATAGAACACTGTAAGATTATTGGTTTAAACTGATGGACCTGGGTTTTTCTTCCACCTACTTTGATACTGTGGGAAGTTACTTTTGTAAAACCCCAAATTCACCAATTTGCACTGAACGGGTCCCTGCACATATTCAAAGGACTTCACTATGAGACTTGACTTTACCACGAAGCAGGATCATTGAAGTTCCAACTGAAAACTTGTCAATGGGTCAACTCAAGTCTTCAAAATTGCCATTGTATGTTTCCAAAAATATTCATCAAACTACATTCTACTGTAAATAAGTCGCCACATGTTACCAGAACCAGATACATGTGTTTACCATTAGAATTTAGAGAAACAAGTACTACTTTAGCGGGACCTATAGACATTGGGGATCATTCACTAAGGGCCGTTTTCTGTCAGACTTTTGCCCATTCTTTATATGCAAACTGCTTGCATAGGTATTTTGGAAGTGTCCGCACCACATACACAACCCTTTTGTGCTGTGTGGAAATATTCTTCACAAATTTCTGCACATAAAGGGGCATTCCAGTGCACATTCGGAGCGCGTGACACATTTATCATGCAAAGTCCGACTGAAATGTGTTGCATTCCCCTTGTTAAAGGTGCAGCAAAAAAAAAAGTTGGTGCACTCTATTGGGGCAGTGCAGGGGGCACCAGACTCATGAAGAACAGGTAGGGTTTAGCAATGTTTAACATGGACCCGAACATTTGGGTTCGGTATGCTCATCCTTACATAGCCCCCACATAGTTGTAGGAATTCAAGCAATTAATTTGTTGACAAAAATTTCCCCAACCAGTAACAACATTTGTGTCTCCACAGTGAAAAAGGATGATCCCGTCATTGACCAACATGCAAGTGTGACGTGAGGGTGATGGACCTTTTTTGGGAACAACTTTTGGGATGTATGAATTGAATTGGACACAGTGAGGAAATATCTTCTGATGTGAGAAATAAGAGGTTGAAATAAGTTTTTCCAAACTGGGTCTAAGCAGAAAAGTTGTAGATTTAGATACTTTATGGATTATTTACACAAATTTGATAGAACGATAGAGCAATGACTTGCCCTGAAATATCATCTGGTTTCTGGACACATCCACTTTATAAAACTTTAGGGCTCGGCAGTTTTATCTCCCCCAGCTTCAGATTCTTTTCCTCATTAGAATTTGTTATATTCCCTTTTCCCTGGATCAATAGAGAGAATTTCTAGTAAAGGTTGTGCACGGCTGTCATATTTTCAAGTTCACCACAACAGAATTATTGACGAGCGGAATAACAAAAAGGACGGTGGTGCCGGATACATCTCCGATGAGGGAACCGGATACTGAAACAAAATATTTATTCTACTTTACTTTAAAAGAATACAAGACTATTCTCAACCAAGACTTCCCCAAAAAATCAGAATCTGCTGGAACATATTCCGTAAACTGATATCTAAGCTCAGACAGAGAATTTAACACGGGAAATAGCAACAAACTTCACATCGAGAATTAAAGAAAAAATCCCCCTTTTTTATAGCCTATTCTCATTATTATGGGGGTTTATCACCCAACTTCATACCAGTCCACTGTTTGCTATTGCCAGGCTTTTACATGATGCACACAGAAGGACACAGCAGTCATTGGGGCTCATTTACTAAGGGTCCGAATCGCGCACTGCTGTTGGGTTTCCTGATGATTTCCGATTTGCGCCGAATTTGGCGCACGCGATCGGATTTTGGTGCATCAGTGCCGGCTTTCACGTGACAGAAATGGAGGGGGGAGGGGGATGGCCGTCGGACAACCCAACGAATTCGGAGAAAAACGCGCAATTTATAAAAGATTTTGTGTCACAAGATCAGCACTTACATGCACCAGGACGAAGAAGGTGAACTCCGACGGACCTCGGCACAGCAGCGACACCTAGTGGATATTGGGCGCACGGACCTTAGTGAATCCCAGCAGACCCGAATCAGCGTCGAGGAACGCGCCACTGGACCACAACTTGACCGGGTAAGTAAATGTACCCCATTGCGTCGTGGTTAATCTAAGGAACCTGTTGAAGTGTATGGAAACTGATCCTGCAGTACTTGGAACGGCCACTACAGTGCACTGCATGGAGATTTCTACATCTGCTTTCAGTCTGGTCCACTGTGTAATGGAAACCCCTGCGATAGCAGCTTATAGCATCTGTTACAGGGCCAAGTTTTGGCCTCCCATTCTTCATATAATAGTAGGATAGATAGGCCATTAAAGAAAGGTGGGAATCCACTTTACATTCTCAGGGGATCTCAATCAGCAAAGCTTTTAAAGCTACTCCAGCCATGTATTCCCAACATATTCCCTGAAATAAAGTATTACAATACATCTGGCCATTCAAAAAGCCAGGCCATATTGGCTCCACTCTAAGTATCCAACATAAGAGAACCCTATGTGTAAAGCTCGATATAGATGGAGGTAAACTTTTTGGCCTTAAAGGATCAAAAGGACCAGACCAATGGGATTTACTCATCCAAACCATATTTGTTAACTCTCCTAAAATGTCTACTAGAGTTTGGAAAACAGCTGAGATTTTACATCAGGAGGATTAAGCAAAGAGTGGGCATTTTTATATAACCTTGAGCACATTGGGGGACATTTACTTAGAACAGTGGCTTCTGTACTATATGCAGTTTGCCTATGTAGTGTGAGGGGGGCCAGATTCAGGATTTCTGGCGCACGTTCTTCATAAATCTGGCGCCCCCTATACTGACCCCCTTTTTTTTTTTTTTTTTGTGCACATTTTACATGGCGGATGCGATACATTTCTGGCTGACTTTGCATGTTAAATCTGGTGCATGGTCCAACTGAGCACCGAAACGTCCTGTTCAGTGCCAAAATTTGTGCGGCATGATGACTAGTGCAGCCGCTCCACAAAAGAGTCGCATGTGACACAAATGGGGCACGGACACTAAAAGATAACTGAAAGGATGTAAAGAAAAATACTTGTCGTGCCCTCAACAGTTTGTAAAGGGGCAACAATAACCATATCTGCCCAAAAATACAAAAGTTTTGCAGGTAGTACGGAACACATGGTACCTGTGCCTTTCATCCAGTAGAAAGGGGCACTGAAAGGCATAGATTTAAGGTAACATAAGGTAACATTTAGATTTAAGGTAACGACTTTAAACCTTCCCCCACTCCCCCGGTCCTGCATTTGTTGAACCAAAATGGATAACTCTTTTTCACACAACACAAGCATGGAGCTCTAGGGGTCCCCACGCCGCTCCTCACCGCTGTGTGTTGGTCATAAATGCTTAAGCCATTGACATTTCTGTCAACAATGAACTCATTTTAGGTGAGCACCTTTCGTTGGACCCCAAAAATGTTAATATATACGCAAAACACTAAATTTGTGCCGTTTTTGTGTGATTTTGTAGGCATCTTTGACATTACTGAAAGGACCAAGGCCTGGATCAGCAAAGATTGACTCAAGAATTGGATCCACCCAGAGGAAAATTGATCCTATATTTTTGTGCAAACAAAACTTTTATTAGATAAATACATGTAGAAGAGATTTACAAAGGTCATCCCAGGTCACATTGGGTACAGCAGACTAAAGTGGTAAACTCTCTTTACAAGTATTTATGTAGCGCCCCTTTAAGCCTTACCTAATGCCGGCAATAAACCATCCCAAACTATAAATATTTCAATATCTAAGCAGGTTACCGTGAGAACAATAAAACAGCATAATCTCCTCTGATATTGTGTTTTTTACAATCCCGCTTTTCCCATAATAACCCAAACTCGACGGCGGGAACGTGACAACACATCCGGCGCAGTTCAGCATTTAACAGTCATAAAGCCGAGGAATGAATGTGAGGGATGTATCCGGCTAATATCGCAGATAAGAAGGCTTGTCAAGCCGCGCATTTTCTGTTACATTTAATCTCTACATCCTACAAATCATGTTTGAAAGGGAAATTTAGAGTTCATAATGTAAAATGCATTTCCCTCAATTTATAGAAGTTATAGACCAATCGCAGCTCAACATGTTGTCATTAATCTTTGTAACTAGATATTAAGTCGAAGTAAAGTTCAGTTGATGGATCTCCTGTGTGGGCACTCCGATACTATATAAATCTGGGAGGAACTCTGCCACAGCGAGAGTCATTGACGAGGATTTCGGAGGGAATGGTTGGGGGGGTGATTTTCTGGCAATTCTTGACTATTTTTTGCCGTTGCATGATTACATTCTGTAGTTAAGTGTGAAAGGGTAATGATGCATGCAAAGCGCAGTGTGATTGGATCCAAAATGGAACATATTCATTTTTATGGAGTCGGAATAGGTGTAAATGACCTCATTTGTATAACTCACAGAACGTAGATATTTTTATACATGCGAAAAGATGTCAGTGGTTTATATAGCGATGGAGCCAGGGTGGGATTGTGGTCTATTGCTCTGCAATATACACTAACATAGTGATTATCTCTTAATGGTCGATAACTTTCAGACAACCTCTATGAATAGTCCTCCCCAGGATGAACACAATTGCCATTTAATCTTATTAACAATTCTGATGTGACCCCAGTGCAAAATGAATCCACTAGGGGGCTCCACTCTCTGTTGCCAGGTGCATTCCACTTAAATAAGCTGGGAATTTGGGATGGATTATAGGTAGTAGGTGAACGAGGCTTGGTGATGGGATTTCCAGTTCTGTGTATGCAAACCACACAAATCTATTTCTCCACAAGCTTCTACTGCTGCATCTTCAACCTCCGCTCTTGCAGAGAACAGTTGAGGACTTCAGCACCCTCCTCCGATGTTTTAGCACCCACCCTTGCAGAGAACAGTTGAGGACATCAGCACCCTCCTCTGTTGCTTTAGCTCCCACCCTTGCAGAGAACAGTTGAGGACATCAGCACCCTCCCTCCTCTGTTGCTTTAGCTCCCACCCTTGTAGAGAGCAGTTGTGGACATCAACACTGTCACTTCTCTGATGCTTCAGCTCTCACCCTTTCAGAGAGCATTTGTGGATATCAGCACCCTCCCTTCTCTGATGCTTCCATCACATGGAGGAGCAGGGAGCATGTAATAAGTGAAAGTAATCCTAACTAAACCAGTTACTTTAAGTGTATATTCTGTGCCGTGTGAGCACTAAGGGTGTATAGCTTTCCTGCACAGAGCAGAGAGTGCCGAGTTCAAGGTGGGGTGAAGGGAAAGACAGATAAAGTTCTGTAGAATCACAGACTGGGATGGAGGGACTGATAGGGGAGATCTCACTATTCTGTGTAGGAAAAATCTGTATCTACAGTCATGAACACAATCAGCTCTGCTACATACACAGAGAGCTCTGTCACATGACCTCCAACACTGTGAGCAACCCTTTCCCTCCCAGGAGTCCATAAAGTTTGAAGAGTTTGTTTATACAACGGACTCCAGGGCTTGTTAGCACAGGGAGAGGAAGCAGCCATTACAGCACTGAGGTCATCTGAGGTGTATAGCAAATAAACTGCTGGATATAGGTAACAAATATAATAGGCAAAATTGTTCTGCATCCCAAAAGCTATTGATGAGTGGAAAATTTTTTTTTTACAGTTGTTTAATACAAAATGTAATGCATTCGGAAAAACCCATTCAGACTCTCCTTTATTATAAATGTAGGGATTAGCCAGATTCCCATAAGACTTGCTGTGTTTATTTTGAAGCTGAATAATCATCATGTTTTGTGGTCCGATTACTGAGTATTGACAATGGGCTTGGTGCAAATTCACTGGGAAAATTAAAAAAAATGTCAAATTTTCTAATGCTTTTGCCAAGTGATTACCAGAAGAACAGAAGGTGTCCATATAAAGGTCCAGTACTGCTGGAGTCCACCACTCACTCATAGGAACTATCCTGAGGTTACTTGAACAATGGCAATAGAATAGGCAACGAGTGTAATTTCTATTAACCTCCAATCCCACCCCCATCCCCCGCACCCTGAGAAACGATAGTGTAATGCTAATAACGCCAGGCTTTATTCATTCAACCTTGTTACAATCGATGCTTATTTCCACCATAGACCTGCAATTCCATCTTATCAGATAATTATTTATAGATCTTTTTGGTATCGGTGTGTACAAAACAATAGCGGGGATAGGAGCGCTGATGATTTGTCAGTCTAGACAATCGGGATCACGACTTGCTGTTAGGTTTTGTCCTTTGGAGGGTTTTCTAGAATTATTGGAATTTTTCTTCAATCATAGCCGTATCAATGCCTTATAAATGGTGTTTCTAAGGACCCTGGTATGGATGATGCATATTTAAGAAATCCCAGTGACTACACCAATCAGTGTTTTAAGGGGGGGCGGGGGGTAGTACAGAGTGCAGAAACCTCTGAAATTTCCATAGAATAGTAGAATATTGAGCAGACCCAAACAACAAAGTTTGGGTCTGCACCGAACATGCCGGGTTCAGAACCCATGATCCCAAAGTTAAACGACAGCCCATCAATCGGTCTTTGAGATTGTGTTCTAGGAAACATGCCAAGGGGGTTGGATGACTGCTGAGCAGCCAATCAACTAGCTTTCAGCCTCTTAGCAACTTTGGTCTTTATGGACATGTATAAGTGGCAGAGTGTTGTCCAATAGAGCAGTGACAGTAGCTGCATTTCTATACTCACATTATCCAATAGAGCAGTGACAGTAGCTGCATTTCTATATCCATATTGTCCAATAGAGCAGTGACAGTAGCTGCATTTCTATATCCATATTGTCCAATAGAGCAGTGACAGTAGCTGCATTTCTATACTCACACCATCCAATAGAGCAGTGACAGTAGCTGCATTTCTATACTCACACCATCCAATAGAGCAGTGACAGTAGCTGCATTTCTATATTCATATTGTCCAATAGAGCAGTGACAGTAGCTGCATTTCTATATTCATATTGTCCAATAGAGCTGTGACAGTAGCTGCATTTCTATATTCATATTGTCCAATAGAGCAGTGACAGTAGCTGCATTTCTATATTCATATTGTCCAATAGAGCAGTGACAGTAGCTGCATTTCTATACTCACACCATCCAATAGAGCAGTGACAGTAGTGGCATTTCTATATTCATATTGTAATATAGAGTAGTGACAGTAGCTGCATTTCTATACTCACACCATCCAATAGAGCAGTGACAGTAGCTGCATTTCTATACTCACACCATCCAATAGAGCAGTGACAGTAGTGGCATTTCTATATTCATATTGTAATATAGAGTAGTGACAGTAGCGGCATTTCTATACTCACACCATCCAATAGAGCAGTGACAGTAGCTGCATTTCTATATTCATATTGTCCAATAGAGTTGTGACAGTAGCTGCATTTCTATATTCATATTGTCCAATAGAGCAGTGACAGTAGCTGCATTTCTATATTCATATTGTCCAATAGAGCAGTGACAGTAGCTGCATTTCTATATTCATATTGTCCAATAGAGCAGTGACAGTAGTGGCATTTCTATATTCATATTGTAATATAGAGTAGTGACAGTAGCGGCATTTCTATACTCACACCATCCAATAGAGCAGTGACAGTAGCTGCATTTCTATATTCATATTGTCCAATAGAGTTGTGACAGTAGCTGCATTTCTATATTCATATTGTCCAATAGAGCAGTGACAGTAGCTGCATTTCTATACTCACACCATCCAATAGAGCAGTGACAGTAGCGGCATTTCTATATTCACACCATCCAATAGAGCAGTGACAGTAGCGGCATTTCTATATTCACACCATCCAATAGAGCAGTGACAGTAGCTGCATTTCTATATTCATATTGTCCAATAGAGCAGTGACAGTAGCTGCATTTCTATATTTATATTGTCCAATAGAGCAGTGACAGTAGCTGCATTTCTATATTCATATTGTCCAATAGAGCAGTGACAGTAGTTGCATTTTTATATTCATATTGTCCAATAGAGCAGTGATAGTAGCTGCATTTCTATATTCATATTGTCCAATAGAGCTGTGACAGTAGCTGCATTTCTATACTCACACCATCCAATAGAGTTGTGACAGTAGCTGCATTTCTATATTCATATTGTCCAATAGAGCAATGACAGTAGCGGCATTTCTATAGTCACACCATCCAATAGAGTTGTGACAGTAGCTGCATTTCTATACTCACACCATCCAATAGAGCAGTGACAGCAGCTGCATGAAATATAAATTAATTACATCCAAATCAAAATGTACAAACCCTCAAATTTTGACTTTCTTAAATACAGTTTAACTGAAAAGTCAGTCTTAACTGCAGTCTTGGTTCTTACAACTTCCATGTCTTATTGTCCTTCATGATTCGCCTGGTGCCCCACTACATTGGTGACTTCCTGCTACTTCCTGCCAATCTATCAAGAGCTCCCATGGTGGAATCAAGAATATTATTGTATCTTTATAGTGAGGATCCAGCAGGGTGGCCAACCAGTAATCGACACTTGTGACTACACGAAAGTCCTTCCTCTCACTGCCGTAAAAGACAGAATGAAAAAATAACAGGTCATTCTATCATTTGCCATAAAAAAGCCATTCTGTTCTTTGCCGTCATTCTAGTTGCCTCCTCTTCCACAGACGTTTTCCCGACGTGTTACCCCAATATTTCCGATTTGCGCCAATTGTACCTGAATTGCCCCGGGATTTTGGCGCACGCGATCGGATTCTGGCGCATCGGCACCGGCATGCACGCGACGGAAATCGGGGGGCGTGGCCAAACGAAAACCCGACGAATTCAGAAAAACCACTGCATTTAAAAAAGGAAATTGTGTCGCAGAGCTTGCACTCACCTTCATCCAGGATAGGATCGTGAACTTCAGTGCATTTCAGGGAACTTCAGCGCCACCTGGTGGACGGCGGAGGAACTGCCTTGATGAATCCCGGCCAGACCCAATCCACCGCAGAGAAAGCGCCGTTGGATCGCGAACGGACCGGGTAAGTAAATCTGCCCCACTGTCTTCTAGTATGCTGACATCACCAGCTATTTTTTTAATTAATTTTTTTCATTATTTCTTCGTTTATTTAATTTTTTTGTTTTTGTTTTATGTTTATTGTATGGCTGACGGCTCTCTCTGTAATACTCAATTGTTTTAGCGCGGGCGGCTGGATATATTGTCATATATTGCATACAAAAAGGGAGGGGAATCTATGTACAGCTTTATGACAGTATATAGTAGGATCAATAACTAAAAAAATAGTAAAAAAAAACTCCTAAAAGTTAAAATCACCCCCTTTCCCTAGAACTGATAAAAATAAGCAATAAAAATTATAAACATGTAAGGTATCGCCGATCCGAAAAGTCCCGATTTATCAGTGTATAAAAAAAATTGTTCCCGGTGGTGAATCCTGTAACAGAAAATACTGCCCAAATGTCCAAAAGCCACTTTTTCTGTAATTTTGACATTCATATACCGTAAATTGAAAAAGTAATAAATAGTTTGTACAGTCCCACAAATGGTATCGAAGTTAATGTCATCACGTCCTGCGAAAAATGACCTTACACATCTCCATACGCCAAAGTCCGTACAAAAAAACTTTATTATGGCAAAACAAAGACATTTTTTTCACATAAAAGGCTTTATCTTTTTAAAATCTATTAGAACCTGTATGAGTTTAGTTTCCCTGTAATTACACCGACCCAAAGTATAAAGGGGGCGCTGTTAGTTGTAGTGCACAGTGAAAGCCGTAAAAACAGAGCCCACAGGAAAACGGTGCGAAAGCATTTTTTTTTGGTAAAGTTTAATTCATTTTGACATTTTTTCCAGCTTCCCAGTACTGTCACAAGGAAGTACAATTTATTACAAAAAAAAACAAGCCCTCATCAAGCTCCGTACATTGAAAAATAAAAAATGTTAAGAATTTTTAAATTAGAGGAGCAAAAAATAGAGACACAAAAATCAAAATCAAATGACATCGGTGGGAAGAGGATAGACCAACACTCACGTTCTGAAAAGCTGCCCGTCCCTCATGATACATGTTAATGCTTTGAACAGCATGAAGGTCATTTTTAACTCATTAATAAATCAGGTATCTGTTGCAGCAATTTAGAAAACCCCTCCCCTCCACCCGTCACATACTTAAAGGAAAAGTTATCCAATTGTCCAATGTACTTTCTGTATCAATTCTTCACTGAATCAATTCCTCTAGATCTCTGCTTGCTGTCCTTCTATCGGAAGCTTCTATCTTTACTCCACGGAATAGAATCTGTCCATTGTCATGTGATGGACACGTAGGTGCACGAGCCGGTATTATCACAGAGAATAATAGGAGTTGTGTGATAATAATGGCTCCTGCACCTGCGTGTCCATCACATCACCATGGACAGATATCTATCCAGTGGAGTAAACATAAAGGGGGTCATTTACTTACCCGGTCCATTCACAATCCAGCGGTGGGTTCTCAGTAGAGGATTCGGGTCTTCCGGCAATTTACTAAGGTAGTGCGCCCGATGTCCACCAGGTGTCGCTGCTGCGCTGAAGTCCGTCGGAGTTCGCTAGAGTTCACCATCCATTGCTGGGTGCAGGTAAGCGAGCCACACATTTTTTTAAAAATTCAGCGTTTTTTCCGAATCCGTCAGGTTTTCCAACGGTCACACCCCCAATTTCCGTCGCGTTCATGCCGGCGATGATGCGCCATAATCCGATCGGGTGCGCCAAAAACCCGGGGCAATTCAGCGCAAATCGGCAATTTTCGGAAAACCTGATGAAAAAAAAGTGATTCGGGCCTTTAGTAAATGACCCCCAATATGTTCCTATAGAAGGACAGCAAGCAGAGATCTAGAAACCGGGAGGAATTGATACAGAAAGTATTTTGAAAAATTGTATAAATAAATAATTAACAAACAATATCAACTATTTGCTGAAAATGGACCACCCCTTTAAGGATGAAGTAATGGCTTCTGTCGTGAATATATCCGCAAACACTGATACAATCCTATCATCACGTATCATTCCATACACCAACATTTCATTGTATCCAATTGTATCAACGAAGCCCGGACAATCAGCCATGACACCGCGCGTCTCCCCTAATACATTACCCGTAATGACTTCAGCAAGAAGGAAGCGTCCCTTTAAAGAGCGCGATAGATGTAATGAAGGTTAAAAGAAAACATTCATCATGTGCTCAGCCAATCAAAATTTACAAGAATTTTATGGATTGCCCATTACTCCGTGTATGTGGGAGTTGTAATATAAAGTGGTAATGAGCTGGAAAGGCAATGCATTTGGGATATCATATTTAGCCTCTGATTCCGTTTCTTTCCAGCTCCGCGCTCCGGTTACATGATCTTGGTGTCGCAGAGAAATGGACCGTGTGCATGAAGGATATTTGTAAGTGCCTTCTGAGTGTTGGAGGAAAAAAAAAATCATCCCGGCCGCTCGGATGAGTTTTCTGTAAGTGGAAATGAAACCGGAAAGGAGATGAGCGATTCTCCCCATGTTAGCACCGACATCCCTACAACCGGACGCTTCATATTAGCAGAGGCTCCACGAGATTTGACATGAGCCGATTTGAAAGTGTCAGTTTTAGCTGAGTCATCATTTTTTTTTAGGGGGGGGGGTAGAGTATTATCCATAGGAATAATAATAATAATAATATAGGCCCGTACACCCCAGTATATATGTAGAGGCAGTCCCCGGGTTACGTACAGGATAGGTTCCATAGGTTTGTTCTTAAGTTGAATTTGTATGTAAGTCGAAACTGTATATTTTATAGTTGTAGAAAAAATTTTGCCCCAGTCGCAAGCTTAGTTTAAACATTTTTGGCTGTAATTGGACCAAGGATTATCAATAAAACTTAATTACAGACACTTTAAAGCTGATTATTGCAGTCTGGGATTATAGTAAAGTGTAGTATAGTGTAGTCACAGTGGGCCAGTCTGTAACTAGGTTCGTCTGTAAGTTGGGTGTGCTTAAGTAGGGGACCGCCTGTATATATATAATATGATGAAGAAATACATTAAACTTTATAGAACTCACATAACTTTACTGAGAAACTTTAAATTCCAAAATTCCAGGTATGCTTCCCTTTATTTGGGTCAGGTGATCAGGTAACCATCCCAGGCACCAAGCTTTCTGAATTGCCTGATACCACCCAGACTCTCCATAGAAGTAGCACATACTCCTATCACAGTTACTCCTGACTGTATACTTCTGATCTTATTCCGATGATCTCGAGGATAGATATGTACACGTCATAACATTATCCTTCCAACAGGAAAGGGAAGGCATAATCTCAAGCTGCCTTTATGATTCTGTGCTGAGGCATTATGGGATTGTTGGCAGAAAAGACAGAAAGAAAGTGCAAGCCCCGTACTTGTCACAATCTCCATGTCCGCCTACCTGTCAGCCTCATGCTAAATAGCAGATGACAACTGGGTGTCGGTCCCTACATCTGATTGTGGAACTACAAGCAGGAGAACTGATGACATAGATCCTGCAAGAGTTCTATCAAGAATCTAACAGTCTAGATAATGTGGCTGCACTACAGGGAAATGATTGTCTCTCACACTGCAGGGTAAGATAAAAAAATACTGGAGAGCTTCTTTCAATTTCACATTATTTGCATTTTTAAGTAACTTAAGTTTTTGGTTATGTAGAAAGCTCCACCATAAAAAAATTGACTAGTGGAAGCATTTTGCGATGACAAAGGTCATTACCGCCTTCAACTTGGTTCAGAGTTGTCTCTCCAAAAACAGCACAAACTTAGGCCAATAAATGTTGGGTAACACATTGGGGCACAATTAATTACCTGTCCTGCACGCTGTGTTCGATCCTGACTGTCCGCCGATCCTGCGTTATGGCGCAATTCACGTAGCTCGTGTACCCGATTTCCTGTATCTGTTGCTTCTTCGTTGAAGTCCGCCGGAGTTAACCTTCTTCTTCCCGGTGCATGTGAGTGCATTGTCTTGTGACACAATTTGAATTTTAAATCCCACGCTAATCCTTCCCTAAGAGACCTACTAGTTTGTCTATTACTATGTCACTAGGCTTCCTGAAAGTTGGGCATTGATGTATAAAGACCAGTGGCGTAACTAGAAGCTGAGAAGCCCCAGTGCAAAGTTTGTGCCGGGCCCTCGACTATAATGTATGGTTTATAGTACTAGTCTTCTCATATGGGAAAGTTACACCATAAGGGCCCCCTAAACCCCTTGGGCCCAGGGTCGATCGCAACCTCTGCACCCCCTCAAGTTTCACCCCTGATAAAGAGCTACCTGGAAAATGTATTTGCCTTTTTCATGTTTCTGATGGGGTTGCTTGGAATTGTAACAGATTTGAGCTGTAAAACCATAATTTCTGGTCATTTTTGACATCTTTGCTAATAAAAAAATGTTAATATACAGTATGTAATGGAAAAATGTAGATCCAGCATCTGTTACAAAATCTATGCAGAACGCAGAATCTTAAGTCTTCGTAAATGTGTCAAGCAGAAACTTGGATAAGTGTCTTCCGTAAATGCTTTAAATTGAAGTTTCGTGTTGGATCGATTATCTTAGTTGTAATTTATCTGTAAAGTCTGAGAAGAATGTTCTCAGGAGATGTAGAACTGTCTAAACTTTTAGAACAACTTTATACTTTATATTATCTCTTATATTTATATATTGTAGTTACCTAACAGGAGTATTCTCGTCTCAGGCTTTCAGGACATATGCATATGATAAGGCATAAAAAGTAGATAGTTATGGGTCCCACCTTTGGGAATGAGACCTATCGTATCTCTTTTGAGCTTTATCTCACTTGCTTCTTAAATGGAGCAGTAGTTGGATTGACTGCATGCACTCAAGTCAATGGGATCGCCAAAATATAAATCTGCAGATCAGTTTAATGTAGAGCACACGGTTAGTCTGACCACAGCTCTTTTCAAGGGGTAAAACCTCTGTTCCTGAAATAGGTCTAGGTCTTAGTGGTGGGTCCAGACCTACTAGGTATGTTATAGATGTTTGAGTTAAGAATACCCTTTTGATTCAAAAAGGATCAAGATCTATCTGGATACTACTGAGTCTACCAGCAGTTTTAACCATTCATTATGGAGCTGGCATCCCATATTCTTGGATGGATAGGAATTCAATGAATAGGAGTCGTCCAACAATTTTGGTCATGCATTCCCCATTCTACAGGTTCTGCAAGTCCAACAAGTCCAACCTTCATCCAATCACTATGTGTGATCTTTCTAATATCTAGGACACAAGGCAGTTGAATGGGATATGTTGGAGGCAAATCCACCTGTATGTTGGATTCTTTGACCCTTTGCTTGTTTTCTGACAATCCGTTTGCCTACCAATTTTGTACTGCATTTGCCCTCCTGGTACTGACCGGTATGTTGTCTTGTTTTGGTCTACATATTTACACTTTGCAGCAGTAAGGAAACGTCAACCAGTTGTCATCCACCACTTAGAGTAGATTGAGCAATTAGGCAGAGACAGCCAGTAAAGGGGTTTTATTCTTAGGGCTCGCTGACCTTGTTTGTCCTTCCTGTCCTTCAATTCCGTTCCCTAACACTGCAAAAGAATAGCCATGTATTATTTGACTCAATACACTTAGGTTTCTTAGTTTCCCACGCAACCAGAATGAACCTCCCCAACACTCACTATTGCCAAATCTTTGAACGCTAATTTTGTTGATTCTAGAATAGTTGGCATATCTGTAGCCCCCACTGTGGAGGATCAATGCAATATTTCTAGCTCTCTACTCTCACATATACAGGGCCGGCCTAGGAACACCTATTTGACAGTAAAGCTTGATTAGCATAGGGTAATTTTATTACCTACAGTCAGATGGTTGGTCCAGGGCTAAACCAGGTAGTCTTGGACCACCCCTCAGTTAGTAAATATCTGAAAATAATGACATTGATTACTAGGGAATGGTAAGGACTAACAGGAAAATTCCAACAATGCCTGTATCATTGACGCGGCAACCATCAAAGGATGCACAGATTTGGATGGCAGGAATAAAAGTTCCTCTTTCAAGAGAACATTTCACAACCTTCATCATTTCGAGCTCTTTTCATACTTGAATAGATGTTGGTCCCTTTATTTTGTCATAGTTGTAATTTTTTTCTATAGCGCCAGCTATTTTTGAGTAATCAATGTTGATATTAACAGTCTCTACCGTTGAATGGGTGGAGTCAATCTATCTGCGCCAGCCTAGGGCCTCTCATCTGACAGTAGATAGCTTAATTAACATATTTTGTATCTGTCGCATGGGAGGTCCTAGGCTGGAGCCGACGGTTGTGCTCCATTCATTTGACAGAGGCGAAACTATGGACATTCTTTGCATTTGGAATAGTGGGGACCATAGACTAATCCAACTACCAGTCCAATTAGAATTAGCCCGATGTGCAATTGGGAGCAACGTCATCAGGAGCATCATCGTTCCATCGCGTCACATTGGCAGGTGCGCATGTGGCTGTGTGTAATTTAAATGTCCTTGGAGATTTTGCCAGAGTCTTTCAAAGAGTTAATACCCGCAAACCGTGCCAGCAGTGATCATGGGTGTTATTGGTTTGGGTCCGGGTTTAAGTTTGGGTGAATTTCAACAGGCCCTCTAATCATTACCTCTTATTTTAAGGTGTTTGACAGGGAATCCCCCTTGATGTACACTTAGGTGACATTGAGAGAATGGGTTAAGTAGAGTTTGAACAAGTTGCTGGTGGTGCAATGCTGGAAATACAATTCACAACATTACAATTTAATATAGAACAGATCTAGCGCTGTTCTAAGAAGATTATGCATCAGCTCCAGTTGACAATTTCATATTAACAGAGAAAAAATAAATAAATAAAAACATCTCAATCATTGTAAAAATAACCGGATGGCGTTCGGAGCCGACCGTCTTATTAAGATCAGAAATCTGTACATAAATATAAAAAAACTTCAATTTCTCTCTTCACAAAGAAGCTCATTCCCCTTCACAAATAAACAACTTGTGCAATAAGTATTAATGAAGGCAAAAAAATCGGATCCCGTCTGTGCCGAGCGCTCGTCTCTCTGCAGTGACACCGCGCGTCTCCCAAGTCATCCTCTCCGAGAATTTTTACCGTAAATGTAAGTCATAAATTGTCTGCGGTGATAACCTCTTACCAGCAGATTTTCCTGTTGCGCTGTGACCAATTTAATTACTAGCTTTCTTGTAAAACTTGATTATTGCTTCTTCTGAGGCTGCACGGACGGAGGCGAAATAAATATCTGAGATTTTTAATACAATCATCTCCAACCACGTAAATAGCAAAGAAAAATTTAATCTAGCAAAAACTTCCTACCTATCGAACGTCAGAACTTCTGCAAAGTAGCAAATGGTAAAACGGTATGACCTGTGCACCAGCACCTCCTCCATGCACCGGCACCACCTCCATGCACTAGCACTTCCTCCATGCAGCAACACCTCCTCCATGAACCAGTACCTTCTCCATGCACTAGCACCTCCTCCATGCACTAGCACCTCCTCCATGAACCAGTACCTCCTCCATGAACCAGGACCTCCTCCATGCACCAACACCTCCTACACGCACCAGCACCTCCTCCATGCACCAGCACCTCCTACATGCACCAACACCTCCTCCATGCACCAACACCTCCTACATGCACCACCTACTACATGCACCAGCACCTCCTCCATGCACCAGCACCTCCTCCATGCACCAACACCTCCTGATGAACCAGGACTTCCTCCATGCACCAACATCTCCTACAATCAGAAGCACCTCCTCCATGCACCAGCACCTCCTCATTCACCAACACCTCCTCCATGAGCCAGGACCTCCTCCATGCACCAGCACTTCCTCCATGCACCAGCACCCCTCCATGCACCAACACCTCCTTCAATGCACCAACACCACGTACATGCACCAACACCTCCTCCATGCAGCAACACCTTCTACATGCACCAGCACCTCTTCAATGCACCAACACCACCTACAAGCACCAACACCTCCTCCATGCACCAACACCTCCTCCATGCATCAGCACCCCCTCCATGCACCAGCACCTCTTTCAATGCATCAACACCACGTACATGCACCAACACCTCCTCCATGCACCAACACCTGCTACATGCACCAGCAACTCTTCAATGCACCAACACCACCTACAAGCACCAACATCTCCCCCATGAACCAGGACCTCCTACATGCACCAGCACCTCCTACATGCACCAGCACCTCCTCCATGCACCAGCACCTCCTACATGAGCCAGGACCTCCTCCATGCGCCAACACCTCCTACATGAGCCAGGACCTCCTCCATGAACCAGCACCTCCTCCATACACCAGCACCTCCTCCATGAACCAGGACCTCCTACATGCACCAACACCTCCTACATGCACCATCAGCTCCTCCGTGCACCAGCACCTCCTACATGAGCCAGGACCTCCTCCATGCACCAGGACCTCCTCCATGCACCAGGACCTCTTCCATGAGCCAGGACCTCCTCCATGCACCAGCACCTCCTCCATGCACCATCATACCCAAGAAAGGTAGAGGATCGCAGCACTCCTTAAAAGCCCAATAACAATCCATCCTCACACCCAATAACAACTAAATTGATCCTGATAATCCTCTGTTGTTCCAGCAGAAGACATTATCATCTGGAGCTGACCACTTACCTACAAATTATTAGTGGTTTACTATATATAGTCTGATTTGTGACTCCAGATGAATTATAGTAATAAATGTGACTGATGATATATCATGTGTGTATGTTATGGATTTGTCATCTGATGGGTTGTCCAACACTGGCCACACATTAGCCCCCCCAAAAAATAACCTCAAATACATCTCATATACATCATATTGTTCCCCCATTATTATTGATATACATCTCCTTTTTACTGCACATGTGCAAGATTTCAAACTGGAGCACTGGAGTAGGGGGGGGGCGCAGGAGTTAAAGGAAGCAGGGCAGGTATTGGGTCGACGGAGGGAAGGAGGCGGGGTAGAGGGTGGTTGAGCGCTTGACTCCTCTATCCCACCCAGCGCTTGACCTATCCCAGGTCATCATCCCAGCACAAAGCACACCAGACAGGACTCAATGCATACTCCTGCAGACCCGGGGAGCCCATGATGGAAATTACACAAAAAATCCAAATCTACCCACCATCTTTCAACTGCTTTGTTATCCTCTGGACACCAAAATGATTGAGAGTGAATACAGAGCAGATACTTATAAGTTACTACTTAAATTGCGATGTTTTCACTTTTTGACAGACAACATGGCTTCGCTTTTAGTTTGTGCACAAGGTGGAACATTTATCATACGCCGACGCTCATGTATTTATGATTGCCCCCTTGCCAGATACTTCAAGAGGCAGAGGCGTTTATTCTACGCTAGGAGGGTCTAGTGTAGAAATAAACGCAGCCGATGACTTGAAAGTTGCTGGCGGCAGCAAGTGCACCGGAACGAAGACAGTAACGTGCCATGCCGGCCCACTCCCAGCCGGCCGTGCCCTCCGCTGAAGGTGGCGGAGAGGGCTAAATAGTGCTAGCAATAGTGTAGCATATTGCGATTGCCTGGGGCAATCATACTGATAAATATGCCCAAGGGTCTCTAAAATGTTTGACATCACTGCCCGAAATCAGAACACTGGTGCTAGAACATAGGGACTCCAGAGAGGGGGCGTATTTGTTTTTACTTATAGTTTAGGAAATCTACCATCACAATCCATCATGATAAACCAGGGACATTACTCATAGATCCAGGCACCGGGACTGTGGAATCTTGTTATATTTGTTATGGCCTCTTTCCTTCTAAAATTAGCCCTACTAAAATTCTGCTTATGGGCCAAAACGTCTCTGGGGGGCGCTACCAGAGACCTTTCATTCTCTCATCTCACTGTGTGAGATTACAGCAGACGGAGGGAGGGGTAAGTGCTGAGGGAGCATGGGGGAAGGGGAGATGTGCTCCTGCATAGGGCAAAAACCTATGAAGCTACAGTATTGAGGGGCTCTGGTAAAGCCCCCCAGAGCTCTTCTGACTGGTTAGCATAATTCTTAAAGTAGATTTTTAGAAGAAAGCAGGCCAAATTTAAGTCACGGTGCCTGGATCTATGAGTAAGTGCCCCTGGTTTATCATGATGGAAAAAAATAACACTTTAAGATTACAAAATGTTGAAGTAACCTTCAAATGTTTTCAGGACTTGGCCCAGTTTCCAACTTGTTTCCTATTAATCTCAAATCTGACCGTAATAGCTCCAAAATTATTATAATTTGCAATTTTGCAGCAAAGTGACTCTTACAATAAATAGAAAAATTGCCAAATAACAAAAGAACAATCTTTACCCTATGAACACTGTATTTTTCTTCCAAAGTTCCTTCGCCTCTGAAGCTGACGAGAGCGAGAATAAGAGCAGACGTTGACGTCTCAATGTTCTTCAATGCCGGCTGATTGCATTGTTACTTAAAGGTTCACTTAACACTTATTTGCACATAAAATAATGGATGGCATTAATATATATATACTGTATGAAGGCCGCGCAGATAAGGTCCCACTTGACTGTAGATAAAAGGCTTTAAATAAATCTATGGTAATCTGGAAAACTGTCGTTTATCTAGATGTGACTTCCTCTGAGCTGCTCATTTGGAAAATTCTTCAACAAAAAAAACCCTGAATGCCTTTTTTTTCTTAAAATACTATTTAGAAAAACCAAACTTTATAGACAAAATTAGTGATTTCTGGGTTATAAGTGAGGGGGCATTGTTAACGACCGTCCTACGGATATGGATATAGAGACTCTCACTCTGGAGGACCTGTCCTGGATTCCAATAATATTCCATAGAATTGAATGGAAACTGTGTAATTCATAAGTTCTCCTGTGGGGGCACTGCAGGGTATATTAACAGTACATTAACAACCAGGGATTTCAACCGGTTGAGATTCTAGCAAATAAAATGTCAGATTAGTTTGTAATTTTCTAACAAGTAGGAGTTGTCTTTTTTTTGGACAGAAGCAAAACTTTATAGAGCATGTTCCATGTTTGGATGTGTAACCACTAAACCCACTTAGATTTTATTTTCATCTTTCAAAATGTCCTGCTCTTCTGTTTCTGGCATTTGTGGATTATTTATGCCCAATTAGGGATGAATGGATCAGCGCACTCTGTGACATTATCGTTGAGTGTAAATGGCGGCTTGCATTTAAATGCCGGGGATGTGTCCAAATGCTGAGCCCCAAATTCTAGGTGAAGTTGTTCACATTCCGCTCAACAATAGTCCCAATGATTTAGGAGAATTATTATTTTTGCTATATAAATAAAGAATAATTATTATTATATTTCGGATTTCTACTGTCACATAGTAGGAGCTAGGCTGCGTCTTCCAGCCTAGGACCACCCATTTTACAGAGAGCCTATTTAGCATATCGGGGACTGAAATGTTCTTAGGAAAGGGAAATCAGTTAAAATCTTTGTTAACCATTCACACAGCAGCATGAATACAGAAATATGTTTATTAGGATCACTGATCCACTACTTTTGTCTATACTGTATGTAAATGAAGCACATGTGCTTTGGGGGTGTTGCCAGAGGCTCTATTAGTTCTCTGGCTATTTCACTCTCCCCAAAGCAGTTGTAACTCTCCTATCTGCTCATTCGGCACTTCGTCTCTCCAAAGATTTCAGCAGACAAGGGGAAAGGGAACGCTGATTGAGCAAGGAGTCGGTTATATGTGTTTCATGAAATCGCCAGAGAATCCAGAGCCTGAAGGGGCTCTGGTAACGCCCCTAAAGAACTTGCACTTCATTTTCATAAAAACTTCATTGTGTGATTAAAGTAGTGGAGCAGTGATCCTAATAAACTTGTTTCTTTATTCAGATTACTGGGTCCTACCCACTAGCATGAAGGGTTAATGAAGATGAAAAGTGATGGTAGGTTTCCTTTAATGCTTAGCTAATAAGGTTCTCTACAGGCCGGTAGAGGAGGAGGAGAAATGAAGGACTGGATGTAATCTATACCATGGAGGAGGAGCAGCATGTAATCTGATATGGCAAGGGGGATTTTGGGAAGATGGGTCCCCAGAGTGAGAGGAAACGGTTGTGGGTTCTCCTAATTCTCCTAATTGTGGGTTGAAGTCTTTAAGCAAGGGGTTACATCTTCCTTTTGTCCCCCCTTGCCTGCTGGCTCTCCCATTGACATCTTTTGCCAACGCGTCAGAGACGACGTTAGGGCCTTGGTTTATCCTATTGCCCGCAGCAATCTTTCCGCGGGCGAAAAACAGGCCCTACTTTGGCTCCAATCCCTAAAAGATGTCGTGGTGAAGCCAGCGGACAAGGGGGGCAATGTGGTCATTATGACAAGTGAGTATTACAAGAAGGAAGCAGATAGACAGCTAGGGGACTCTGTTACGTATACTCCTCTGGCCAGCAATCCCACTCTTAGGTACCAGACCCTGTTACGTTCTTTTCTCAGGAGAAGTGTCGAAATAGGCTTATTGTCCGAACAGACTGCTATTAAATTGCTCCCCGAGAACCCTAGGTACCCTGTATGGTATTTCTTACCCAAGGTGCACAAGTCGCTAAAAAATCCTCCCGGCCGTCCGATTGTGGCAGGGATCGGATCCCTTACCGAACCCCTGTCACAATATCTGGATTGGCTCCTTCGCCCCACTTTATGCGATATACCATCTTATTTAAAGGACACCAATTCTTTTCTAAGAGTGGTTAGAAACATATGTTGGAAGGACAGTTACATGTTAGCTTCTATCGATGTTGAGAGTTTGTATACTCGCATCCCCCAAAATTTAGGCGTACAATGCATCCACCATTTGTTGGTTAACGCCAATAAGAGTCCCCAATTTGTCGACTTTGTTTGTGAGGGCCTCCAATTTGTGCTGTCCCACAATGCCTTCATGTTTGATGGTCGTTGGTTTGTCCAGAGGGTGGGCACAGCTATGGGCACTCCTGTTGCCTGTACTTTTGCCAACCTGTTTCTCGCTTTTTTCGAGAACCGCTGTGTGTACTCTCTGGACAACCCTTACGCCTCAAACATCAAGGCATTTTATCGGTACGTGGACGATGTGTCTATTGTTTGGGAGGGCACTCGTGCTGAGTTTTTTGAGTTTGTTGAATACCTCAACACTAATAACAACATGAATATGAAATTCACAGCAGTTTTTGGCGAAAAAAGCCTTGAATTTTTAGATGTAAAGGTCTTTGAGAATCAGGGTGAACTGTGTACCTCTGCTTTTAGAAAAGAGACAGCCACCAACTCTCTCCTTCACTTTGATAGTTACCACCCATTTCATACTAGAAAGAGCTTGCCCTATGCTCAGTTCTTGAGACTTAGACGCATTAATAGCGATGATACTCTATTTTGCCAGCAAGCGAAGGAACTAGGTGAACGACTTTTAGCTAGGGGTTACCCTAATGAGATCATCCTAGAGGCCTATAAAAAGGCCACTATGTTGTCCCAAAAAGACCTGTTGTATGTCGATTCCAGACGAAAAAATAGGCAATATACAGGGGGCCAAAAACCTATAAAAAGAGGAAAAAAGCTCACTTTTTCGTTTGAGTTTAGTCCCTGTGAAAGAGCCATACGTCAGGCTATCGCTAAGAACTGGAGTATCCTAAGTCAGGATCCCCAACTTAAGGACATCACTAATGAACGCCCATGTATTGCCTTTAGACGGTGTCCCACAGTCAGGGGCATGCTTGTGCGAAGTCATTTTTCCACACAGAACCAATCCTGGTTGGACAAGAGTGTCCCGATGGGTAACTTCAGGTGTGGCTCTTGCAAATTCTGTGAATACAACAGTCAGCTCAAAACCATCCAACTGGGAGGCGTCACACATAGGGTTAAATCATTCATCTCATGCAAATCGACATATGTAGTATATATCATCTTTTGCCCATGCAAATTTTTCTACATTGGAAAAACAATACGAAAGTTATATGTCAGGTTTAGAGAACATTACAAATCGATCAGTACAGGGGACGGTTGCCCCAGACTGATCAATCATGTTAAAAAACAGCATGGCGGTGACCCACGGGTCTTACGTTTTGCAGGGATTGAACAGATAAAAGTGGATCCCCTTGGTGGGGATAGAAAAAAGCAGCTACTTAGGCAGGAAAGTAGACAGATCATCCGGTTTAACGCCACGGGCGCCCTAGGTCTGAACGACAGGAACGACTATAGCTGCTTCTTATAAATGTACTTACCGTTGCCTAATCTTTAGTTATGTCTGTCTTGATCTATCACACTTTCTGTCCATCGGACTCTGGATGGAACGTTCCACTTGTAGGTGATTACTGTGTCCCGTGTTCTATTAATACCTATTTCAGCAGGTCCTAGTACCGGCACGTAGTGCCGACGTGGTTTTAATGTTGTTATACTGTGTGTATTTTAACTGTCACATTCACGTACATTTTTTATGCTTATTGTTGTATCATTGTTTCCATGACGCCGCCGACCGGCTCCGACGCATATATTGTGCGCGGCGCCGGGAGGTGACGTCATTTGGCTTGAGAATGCGCTAGATTAGCGTGAAACGGCCCGTCGCCGCTTGGCCCCGCTCTGTACCTGTGCACCTCTCAATAAAGTACTCTTTTTTATATCTTTCTATTTGGATCTCCTAATTCCTAGTAATCTCCTAAATCTCCTGAAGCCACCACTAGAGAGAGGTCCATGCATAAGAATTATACCAGCTTCCATTGAATTCATAGCGATATGTCAAAATCTGTATTCAGCTCCCTAGTAATGTCTAGCTAAAATTATACATATAACATGAGGTTCTTACCAGATCTTTGCAGGTACGGGCCCAAGACCCGACCTCAAACTTCATTAGAAGAACGTATGTGGGTACAGCTCAAATTCCATTACCATTAATTTCCGCGGCCGGTCTTGGCACGCATCGCACGCGTTTGCTCTTTAAGGCAACGGTTCTCACCAAAATTGCAGCATGCGCAGCTGGAGTAATTTGGATAATGTTGGTGACTTTGCTAAACAGTTAACACCTACCATCGGCACTGCCACAGAACACGGGTGTCACTGGTGAGGAGTCTGGGTTTAACAGAGATTTAAAATCTGCTGAATTTTAACTGGTCCACTCATCAATAATAAGGATACAGGAGTTTGGTGCCGGGACTCTTCTCCCCCTCGGCCCCATAGCTGCTGTTCCCAACAAGATCCATGAAGGTGTGAAGAGCAAGACATCTAACTACCCATATCATTATCTCAGGGGGCGTTGATCCTCTAATGTGCACCAGTGGTGTTGAGATAAAGCCGCCGCCTTTGCTATGTATTCCCTATATAATAGCGGCTCTTTCATTTCTACATTTTGATTTCCTCGAATTTAATGGCTTTTCTCTTTATGCCGTCCGCCCAGAGCTTTCCACCCAATGACCGTGTCAATAATCCTGACGTTTATATCAGTCGTTCGCTCTCCATAAGGATCACCAGGACGGCTCTCGGCATCTCTCATATTACCCGTTTAATCTAGTTGCATAAAAAGCGCCATTATTAGCTGTCAAGAAACTCATTTTTCCCCTCTCCTCTTCCCAGAAATATCTCCATAGTTACAACGTTACTTCTCCGCTTCCTCGGATACAATGTACCACCGTGTAGCCATTTTTATACTCTGTAATTTTCCTTTAATTGTGCAATTTTCTTCACCAGGCCCTGGAGGTAACTCAATCGTTTTATGACTTGGTTTCATCACCAATGGATTTGTGTTGTTAATTATTACCTCCTGTGATAGACATATAAGACCCTTTTACTAAGGGATTAAATTGACTATACGATGTTTTATGTCATTGGCCTATTTTTACTTTAACCCTTAAACATTACAGCTAGAAAAACTTAATTGAAACCCTCTCTTTATGATTTTTTTTATAGGTTTTTGAACTTTTTTATGCCAGTTCCCATTAGTTTTATTCTTTGTATTTTGCATTTTTGTATGGCCTCAGCTCGAACTCTTCAAAACCTACTCCCAACCAAATAATCATCTAAAAATAACCATTAAGTATGTATTTTTCTGCCAAGATTAAGAGGCTTGTTATTTACAGACTCATACAGCCTCCTATTCAATCTCAAATTTGTATGCCTTTTTTGTCTAAATCATAGGTACAGAGATTTTTTTGGTGCCTATAAAAATTTAATGTCTTCAAATATTTTAATAGGTATTGGTAAAGACTTTCAATAGTCAATCCTTAGGATGAGCCACTTATAGTTGGTTAATGGGGACTGTGTGAGTCACGAGCAGAGAGCTCTTATAAATATATAGGGGTGGTCCAAGGTATTTCCAAGCAGCACTTATATAAGAGGTGGACTGCTGTCCCTCTAAACCAGTGATGGTGGACCTTCAAGAGACTGAGTGCCAAAACTACTACCACAGCCCACTTATTAATCACAAAGTGCCAATACAGTAATTTCAGCAGTAACTTATTACTCCCCATTCTACCACTAATGTCAACTGCACTGGGGCCCTGAGGTCACCAATACAGTTGAAAAAAGGAACAGTAGAAATTGAGGCTATCATTGTAGATGTTCTCCAAGGTCTTCCGAACAGGAAGAATAGCATGGCCAGGAGGCCGAGCTCCAATAATATTCCACCCTGTCCACTCGTCCTGAAGTCACTGTTGTGTCTTAAAATGCAGGAAGAGGCCTCGGGGCAAATGTATCAAACTTCTTGCTTGCCTTATTTTTACTTTTCAGACTTTTCATGGTGCCTGTCCATAGGTTCACCACCACTGCCATAAGCTGTCACTATGTGTTGTAGCCAGACCACTCCAACCAATTGGAAACTTATGACTTACCCCATAGATAGGTATTACAGAAAGCGTTTTGTAGGCCCACTGTGCCATCTCACTGGTTTGCTGTTGGGCTAATACCAAGCGTGTTATCCAGGACCATGTTGTTATTTCACTCCTATACAAAGATGTGGATGCAAGGCATCTATTCCAGAGTAGTTGACAGCTGACCTAGGTAGCTGAGAAGACACTACCACAAAGAACCAGGGGTCAGGCAGAGAATATTACAAAAAGTCCTGTTTCAGAGCAGACATCAATCCAACAGAATATAAACAACAACTTGTAGATCAGGGATGGGCATGAAACACAAAGGGGGGTAATTTATCGTATCTGTTTGTTTTGGAGTTTATATTTGCCTGTCATTTTTTTTTGTCTGCTTCTTTGGTAATTTATCAATCTCACTTTTTCCTTGTGTTAATTTTTTTTTTCAGATCTATTTTTGAGACATTTGGTACAAATGTCACAAAAATGTTGCACAAATGTCACAAGTCATTTCTTTTCATTTTCTAAGTTTTCCTTAAGTATGGTTTCGTCTGGAGTTTTTCGTGCCAAAAAATGTTGCAAATATTGGACAATTTTAAATGACATGAAAGCGACATTTAGCACATCTGGAATAAAAGATAAACGTGTTATACTGATGAAAAACAAACGTCCGGTGGACATTTCAAATTGTCCCCAAAAAGGCGCAAGAATTGCAATGTGCCAAAAAATACAGAAAAAAACAGGAAGAAAAATAAAGATAAATGACCCCCAAAGAGTCCACAAAACAAGTCAAAGTCATCAACAGGAGAATAAAGGACCAATATCATAGTCAAGGAACAGGGTCATGGTCAAATATAGAAAGCCCAGATAATGTTACACTCCTTGACTAGGAACAGTAAAACAGTTGCTCAGGCAACACCCACTAAGAGAGGATGGGGCAGATTTACTTACTCGGTCCTGTCGCGATCCTGCGGTGCGTTGTCCGACGAGGATTCTGGTCTGCAACAATTCACTAAGGTAGTGTGTCCAATTTCCTGCATGCGTTGGTTCCCCGCACAGGTCCGCCGGAGTTCACCGTCTTCTTCCTGGTGCATGTGAGTGCGTGATTTCACGACACAAATCGTTTTTTAAATTCCGCTGTTTTTCAGAATCCGTCGGGCCGTCCGACGGCAAAAATCACCCCCCCCCCCCCCGATTTCTGTTGCATGCAAGCCGGAGCCGATGTGACACAATCCGATCGTGTGCACCAATTTGGTGCAAAATGGAAATATTCAGGAAACCCGACGGAATTGCGGTCCACAGACCCTTAGTTAATGAGCCCGATATCTTTTATCACCATGGATGTAGAGCAACAGGCCAGCATCACACATGACCAAGACAGGTATCTGCAAGGACAGGGGGCGGGGGAAGGGGGCGGCACACAAGACAACATTGTTTCTGGCTCTTTATCTACATTGGGTCAAACAGCTGATCAGTGCAGGGACCAGGTGTGCTCCCCAGCCAATCATCGATGGCCAAGTGTTATTGCACGACCCCCCATGTTGACATGTGGCTTCATTTATTGCCTCACAACGGAAAACCAAAAATAAGCGGATTATTTCTTACAATGTTCTGAGCTGCATAAGGTAACACAATCTTCTTGTCTTTGAGATCAGCGGGAATCCATCTCTCCGGCTCACTTTTAATTTTTTCCTCCTGCCTTCAAAATCTGCGACGATGACGAGAGAGACAAGACAGGCTGTCAAAGCAATCTTAAATAATGGCTTGTGATTGGTATGAAATTACTTTACCCCACATGCCGCCCGCCCATTATGTGTGATTAATCAACAGCATATGACTTCTAGAAGACACGCCGCTACTGCCAAAATATTCCTTAATTTAGCTCAAATATAAACAAACACAAAGCCCATAGAGCCGATTTGCATAATGAAGATCAATGTTTCCGAAACTTCTAAATGCATCTATTAAAAGAAAAAAAAGAGTGGAAAAAAATTCCCATCATGCACCTAGCCATTAATCACAAACCAGACTAATGGTAATTGAAAAGGGACAGGACATTAAGGGTGACATTTCTGTGATTCCCCTCCCTGTCAAGAGTCCTCTTAGTCATTCCCATGTAGCAGATGGCCATAGGAACATGCACCATGGACTTATTAGATTATTAACCGAACCCGAGACGGAATCTGATTACAACATCACATCATCCTATACATTGCAGATATTTGCATTGTAAATTTCACTGCTTTTAGCTTTTTATTGATCTTAAAGGGATGGTCCCATTATAGATTCTTCATTCTGCTTTGTACCGATGTGTCAATCATTGATTTGTCACTAATTCTCGTGATCTATGTGTCCTATCCAAATCACTACAAATGGAATTTTGTGCACCTGTGTAGGAGAATAGCATAGCTGGATTTGAGCGGGTACTAAGATTACCAGGGGTATGGGTGGATTAGAGTACAAGGACAGGTTTCTTTGTGGTGCTCAATTTGGAAAGATGATGTCTAAGGAACAATCTAATTACAATGTACAGATACATGAATGGATAGAACAGAGATCTTTCTTATCATCTCCTAACAACTTAACCTGTAACTATGAGAAGGTGGAATCCTCTCCACCCGGAGGAGAGACTCTACATTTATTTTTATTTTTTATTGAATGGGGTCCACATCCTCTCATATATTCACCAAATTACATTTACAACTTGGGCAGCAATGAAATGTCTGTGTGTGGGTCTTCCCTTCAGAGATTGGATCAAAAGAACAGAAGGGTCTTGTAATCAGATACATTGGGGAACATGTATCTTTATTTCTGTGTGTTTTCTCTCCTTATTTTGTGACTTTTTGCTTTTTTGTGACTTTTCACTGCGACTTTTGCTGTCGTTTTTCAAGTACGCCTTGTCTGCACCTTGTGCAGTGTGACTTGTATATCTTTATTTTCCAAATGTTCCTTGCGACTTTTCCCTTATGTATCACTTTCTTTTTGCTTACTTTTGCAACTTTTTAGGCACAAATCTGCACCTGGTCCAGGGCAGGTGCAAAAGAAGGATTTGTTTCCATGGACCCTGTTTCAACATGCCAATTGGGATTATTTCAAGTGCATAACATTTTTTAAAAGTTTGCACGTAAAGCTGTGCGGCATTGTAAGTTTGGCCTTTTTTTTTTTTTTTTTTTTTTTACTTTATACATTTTTGCATTTGCAGTTACTGAAATTGATTGGTTACTTCTAAGGGTGCAGTCACATATGGAGTGTAAGATTATTTTTTTAAAGTATTACAGAAAAGTATTACAGTATTACATGTTACCCTGCGTTTGGCTAGTTGGAAAGCTTTCTCTTAATTGCTGGAAGTGTAATCAGCTATAAAAAATGCGGCAGCCCACCATGTGTGATTTACCATGTCCCTTAAAATGTCTGCTTAAGATTATGGCAAAACTGTACTTCAAAACCAGCCCAGCCATAACTTATATGTTTCAATTCCTTGCCGATGAAACTCAGGGTTCATAGATACTTTTGGGGTGTTGAGCGCCAAGGATTACAGGGTTAGAGAGCCAGAGTGTTTGGTATGGCTACATTTTTAAATTCATCCTGGGAAATGTGGGCATATCTTCTCCTTTGGAGACCCCTGGAAGAATATATGACACAATGAGAAATATGTCTCCAAGCTCACACCCTGGTACAGGCAGAGGCGTAACGATCTTGATTGCAGGGGGTGCGACCGCGACCGGGCCCAAGGATGAGAAGGGCCTGAGCCACAGCAGTCACACCCATCGCCCAGGCCCTCATGTAAAGTATATGGTGGCCACCGGCGATGCCTGCAGGGAGGGGGGCTGCTGATAACTGCATTCTAAGTTTGCATCGGGCCCACTGGAGACTTGTTACACCACTGGTTACAGGTGTAGCCACGTCCCTCTCACTTCACAAAGGGGGCAGAATTAGGTAGATATTTCAATACAGCCTGCCAAATTCTACTCTTGGTCACTGGAAGGCTCCTTGAATAGTCTTTGCTGAGTTCCCCAGCCAAGTAAGTCTAACTATTCTATAGTAAGGTTGTTAATTTATTCTTTATCTCATATTATTTTCCTAACTGTTTGTATGTGTTGTATGTATATTGTTTTAATACTTCTTTTTTACTGGACAAGTGTATATTTTATATGTACACTGGGAATGGAAGTGCTATGGGAGCAGGGGGAAGGGTGAAGACACTGTAACAGCCTGTGAATCTGCAGCATAGAGGGGCTAACAGATTTAAGATGATAACCACAGTCACGGTGCCTGGATCTATAAATAAGTGTTCCTGGTTTATCCATGCTTCATTTTCGGGGTAGATTTCCTTTAAGTATCCTAAAGTCATCCCTAAAGACCCCAAAATAATGGAGACCTAGATTAGACCCAAACTAAATACAGACCCCAGGATCTAATCCCTGGCCCCCTCAGAGCAATGACAGGCAAAACATAAAAGGCTCTGACCTCTAGGCACTTTTCCTACTGCTATGAAGTTAAAAGTGGATGAAAAAGGGCAGGGCCGGCTCCAGGTTTCAGTAGGCTTTTGGGCGACAGAGCTTCAGTGGGCCCATTTTCAGGTGGAGGCATTAAAACTCAAGAACTAAAACAGTTTTCTGTTCCCCAGTTTATGATACCAAACAGTATATTGTTTTTTTATGTAAGCCCCCTGACACACATGGATTCCTTATATGCCCCCCCCCCCCCAGAGGCTCTGCGCCCCGGCACTTGTCCAGGTATACTCAGTGCTGGTGCCAGCCCTGGCTAAGGGTTGACTTGAGGCGCTGTGGTCACTGTGGACCCTATCTGCCCCAAGCTGTGGACCCTATCTGTATCAGCCCCAGGAATAGGGAGTGGTAGCGATGTCTACTACACTCACCTCTCCTTAGGGCTCTCTGATGAATTCATTAATTACAATGTAAAAGGTTTTTTCTCCAATAAAATAGAAATTCCTTATTTTCCCTAAGTGTACAGGTTCTTGTAACTATATAAAAAAAGGCAAGTGCTTAACATTCTGGAGAGAGCATGAAGTGGATGTAGGAGGCCTCCGGCCATCGCATTCAGATTAGGATTGTAAATGCAGTCCTTCCTCTGCGTCTCCATATCCGAGCTCCGACACCGCAGACAAAGTTAGTAATTCTCTGTGAGGTCAGATAACTTCTCCGCTCCCGGCTCAGTTTTATTTACGGAAAATAAAGAAGTTGTTTTTCAGTTTGTCTTTTTGTGTCCTTGCTGACGGAATCTACATGAATATTAATTCAGATGATAATCTAAATTGTAATTCACCATATTTGCCGCTCGCCCGTATCAAACAAGCTTACATCAAGAATATACTTCACTTCAAATACAAATTGTGCCGGTGGGAAAAGACATGGAATGATTTCCTCGGCTTCAAAGAAATCCCATGTCGTAGCGGATGACTCCTTTCTGCCTTATTGAATTGTTACTTTGTTGTTTGCGATGTTATTGTGGTGACAGTGATGTTGGATGTGTGATACCTGTATTACTAATGGACGTGGCGTCCAGGAGGTTCTATGGTAAAATATTGACAGTAATGCTCATGCATGTACACATCCCATAATACAGGATGATGCATGCACAGATGTAGGCATGAAAAACCCGACAGCTAACACATACTGAACGTTCTAAAACTATTGATCACATATCCCATTAGAGGTCACAGGTCCTCAGTATCAGATTAGTGGGGGTCCAAAACTTAGCACTTCCAACAGATCAGCTGTTTTCAGAGAATAAAACTTTCAGCGCCATTCTCTGTATAGTGGTCAGACCGGGATACTGCAGATCAGCTTCTGTTCATAGGAACAGATGCAGTGACTCGATACAGCCACTACACAGAAAGTGGCGCTGTCTGCTTCCTGTTCCATTCTCTGTGTATCAGATGCTTACAACAGTTGGCTTGTAGATTGATTTGGTGCTGGGTCCCCAGCAATCTGATACAGGTGGTCTATCCTTGGTTAGTTAATATTTTTAGAACAGAGATTCTACCACCTCTCATCGCCATATACTGCTAGCCCCGCCATGTAAAAGATGACCTTAGGCAAATGCCAAACATATGCTGGAGCAGAGTCCGATCTAAGGAAAATGAACTTTGAAGATGTAAACTAGCCATGTTTGTGCCATGTCTTGCCCCTTTATGTCTTGCACAGTTAGGTGCCACCTCATCTCTGTCTTGCCATTGGCGCATGTGCAGTGGCTCTGTTTGTGTGGAATTACTATACGGATGCACTAGACACTGTGGATATAACCGGAGGGATGGACCAGTGAGAGTGAACTTTTGGAGCACTGAACGGTTAGAAGAGGGGAAAGTCAAGGCAGAGCAGTCCTTGCAGGACCTCAGGGATAACAGAGGTAGGTATAGGCTCTATTAACCTCTAACAATAATTTCAGTCTTTGACAACTTCTTTAACAGTAACACAGACCTGGGCATTGTACGTCCCTTGGAACACATCCAGCCCTCTAACTATCTCTGACTGGCCTACGTGAGATTGTTGAAGAATTTGAGCTCCACTGCCGGACCACCCTGCCCTTCCACCCAAATGCTGACCCATAAAGGCAGGTGATACTCGCTGGCTGCTTGGCTATCCAATGGCTTTGAAGTCCTCCTGGCCCGGTTTTTGTCCGCTGGTGCTGATTGCACTGATGGGTGTTGACGCTCTGATGTGCTGGGTTGACGTCTCGTTGTGCCTGATTATGTATTAAGTTGAAGGGGTATTCCACGAATCAGCATAATTCATATACAAATGGGTACTTAAAATATAAGCTAATGTGTAATTAGTTGTTATTTAAAATGTTGCTTCCCTTAGCAGAAAAATACTGTAATGAAGAAATAAAATGTAGTCGGTTGGTTGTAGTGCACCCAGTGTGACTGGTGTTGTGGTGATGGCAGTTAAACATCATTACTATGGTAATAGAGGGACAGTCTGTTACATCATCACTGGGAGCAGAGCATAAGAAGGAGGAGGAGTTACTGAGAGCTAGAGGATCATGGGACTTGTAGTTTCCATTGGCGGCCAGCTTGGTGATAACTCTGCATAATTTAGCGATGCAGTAAAATTTTGTGAATCATAAAATCAAACTATTTAATATCCAATTTCTTATGTGGCCTCATGGGAAAATGAATTGCCCACCCCTGCTCTAGCACAAACTATTGACACTATTGAGTCTAGAGCCAATTTACCATGAAAGATCTAGACTAGAGATGAGCGAACATGCTCGTCCGAGCTTGATGCTCGGTCGAGCATTAGGGTACTCGAAACTGCTCGTTGCTCGGACGAATACTTCGCCCGCTCGAGAAAATGGCAGCTCCCGCCGTTTTGCTTTTTGGCGGCCAGAAACAGAGCCAATCACAAGCCAGGAGACTCTGCACTCCACCCAGCATGACGTGGTACCCTTACACGTCGATAGCAGTGGTTGGCTGGCCAGATCAGGTGACCCTGGGATAGACTAGCCGCTGCCCGCGCTGCTCGGATCATTCTCTGTCTGGATGCCGCTAGGGAGAGAGCTGCTGCTGGTCAGGGAAAGCGTTAGGGTGTTCTATTAGCTTACTGTTAGGCAGGAGTGATTCTCAAAGAACCCAACAGCCCTTCTTAGGGCTACAATAACGTTCTACTTTTTTTATTTTAATTTGCATCTAGTACCATTTTGTGAGGAATTAGCAGGGGGACTTGCTACCGTTGTGTTTAGCTCTTAGTGGCACACATATCCATAGCAAAGACCGAAGTGGGAAAATTCAGTAGGGGTTGGATTTCAATTAGGCACTAACTCAGTGTCATCTCATCTGGCATAGTAGTGTGCTTTGATACTTGGCTAGAAAATAGCCATAGGAGAATACAAAGAGCTTACTTACGCCTACAGTAGCGTTCTATATATTTGATTTCTGGTTGATCTGCTGGTGGCTGTAGTTTCTGCAGTGCATGTACTAGCCAATTCTGAGCAATTTGTAGTGAGACTTGCGACCGCTGTGTTCTGCGCTTAGTGACGCACATATCCATAGCAAAGACCGAAGTGGGAAAATTTAGTAGGGGTTGGATTTCAATTAGGCACTAACTCAGTGTCATCTCATCTGGCATAGTAGTGTGCTTTGATACTTGGCTAGAAAATAGCCATAGGAGAATACAAAGAGCTTACTTACGCCTACAGTAGCGTTCTATATATTTGATTTCTGGTTGATCTGCTGGTGGCTGTACTTTCTGCAGTGTATGTACTAGCCAATTCTGAGCAATTTGTAGTGAGACTTGCGACCGCTGTGTTCTGCGCTTAGTGACGCACATATCCATAGCAAAGACCGAAGTGGGAAAATTTAGTAGGGGTTGGATTTCAATTAGGCACTAACTCAGTGTCATCTCATCTGGCATAGTAGTGTGCTTTGATACTTGGCTAGAAAATAGCCATAGGAGAATACAAAGAGCTTACTTACGCCTACAGTAGCGTTCTATATATTTGATTTCTGGTTGATCTGCTGGTGGCTGTACTTTCTGCAGTGCATGTACTAGCCAATTCTGAGCAATTTGTAGTGAGACTTGCGACTGCTGTGTTCTGCGCTTAGTGACGCACATATCCATAGCAAAGACCGAAGTGGGAAAATTTAGTAGGGGTTGGATTTCAATTAGGCACTAACTCAGTGTCATCTCATCTGGCATAGTAGTGTGCTTTGATACTTGGCTAGAAAATAGCCATAGGAGAATACAAAGAGCTTACTTACGCCTACAGTAGCGTTCTATATATTTGATTTCTGGTTGATCTGCTGGTGGCTGTACTTTCTGCAGTGCATGTACTAGCCAATTCTGAGCAATTTGTAGTGAGACTTGCGACTGCTGTGTTCTGCGCTTAGTGACGCACATATCCATAGCAAAGACCGAAGTGGGAAAATTTAGTAGGGGTTGGATTTCAATTAGGCACTAACTCAGTGTCATCTCATCTGGCATAGTAGTGTGCTTTGATACTTGGCTAGAAAATAGCCATAGCAATAGGATAGCATTGTTTGGTTTTAAAAACTCAAAAAAAAACAAAAAACACAAAAAAAAACAAAAAACACAAAAAAAAACAAAAAACACAAAAAAAAAACCCAAAAAAAGTTAAAAAAAAAAAAAAGTTATAACTCTCATTTTAAAAATGTTTAACCCGAGGGCTAGGGGTAGAGGACGAGGGCGGGGACGTGGGCGTCCAACTACTGCAGGGGTCAGAGGCCGTGGTCCTGGGCGGGGTGAGACACCACCTGCTGATGAGGGAGCAGGGGAACGCCGCAGAGCTACACTCCCTAGGTTCATGTCTGAAGTTACTGGGACTCGTGGTAGAGCACTGTTGAGGCCAGAACAGTGCGAACAGGTGATGTCGTGGATTGCTGACAATGCTTCGAGCAATTTGTCCACCACCAGTCAGTCTTCCTTGCAGTCCACCCATGTCACCGAAATCGCCACTCCTCCAGCTCCTGCACCTCAGCCTCCTCCCCCCCAGTCTGCCCCCTCCCAGGAAAATTTGGCATTTGAACCGGCATACTCTGAGGAACTGTTTTCTGGACCCTTCCCACAGTCACAAACCACTTGTCCGGTTGCTGCTGAGCAATTTTCCGATGCCCAGGTTTTCCACCAGTCACAGTCTGTGGGTGATGATGACCTTCTTGACGTAGTGGAAGTGTGTAAAGAGGTGTCCGACGATGAGGAGACACGGTTGTCAGACAGTGGGGAAGTTGTTGTCAGGGCAGGAAGTCCGAGGGGGGAGCAGACTGAGGGCTCGGAGGATGATGAGGTGACAGACCCAAGCTGGGTTGAGAGGCCGGGTGAACACAGTGCTTCTGAGACGGAGGAGAGTCCTCGACCAGAACAGGTTGGAAGAGGCAGTGGTGGGGCCAGACGGAGAGGCAGGGCCAGAGCTGGTGCATCAGCGCCAAATGTGTCAACTAGTAAAGCTCCCGTGGCGAGGGCTCTTGCGGCGAGGGCTAGATCTTCAGAAGTCTGGAGGTTCTTTAAGGAAACACCGGATGACCGACGGACTGTGGTGTGCAACATTTGCCAAACCAGGCTCAGCAGGGGTTCCACCACTACTAGCTTAACTACCACCAGTATGCGCAGGCATATGAATGCTAAACACCCCACTCAGTGGCAACAAGCCCGTTCACCTCCGGCCGTGCACACCACTGCTCCTTCCCCTGTGTCAGCTGCTAGTCAGCCCCCTGCCCAGGACCCTGCCACAAAAACCCCATCGTCGCCTCCACGATCCTCCACAGCATCCACCAGCGTTCAGCTCTCCATACCCCAGACGCTGGAGCGGAAACGCAAATATAGTGCAACCCACCCGCACGCCCAAGCCCTTAATGTGCACATCTCCAGATTGCTTAGCCTGGAGATGCTGCCCTATAGGCTAGTAGAGACCGAGGCCTTTCGCAACCTCATGGCGGCGGCCGCCCCTCGGTATTCGGTCCCCAGCCGCCACTACTTTTCCCGATGTGCCGTCCCAGCCCTGCACCAGCACGTGTCAGACAACATCATCCGTGCCCTGACCAACGCCGTTTCTGACAAGGTCCACCTGACCACGGACACGTGGACGAGTGCTGCCGGGCAGGGCCACTATATATCGCTGACGGCACATTGGGTTAACTTGGTGGAGGCTGGGACCGAGTCTGACCCTGGGGCTGCTCATATACTGCCGACGCCGAGGATTGCGGGGCCTACCTCGGTCCAGGTGTTTCAGGCCTACTATGCCTCCTCCTCCTCCCACCCCTCCTCCACCTCCTCCTCCGAACTACCATCCGTGGGCACGGCGCCATCAGTCGGTAGCTCTAGGCACAGCAGCAGTGCCGTCGCTAAGCGACAGCAGGCGGTGCTCAAACTGCTGAGCCTAGGCGACAAAAGGCACACCGCCCAAGAGCTATTACAGGGCATCACGGCGCAGACTGATCTGTGGCTGGCACCGCTGAACCTCAAGCCGGGAATGGTTGTGTGTGACAACGGCCGTAACCTGGTGGCGGCTCTGCAACTCGGCAGACTGACACATGTGCCATGCCTGGCCCATGTGTTAAATCTGATAGTTCAGCGTTTCCTCAAGACATACCCCAATCTGTCTGATTTGCTCACGAAGGTGCGCCGCATCTGTGCGCATTTCAGGAAGTCCAGCCCAGATGCTGCCACTCTCAGGGCAGCGCAGCGCCGCCTCCAACTGCCCGCTCACCGACTGTTGTGCGACGTGCCCACGAGGTGGAATTCAACACTGACCATGTTATCCAGAGTATACCAGCAGCGCAGAGCGATTGTAGACTGCCAGATGTCAACTTCCACCAGAACTGGTAGTCAGGTCAGTCAGCTTCCTCAAGTCTACAATGAGGAGTGGACGTGGATGTCTGATATCTGTCAGGTGCTGAGTAACTTTGAGGAGTCAACACAGATGGTCAGTGGCGATGCCGCCATCATCAGCCTCACCATCCCGCTGCTTGGCCTGTTGAAAAACTCTCTGGTCAGCATGAAGTCGGAAGCTTTGCGCTCGTCACAAGAGACAGGGGAAGAATATTCCCTTGTTGATAGCCAAAGCACCCTCAGGTCTGTTTCTCAGCGCATATCGGAGGAGGTGGAGGTGGAGGAGGATGAGGAGGAAGAGGAGGAGAATGTTGGCGAGACACAAGAGGGGACCATTGTTGAGTCCTTCACTGTTCAGCGTGTATGGGCAGAAGAAGAGGAGTTGGAGGAGTTGGAGGAGGAGGAAATGGACAGTCAGGCCAGTGAGGGGAGTGAATTCTTACGCGTTGGTACTCTGGCGCATATGGCAGATTTCATGCTAGGCTGCCTATCCCGTGACCCTCGCGTTCAAAGAATTTATTCCAGCACCGATTACTGGGTGTTCACTCTCCTGGACCCACGGTACAAGCAAAATCTTCCCACTCTCATCCCTGCAGAGGAAAGGAGTGTGAGAATGCATGAATACCAGCAGGCCCTGGTGCACAAGCTGAAACAGTATTTCCCTTCTGACAGCGCTAGCGGCAGAGTGCGTAGTTCTGCGGGACAAGTAGCGAGGGAGAGTAGGCGAGCAGGCAGCTTGTCCAGCACTGGCAAGGGTACGCTTTACAAGGCTTTTGCCAGCTTTATGTCACCCCAGCAAGACACTGTCACCTGTCCCCAGTCTCGGCAGAGTAGGGCTGATCTTTACAGAAAGATGGTGAGGGAGTACGTAGCTGACCATACCATCGTCCTAAATGATCACACAGCTCCCTACAACTACTGGGTTTCAAAGCTGGACATGTGGCACGAACTGGCGCTGTACGCCTTGGAGGTTCTTGCCTGCTCTGCCGCTAGCGTCTTGTCCGAGCGGGTTTTCAGTGCAGCTGGTGGCATCATCACCGATAAGCGTACACGCCTGTCGACTGACAGCGCTGACAGGCTGACGCTTATTAAAATGAATAAAGGCTGGATTTCTCAGAATTTCCAATCTCCACCAGGTGAAGGAAGCTCAACCTGAATAATTGATCCACTCCTCCTCCTCCTCATTTTCCTCCTTCTCCTCCTCTTTGTACAGTAAAGCAGAGGAAAATGGCTATTTTTTGACAGGGCCCACTGGCTCTTGCTATAGTACTTCATGCATTTAATTTTTCTGGAGGGCCACCTACCCGGTCCTCTGTTTGAAACAATTTTTGTGAGTGCCACATACAGGCACTCAATCTATTCCATTTTTCTGGAGGGCCACCTACCCGGTCCTCTGTTTTAAAATATTTTTGGGACTGCCACATACAGGCACTCAATCTATTCCATTTTACTGGAGGGCCACCTACCTGCTCCTCTGGTTTGAAAAATGTTTGGGACTGCCACATACAGGCACTCAATCTATTCCATTTTACTGGAGGGCCACCTACCTGCTCCTCTGGTTTGAAAAATGTTTGGGACTGCCACATACAGGCACTCAATCTATTCCATTTTACTGCAGGGCCACCTACCTGCTCCTCTGGTTTGAAACATTTTTGGGACTGCCACATACAGGCACTCAATCTATTCCATTTTACTGGAGGGCCACCTACCTGCTCCTCTGGTTTGAAACATTTTTGGGACTGCCACATACAGGCACTCAATCTATTCCATTTTACTGGAGGGCCACCTACCTGCTCCTCTGGTTTGAAAAATGTTTGGGACTGCCACATACAGGCACTATCCAAATTAAATTGTCTCCATAGCAGCCTCCACACGTTGTCTCCATTGCTACCTCCAAAAGTCGTCCATATAGCTGCCTCCATACATCGTCCCTTTATCAAACGAGGTGTGTCAGGCAGAAATTTGGGTTGTTTTCATGGATTCCACATCAAAGTTGTTAACTTTGTCGCCACCCTGCTGTGTTATCCACAAAATATACTGGCAAACTTTTACCATTTAGGGATATTATTTCAGCGCTTCTTGCGCATCTGTTTACATTCCCCTCACCCGGCATATCCTAAACTTATAAGAACGCTACTACACTTGATCTTATACAAAAGGTTCTTAGAAGTGCTGTTTGGGGAGTAGCCTAGAGAAAGGGGCTTGGATTGGCGAAAGCTCGCCTGGCAGCGGAGCGCCAGCTCCATGCGCATCATGCGCTTCTTGCGCATCTGTTTACATTCCCCTCACCCGCCATATCCCAAACTTATAAGAACGCTACTACACTTAACTTGGTGCAGGCTGGGACCGAGTCTGACCCTGGGGCTGGTCATATACTGCCGACGCAGAGAATTGCGGGGCCTACCTCGGTCCAGGTCTCAAAGGCCTACTATACCTCCTCCCACCCCTCCTCCACATCCTCCTCCTCCGAATTACCATCCGTGGGCATGGCGCCATCAGTCGGTAGCTCTAGGCACAGCAGCAGTGCCGTCGCTAAGCGACAGCAGGCGGTGCTGAAACTGCTGAGCCTAGGCGATAAAAGGCACACCGCCCAAGAGCTATTACAGGGCATTCCACATCAAAGTTGTTAACTTTGTCGCCACCCTGCTGTGTAATCCACAAAATATACTTGCAAACTTTTACCATTTAGGGATATTATTTCAGCGCTTCTTGCGCATCTGTTTACATTCCCCTCACCCGCCATATCCTAAACTTATAAGAACGCTACTACACTTGATCTTATACAAAAGGTTCTTAGAAGTGCTGTTTGGGGAGTAGCCTAGAGACAGGGGCTTGGATTGGCGAAAGCTCGCCTGGCTGCAGAGCGCCAGCTCCATCCCAAGATCCAACTAACATAGTTGCAGCACCTTTAATCTACTACTAGTTCACTGCCTCCATAATAATAATAATAATAATCTTTATTTATATAGCGTCATCATATTCTGTAGCGCTTTACAAATCATAGGAAACAAATACAAATGTAATGTAACAGAGCACAACATTTGTATGGAACAACAGGAGTGAGGTCCCTGCTCGCCAGAGCTTACGGTTTATGAAGATGATGGGGTAACACGAGGTAAAAGAATATTTAATGGTCAAGCCATTCTTCTTAGGGAATAGAAAAAAATATAATAAATGGAATTGCTGTCGCTTGAACCACTCAGCCGTCATCTTATATACCAGGTCCAGGGTGAATGGGACTGCAGAGAAGTCTGGTGCCTGTTGGTTGCTGGATAACAGATGGGAGGACGACACAGGACGGGTTAGTAGAAGAGTTAAAACTTCATGCAGTTAATGAGTGTTATAGGCTTGCCTAAAGAAATGGGTTTTAAGAGCACGTTTGAAACTTTGGAGGTTAGGTATTAGTCTGATAGTCCGGGGCAGAGCATTCCATAGAATTGGTGCAGCTCTAGAGAAGTCTTGGAGACGCGAGTGGGAGGTCCGCACTAGGGTAGAGGTTAATCTAAGATCACTGGCGGATCTAAGAGCACGGGTTGGGCGATAGACTGAGATAAGAGAGGAGAGGTAGGGGGGTGCAGCATTATACAGAGCTTTATGGATGAGGGTTATTATTATTTTAAACTGTATTCGAAAGGAGACTGGCAGCCAGTGCAGCGACTGGCATGAACTGTAAGCATACATGGTCCCCTTATCAAACGAGCTGTGTCAGGCAGAATTTTGGGTTGTTTTCATGGCTTCCATGTTAACTTTGTCGCCACCCTGCTGTGTAATCCACAAAATATACTGGCAAACTTTTATCATGTACCGATATTATTTGAGCGCTTCTTGCTCACCTCCTTTGGTTCCTCTCTGACACCCATTGGTTTGAAGCCTGAGTCCAATTAGGGTATGTCGCCATGCCACTCTCTAGCCTGCTGCCGCTGCCTCTGCATGCCGTCCCCTATAGTGTCAGGGTCAATTATTGGATGTTTTAGATGCTATCTAGCTTCATTCTGTCACTCTGTCATGGCCATGCTGTTGCCCATAATTTTGGCATAATGGTGCGATTAGGCAGCCTCAGAGGCATCCATGCATGCTGCCCCTGCTGTTTCCTGTCCATTTCCGTGGTGTTTCCATCCTTTTCTGAGGTTCCCAGGTGTTTGGCCAAGCTTCCCTGTGCAGAGCCTTGGTCCCCTTGAAAAATGCTCGAGTCTCCCATTGACTTCAATGGGGTTCGTTATTCGAGACGAGCACTCGAGCATCGGGAAAAGTTCGTCTCGAATAACGAGTACCCGAGCATTTTAGTGCTCGCTCATCTCTAATCTAGACACTTTATTTCCTTTTAGAAAATATTTATAAGATAAGCATTTGCATTTGGTAACAAACAAAAAAAGCAAAAAGTTCCCCCCAAACTAATAATATTTAGACTATAAATAAAGTATGCAGATTTACCCTTTATTTGTTAATTACTTGCGCCTTCCAGATATTGTTCTAGGCGAACGATTGTGAAGGGAGATCAGTTTCCTGCTGCCTGGAAAAGGTTATTGTAATTTTAGGCCGAGCGTCAGTGATAAATGTCAGAAATGTTTGTCCTTTTTGTTCTTCGACAGATAGTTACAGCATGTTAAATCTTACAGTCGCTGGAGAAATCACTCGCGTTATTATTGATGTGGATCATTGGTTTTATTCAGATGTTGGCGAAACGACTAAATATCACAA
This sequence comes from Engystomops pustulosus, assembly GCF_040894005.1. Lineage (NCBI taxonomy): Eukaryota > Metazoa > Chordata > Amphibia > Anura > Leptodactylidae > Engystomops > Engystomops pustulosus. The sequence continues at coordinate 9,751,100 of NC_092415.1, read as the reverse complement.
ATAGATTCACTCAGGGTTTTTTTTTTATTTATTTTCTATTTTTTTTTTGATAGGCAGATGACACTAGAACTTCAGTTCCAGTCTGAAGAATCTTCTGCTAAGGGGTGGAACACACAGTTATGGGAACTTTATGTGTAAGCTCAATTCAATGCATTTACAACTTCTCCGTCCTCTACAATAAATTGTATTTTACAAAAAATTATTTGTCATGAAATAAAAATATAAAACCCACATGGAAATACAAGTTCTCCGTTGAGATGTTGTAGGACTAAGAGATTTCTCAGAATTTTTTTGGAGGCAGTTCATACCTTTTCCCCCTCCTTTCCAAGTTCCAACCATTTCTTATAAGTTGTTTGTCCCCTCTTCTCTTTTTCTCATTGCCTTCTAGTTTTCCTCCAGTTGGTTCTATTGGGGGTAGACATGGCAGGACACTTTTGATTGGCTACCAGAAATCTTATCAATAAATCATGAGACAGTATCAGTTGACGACAACATGTGGGTGCCCATTTTTCCCAACTACAAAGATGCCATGGTCAAAACTGACCGCAACATCTAATGGGTATACAATTATCATTGGTGTCGGGACCAACCATGGTGGACAGGGCATATTCTGTGGTAAATGAGTTACAGAATTGGTGTTTTTTTAGTTAAATAAGAGAAACTTCATCTCTCATCAGTTGCTGAACAGCTGGGATCCATCGCCAGTGAGGACAAACTGTATTTTCTATAAAAGATATGAATTGTACAGATGCCAAGCGAACAAGTGAATTCTTTATCTTTTTGTCCATCCATAATTAAGAATAACTAAGGGTTGGAAAGAAAGGCCGTTAAAGAATCTATTTTCAGAAAATAAAACTTCTGAAATGACTGTAGATGTTGTTCTTTTATTGAAAATGCTCAGTACAGGGTCAAGAAGTCAACTCATTACCACGGAGGCCAGAGTAACAATGGAAAGGTAAATCCTCTATGATAAGGTTAAGACTAAAAATATAAAACTGTTCATGACATCTATAAAGTCAACACCTGGTGCCCCATTGTCCTCCTACACTACTTCATTTCCTCTATTGTGAAGCAGAATTTTAAGATTACTGCATGGATCTATTGTAGGGTACTGGATGAAAGTCTATATCCCTTTCGCTACTTATGGATGGACTTCCAAGCTAAAGGGAAGGCTGGCTAAACTATATGGGCGCTGATCACCGGATGGGGATATAGGAGTATCAACAACAGTGAAAAGAGAACACTGGCTCCACTCCAACGCAATTTATTAACACAAATAGGTTATAAAATTAATATAAAACTATAGTTTAGCCAGCCTTTCCTTTGTACTACGTCCAACCGGCTCACCAGTTGGGAACCGGTGCTGTTTTTTTGGCTAAAGGAGCTACAGACCATGTCCGGATATTGATCTACCTTGGAACCTCCACCCGTTAAGGATTACATACACAACAGCCAAGTTGGTTTATGGTGAGCACCCCATTGAGGACCGTTGTTTATATTTCTACCTTCACCTTACGAGATCACCCGAAGTGCCCCCCTCCTTTTTGTTGTTTTTGTTTCTTTTCACTATCAAAGTTAAAGGGGAAGTTTTAGACGTCATGTTGTGCTGTTTGTTGACTAAAATGTCTAAAATGTAATAGTATAAGTATTTACATGTCTACTAAAACAGGGTAAAGGTACAATGAAGACAACTCACTCTTCTTATTCTCCTTCATTGGCTATAGCCCTTCAGTGGCATATCCTTATCTATGTTGATTTGTCTTTATTTAAAGAGCATATCAAAACATCAGGGGCATTTTTTGAAATGATGGAATTGGATCTGTGATGAGGTAAAAGTGGTTTGTTCACTTTGCTGAGAGATTTGTTAGAGAAGCAGTCTGGCTTCTTAGTGTGTATCTTTTATATGCCTTCTCTGGCTGGTTTGTGTTCAATCTTATAAGAGTTTGGCTTAAATGAGTGTTTCTAACCACTTTGGATAAGACACATAAGGGATACAGCCTGAAAAGTTTGGCTGCTTCTCTGACAAAATTCTCTGAATAAGGGAGTCTGCAAGCAGTGAGTTTGAGAAAAAAATCTAATGAAGAGAAACTTAAGAAATTAAAGTAAAACTTTTTAAGGACTTTATTTTATCCCACAATGCAATAATAAAATAAAAAAAAAAAAACGACCCCACAAGTGCAAAGAGCTTGTAAACAAAGAAATATCAGCAAAGACTAGCCATGAGCATCATGGTGGAGATCATATGTGTCCATTTTCTAGTCCCCAAGTAACAGTAGAGGCATTCGAGGTTCACCCAGTTGAGCAAGATTCAGAGACTTTCAATAGGAAACCTTTCAGGTGGAGACCTTTTCAGCTGGAGACCCCAGGGAGGAGGTAGAAGCAGCTTATTACCACTCCTTCATTCTCATTTCTTCACTGCACAGGGCTGAAGTAGCTGAAGTAGGGCTATGAAGTGAATATATGAGTCTGCACAGCCCCCGGCTCTTTAGACCTACCAGTCACATGTTACCCAGGTATGAAAGGGTTAAGCAACTGCCCCAGACATTTCCACCCTCAGGAGGTCATTTCCTCTTGTAACTCGGGCTCTTATATCTGCTTCAGTAGCAGTATATATATAAAACCTACACAAAACATATTAATAAATACTTCGAAATAAGCATTAATATTTCCCAATAAAATGTAAAAAAACATCCTCATAGTCACCCAGTTTGCCTAAGACTATACATATTGGGGCTCATCTGGTCTGCGGACCGGATTTTTGTCGGGTTTCCTGACGATTTACAGTTTGTGCCGCATTTAACAGGCGTTTTTGGCGCACACACAGTTTTTGGCGCAATCTCGCTAACTTTCATGCGTCGCAAATCGGGGGCGTGTCCGTTGAACTACACGCAGGATTTCAAATTCAAATTGTCTCGCCACACACGCACTTACAAGCACCGGGAAGAAGAAGGTGAACCCCGGCGGACCTGAGCAGGGAAGCGACACATGCAGGCTATCGGGTGCATGAGGTACGTGACTTCATCTTCATCGGACCATCCGGATCGGGGATTGCGACAGAACCGGGTAAGTAAATTTGCCTCATTATATATCACACATGACATCTCAGACTAGGTGATTCATTTATAATGGCCATTTTAAGTTCGTTTTAAAAGTGAAAAAATATATACTATACATTACACTTAAACGCTGCAAAAAAATCTAAAAATGAAAAAAATTCCTTTTAAATTCTTTATTTTCTAATTAGCCCTATGTGTACGTTAAAGGTCCACTGCAAAAATATTTTTTAAGGTATTATACAAAAAAAAAGAAGTTATGGCCCAAAAAGACCAATGATAATGAGTATGAAAAATTGCTAAAAAATTCCCCAAACATTAAAGCCTTTTAAGACCTGATCAGAAAGGGGTTAAAACATAATAATACCCTGAATGAATTTGGTACTTCTGTGATCTTACTGACCCAAAAAATAAAGAGGAGGTGTCATTTGGAGGGGACATTGAAACACGGAGCCCGATTTTTCGTTGACAGATTTTTCGTCAATTCCAAAGCAATTTTTTCCAATACAATGAATATGAAATGGCTCCACAAGGAAGTCCAAATTGGTTCTCCCAAAAATGCCTTCATATATTTTTCTAAAATTAAAAGGAGGAGAGCAAAAAATAGAGGCACAGAAACAGAATCGGGCATTGCTAGTAAAAGGTTATCAGATTGGTGCTGACGGTGGGTGGCCGGTGCCTGCTGTATAATACACCGCAGTGTGTGATGAAGGCTCAGATCCCGGACCTCCGCCAGTTACTGTACTAACAATGTCCAGTACTATAACAACGTCTATCGGTAAGAGGCAAGTGGTGGTGAGACAGGATTACTAAATTCTTATAATGGTTATTGTAGAATTTACTCCATGATTCCAGGTTGCAGAGCACGAGATGTCTGGTTAGCTTTTCCATCAATACGACTAATCCGGCTGCTGGCAGAGTACACGTACTTTTACATAAAAACAATCACCTTCACGTTATACCAGGGCAGAGAACATTTACTTGGGAAATATCTTTCCGTTTACATTGGCCGTTCATGTAGAACTCAGAACATTATTTGGCTCCACACCGGATGATTCCTTCGCAATATTTCACCAGTTAAGGTTAATGAGCAGTTCTGCTTCGCTCGCCTTCTATTTACTCAATTAGTTGTAAAATGGAAAGTACACAGACTAAAAAATGAGCAGGTCCCTCAGTCGCTGGAGTGTTCCTCCGGTTTTCTGAGCTCCGCATTGAAAACGTCATCCTGATTTTCTTTCCATATGTTTTACTAAAAGAAGGTTAAATAATTTTGTCCAGCGTCTCACATTATGGCTAGGGGTGAGCAAATCCATTTGGGTTGAGGTTCAGGCACAGGGTAGGGACTTCTGGTTGACCAGAACCTACAAAGTTCGACCAGAACCAAACTTTGCAGTTCGGGTCCACTCAAAGTAGCCGAATGAAAACAGTGGGGGTCATTTACTAAGGGCCCGATTCACAATATCCCGACCTGTTACCCGAATATTTCCGATTTGCGCCGATTCTCCCTGAATTGCCCCGGGATTTTGGCGCACGCGATCGGATTGTGGTGCATCGGCGCTGGCATGCACAAAACCCGACGGATTCGCAAAAGCCGCCGCATTTAAAACAAAAAATCTGTAGCGGAGCTTGCACTTACCTTCACTCAGCCCGAGCCGGTGAACTCCAGCGCGTTCCAATGCTTTTTGTAGCGCAGCAGCGCCACCTGGTGGACGGCGGAGGAACTATCTTAATTGTGTTTTCTGGTAACTTTATGTCAACTCACATTTTTAGTTCATGCGAAATAAGGAATTGGTTAGATCCAGAGACACTCGGAGCCCAGGACAAGGCTGTTACACTGTCTTCCCTTACCACTGCTCTCTCAATCTTACACAGTGCGGAATGGTTGCTCCTGCGCATTGTAACAGCCTTTGAACCTGCAGAATGGAGGGGATCAGTTGAAACACCCATAGAGCTCTTAAGACTCATAAGCATAATTTTAAAAATTGTTTTTAGAAGGAAGGAGGCCACGGATAACAAATATAAGAAGATACCACAGTCCTGGTGCCTGGATCTATGAGTAAGAGTAACTTCTTTATCATAATGGATTTAGATAGTAGATTTCCTTAAAATTTGACATTTCTGTGATTTTTGTGTGACCCACAAATTAAAGGATCAAGTCAAAGCTGTAAAAAAAAGGCCAGCAAGAAATTAACAAAATATGTTTCTTGGAAATTACCCCAAATTTGGAATTTTTTTTTCCACCTTCCATGAAAATTGAAAGGTGTCACTACTAAGTACAACCTGTCCTACAGAAAACAAGCCCTTAAATAACTCTGTTAATGGAAATGAATAAAAAGTAATGACTTTTGAAAGGGGTGGAGTAAACCGAAAGAAGGGGTCTGCGGTGACAAGAATTAATGGGACAGATTTACTTACCGTCCCTGCGTGATCCCCGAGGTGCATTCTCCGACTCTAATTGCGCGCCCCAATATCCTACATGTGTTGCTTCCCCGCTCAGGTCCACCAGAATTCACCATCTTCTTCCCGGTGCATGTAAGTGCGTGATCTTGCGACACAAATTCAAAGTTAATTCCTGCAGTTTGTCCGAATCCGTCGGATTGTCCGGCGGCCCTCCCCCCCCTTCCCCCCACCGATTTCTGTCACATGAAAGCCGGCGATGATGCGGCAAAATCCTATCGCGTGCAACACAATCACCGGCGCGATGCACGAAAAAGTAGGAAAACCCAACAAAAATGCGGCGCGGGACCCTTAGTAAATAAGCCCCAATAATAAGCATGCTTTTCAGACCATCAAAAAGTTTTCCTTGCGATTTAACTTTCATCTTGAGTTCAATGTCTCTTTAATAATAGAGTCAAAAAATATTGCAGGTCTTTTCAAGAATGAAAGAAAAATACAGAAGATTAGTGATTGACGTGGTTATTTTATTATCAGCATGTCGGATGGTGGAAGCGTTTAGCATGCTGAGAAGGAAGAGCACATGTTCTAGTAAAACGTGACCTATATTTAAGAAAGCAAAGCTGTCGTAACCGGGAGTCAAGTGACTGTAATTTCATAAAATGGACAAGCATATGAGTGGCTGGCATGACATCCCTGATCTCAGCGCAGCTGCCAACTGAGTACTTAATAGGATGAATTCCAAGTATTAAGGCAGTTCACCCATTTATGTTCTTCTCCTTGACTTCTCCATAGAGAGCGGTCCATCCGAGACGCAAAATCTCTCATTTGTCCTTGTAAGGAAACGAGAAGTGATGATCTAATTTTTATCTTTTGCAAAATCTCTGTTTAAGACTTGATTTTGAAACTTTGAAAAAGTAACAGAACAAATAATCCTTTGCATTATTATTTTTTTTATATGAAGACTTCTGATAAGCAAACCCAATAAAATTTGGGTCTGGGCGAATTTTGAAAACCTTAATTTTTAAAATGTCTGGACTCAAAAACTCACTAGGGGTACCCAGCACCGATTGTGGGTGTCAAAGTTTAGAGGCAACGGGATCTAAAGAATTTTGGCCATGCTGCATGCCACTGCTTTTGGAAGGGTTATCAGTCCTGATGATGTCATCAGGGAGCAACAATCCTCCACAAAAAGGCCTGTGGTGCATCCACGATTCTTTAAATCACTTATGCCCGTGATCAGTGCATGAACCCGAACTTCTCAGCTAATGAATATCAGGGTCGGGACCCAGATAACATCCTCTATTTGGCAGATCCACCTAACCTTGACGTGTCGCTTGATGGCAGGCAGCTAAATGCCCATAGCAAGTAGGCATGGCTATAATTGGCATGTACACCTGGCCAATCACACTTTGGGGTTTGGGTCTTATACAGTTTTGTAATCTAATTTGAATAAATGCCTTAAATCAGCTTTACAAATTTCTTTATAGGGATTTTATCTTAAAAGACTTTTATCCACTTACACATTATAGGGGATAGAAGTTTAAGAGGACTTTCAATGCCCCCGTTTTATTAAAAAAATATGTATGTTGTAATCAGGGGTGGATTAAGGCTGCCATGGACCCTAGGTTGTATGAATATTATAGCCCCTACTATGGGTGTGTCTGGGCGTAAACCAGTGTGAACGCCCTGCCGAACAACGATGGAGACTATAGCAAAAAACTCTGCCACTTCCGATCTGGTCTAAAGGTCAGAACTGGTGGAGTTTGCAACCGTATGCACCAATAGCCTCCAAGTGAATAGGAGTACATGAGCACTGGGAGAGGGGGGGGGGGTTAAAACTGGCGCTCTAAATGCCCGTCTTAATAATTTCCCCTCATTGACTTTGGAAGAGCAAACAAACTCTCTTCCTTGTAGAAGGAGGTCATAATTTCAATATACCTGATCATTTCAGATATAAGTTAGAAATGACAAAATGAAGTAAAATACACTAGTAATAGAAAATAAATGTAGAGGAAAAGAAAAGAGTTATAAAACAAATAGCTGAGGAATTCAATATGGAGAAGAAGGGGGAATAAATAGGGAGCAAGGAAGGAAAAAGAAAGGTGGAAAAAGAGAGTAGGAAGACAGAAATGAATGATTGAAGGAAAAAGGTAAAAGAAGGAATAGAGAAAGTAAAAAATAAGGATAGAAGGGGGAGAGGTAAGTAAAGGAAAGGGAATAGAGTAAGTATTATTATTATTATTATTGTTATTATTATGAATGTTGCCATTTATGATGACTCTCTAGGTCACTCCAGCAGGGGGTACTATGAAAGGATTGAAGCACACACCACAGGGGGTCCAAATACAAACCCAACTTTATCAAATCCCAAACGAAATTTGGATGTATTATTACAGTTGAAACAGATTCAGCCATTGGCAACCCAATAATTGGCTTTCAATATGAAGACACATAATGGGGTCAGAGATTTTCTTCTACTAAGTGCCTGGATATTGTCTCGGTAGAGGAAGGTGGTGTAGCAAAGGGGGCATCTTTGTTTGGATGGAGGATAGCAATCCTGTGGGTGCTACTGGTGCTTGTCAACAGATCAAACTATTCAATCTACTGGTAGTCTGTCTGGGGATCCATTGACTATGAGCTGAAGAAACCACTAAACTTTTTAAGATCTAGGTAGGAATGACCTAAATGTTGGGCAATTAAACAAAATGACCATCCTGCTTTCTCTTGCTCCAATGATGCACCTCCTGTCAAATTTTCTTAACTGGACAAAATACCTTCACATGTGTCATACAGGCATATCCAGACCTCACACCAAGAGGTTTACTGCCCCAAAGTAGCCTCTAATAGCATGTCCTGTTCTCCTTTAGAAATAACACAAATGTTGCAGTGAAAATATTTCAGATGTCATTCGCAGATACAAAGTGATGTCGAATTGATTTGCTTTTATTTGCTCCGATTTTGCCGTCTGTCTACAAAAACATGCACATGTCCATAATCTGTTTGACAACATCGAGTCGAGGAACGTGTGAATGAATTTCCTTGACTTTGCCCTTCAGCCTCGTCACAAATTTCCTCTTAGCTCTGCTGTCATTGTTCTTTTTACAGGTCAACATTGCAGATACATTTTTCATGAAATGAGAGATTTTCTTTTCAGTCTTTCCAAATATCATTAAAGGGTTTGTAAATAGTGCAAGAAGACAAAGGCTGCTATGAAGACATCTCAAGTGACAGTAATTAGCCTACAGATAAAGGTCGGGCCTTTGTTACCCCCTTACAATAGTATAAGGCAGTGATGGTGAACCTTTTAGTGGCCGAGTGCCCTAACTGCAACACAAACCCCCCCCCTAATTTATCGTGAGGTGCCAACCAAAAATTAAAGCAGTAACTTATTGCTCCCTGTTCAACAACTTTCAAACATATTGGCCTCCTGAGGACAGAAACACAGTAGAAAGATGGGAAATTTGCACCATTTTAGCTTCTTATAGTGTCCCTCTGTACACCAGTGTCATAGGTTCGCCACCACTGGCATAAGGGATAAAAATAGGATGAGTGGAGGTCTGGCCCCTGAGACCTCCAGGATTACAAGTCCAAAATGTTGCTCCATGTTAAACTCTAGTAGTTTGTTGCTTCATCCAGCTCTTAATCTCAAGTAGCAGGATTTTTGGCAGTCCTTGGTTAGTACTCTAGTAGCTTGAAATAGTGCCCAAAATAGTTGAGCAAAGCACTCAAGTCGGGTACTCTTGTCCATCCTTTATGAGAGTGCCAGAGCTTTGAAAATGTTATGTAGAATGCATGATCTGCCCCTCCACCACTTAGGAGGAAAGGGACAGCCATACTAGTGATCAGTGGGGATCCTAGCAATTGGACCCCAACCAATCAGATTGTTACATGCTATCCTGTGGATAAGTGATGGCAATTCTATTTGCAGAAACCTCTTTTATAGAATAGATATTAATAATCCCAAGATGCTTTATGTTTTTCTTTATTATCTCCTACAAATATATGTCAGACCAAGAATGCAACTTGCAAAATACCACCTATTTCCAATCTTGATCAAGTGAAAAATGCTTCCTGTATTACACTACACTTTTAGTTCAATCAATACCACCACAAGCATTAATAATGGTGTGTTCACTGATGTATCAGTCTTCTCATAATAACATCCGCCAATAGGTATTGCTCTGTCTGTTGGTTTTACCATAGGTGAATGAGAACGACATCAAAAATAGCTTAAAAGAGGTGTCATAAACTTTAAAATCCATTCCCATATGTCAAGAAACAGGATCCTTAGATCAATATCCACATGCTCGAACAATGGAAATGAGGATGGCTATCTTCTCAACAAAGCTGTGGACCTTGACCAAGCCTGTGGCTGGGAGAGAAGAGGGATTGGCATACAGCTACAGGCTTGGTCAATGTTCAGTTGTTGGGAAGATGACCAACCTCACTTCAATCATTCGATAAGAATATCATCATTAGAAGCCATGTCACATTACCAAAAGTTTCTGCAATGGCACATATAGGTTTGATGGGCCACCACCAATTTAGATTTGTCTTCTGTAATCCTCTAATCAAAACATTGGGGCTAATTTACTGAGGGCCTGGGGGATCGCATTTCCGTTGAACTGTTCACAGTTTTCGGGATTTGCGCCGCTGGGACAGGGATTTAGAAGGGGATTCTGTCACACGCGATCAGATTTTGGCGCAGCGGCACCGGTTTTCATGCAACAGAAATTGTGGGGAAGGCCATCGGACGATCAGACTGATTCGGATTTACATGCACTGGGATGAAGAAGGTGAACTTTGGTGGATCTAAGCGGGGAAGCGACACATGCAGGATATCGGGCGCACAATCTTTGTGGATCAAGGCACAGTGCATTGACGTCAGACAATGCACTTCGGGTGAACTCCGTCGGCCAGGTAAGTAGATGTGCCCTATTGTATACAAAATAATAGTTGCGCAATGTCTTGATAGTCTACTCCTACAGCCTCCACTGATGATTACTAGAGATGAGCGAGCACTAAAATGCTCGGGTGCTCGTTATTCGAGACGAACTTTTCCAGATGCTCGAGTGCTCGTCTCGAATAACGAGCCCCATTGAAGTCAATGGGAGACTCGAGCATTTTTCAAAGGGACCATGGTTCGGGAATAAAATGTGTTAATTAACTGAAAAAGAATGTCTTCTGATAGGTTAGCAGATGTATGCAAACATCTGCAATCTATTCTTCACTGTTCCGCGTGTATATTATCTCCCGACAAGTTAGCAGATGTGAAGAACAGTGAAGAATAGAATAAAAACAGTGAACACAGTGAACACAGGATCATTTAAGTGAAAAACAGTGAAGAATAGATTGCAGATGTTCGGCACATCTGCTTACTTGTCGGGAGATACGCTGTCCCGGGATCCGCTCCTCTTCTTCCACTGAAGTCTCCCCGATCTCTCTGTCTCTCTGCCCTTCCCGATGTTTCTGTGCCGCTACCCCAATGTCTCCGTGCGTGCCGCTGCCCCGGTGCCTCCGTGCGTGCCGCTGACCCGGTGCCTCTGTGCCTGCCGCTGCCCGATATCTCCGTGCCTGCCGCTGCCCGATGTCTCCGTGCCTGCCGCTGCCCGAAGTCTCCGTGCCTGCCGCTGCCCGATGTCTCCGTGCCTGCTGCTGCTTGATGTCTCCGTGCCTGCCGCTGCCCGATGTCTCCGTGCCTGCCGCTGCCCGATGTCTCCGTGCCTGCCGCTGCCCGAAGTCTCCGTGCCTGCCGCTGCCCAGGTGTCTCTGTGCTGCTCCCCGGTGTCTCTGTGCTGCTCCCCGGTGTCTCTGTGCTGCTCCCTGGTGTCTCTGTCCTGCTCACCGTGTTCTTCAATGTGTTCTTCACATGCTATTTTGTTCGCACCGTTCCGCGCGTATCTCCCGACAAGTAAGCAGATGTGCCGAACATCTGTAATCTATTCTTCACTGTGTTTTTCACTGTGTTTTTCACTTAAATGATCCTGTGTTCACTGTGTTCACTGTTTTTATTCTATTCTTCATTGTTCTTCACTGTGTTTTTTAAATTAAATGCTCGATCTCGAGCAGGGGAAATACTCGTCCGAGCAACGAGCCGTTTCGAGTACCTTAATACTCGAACGAGCATCAAGCTCGGACGAGTATACTCGCTCATCTCTAATCATTACCAGTCTTTCTAAGACCTTTTTTGGAACTGTACTCCCAGAATTTCATTTTTAATTTTATAAGTCAAAGATAACTAGGATTTCTTTCATCCTTACTAGTTAATCTTGTACAAAGAGTAAAATATTGTTTAATGTTGAAACAAACAAAAAAAACAGTCTGGGGAAATGAGGAAATTGCAGAAGCGAGAAAGTAAAGGATGACATCCTCTAACTTATGGCAACTTTTTCAAGTTATTGTTGACTAACCTTTTGCTTGGGCCATTACTGCTGCTGTCCCCATGGAGTAGATGGAGAAGTTGTCCTGACTTGTTTCTTGTTGTTTGCTATTATTACTGTTATATTTTATTCAGAAGCTATTACAAGTCATGGACCTGCACAAGGGATGACAAGATTTAGAAATAGTACACCAACAAATATTTGTAAGAATATGTGATGTGTAGTGTAGGAATTGGATGCTTATTCGTCTTCAATGCTTGAAAAGTTGTTTATTCATCTGTTGCAATTGTTATAGATTAAATTTACAACCATCATAAGAGGAGGGAGATGAGATCTAAACTGAGAAGCTACAGTTTAGCTTGTCGGAGTGGTACAGTAGTTCAGTGATATGCAATATGAGGTGTTGATTCCACCTGCCTGAAGCTCTATAACAACGTTTTACTCGGTCGACATTCTTCTTGAATCAGAAAATTTCTTAACAAGTTGTTTTTGCCTGTGACATCATCTATTATCAGTAGTGATGTAATGAGGGGTCAGTGTTATCTATATAGAGGTCATTGTACAGGGAGGGGAGGAGATAAGCTGTGACATCATCTATTGTCAGTAGTGATGTAATGATGGGTCAGTGTTATCTATATAAAGATCATTGTACAGGGAGGGGGAGGATATAAGCTGTGACATCATCTATTGTCAGTAGTGATGTAATGATGGGTCAGTGTTATCTATATAGAGATCATTGTACAGGGAGGGGGAGGATATAAGCTGTGACATCATCTATTGTTAGTAGTGATGTAATGATGGGTCAGTGTTATCCATATAGAGTCATTGTACAGGGGAGGGATAAGCTGTGATATCATCTATTGTCAGTAGTGATGTAATGATGGGTCAGTGTTATCTATATAGTGGTCATTTTACAGGGAGGGGAGGAGATAAGCTGTGACATCATCTATTGCCAGTAGTAATGTAATGATGGGTCAGTGTTATCTATATAGAGGTCATTTTACAGGGAGGGGAGGAGATAAGCTGTGACATCATCTATTGTCAGTAGTAATGTAATGATGGGTCAGTGTTATCTATATAGAGGTCATTGTACAGGGAGGGGAGGAGATAAGCTGTGACAACATCTATTGTCTGCAGTGAAGTAATGATGGGTCAGTGTTATCTATATAAAGATCATTGTACAGGGAGGGGGAGGAGATAAGCTTTGACATCATCTATTGTCAGTACTGATGTAATGATGGGTCAGTGTTATCTATATAGAGGCCATTGTACAGGGCGGGGGAGAAGATAAGCTGTGACATCATCTATTGTCAGTAGTGATGTACTGATGGGTCAGTGTTATCTATGTAGAGGTCATTGCACAGGAAGAGGGAGGAGATAAGCTGTGACATCATCTGTCAGTATTGATGTAATGATGGGTCAGTGTTATCAATATAGAGGTCATTGTACAGGGAGGGGAGGAGATAAGCTGTGACAGCATCTATTGTCTGTAGTGATGTAATGATGGGTCAGTGTTATCTATATAGAGGTCATTGTACAGGAAGGGGGAGGAGATTAGCTGTGTCATCTATTGTTATGATTCATTGTGACACATTCACTTTAATATTATGGTCCTTAAATAACTGGAGCTACGCCCTTCATTTAAAAAGATATATATGATTTTGAGCCCATAAAAGAATTTTATTTATCAAACATTATCGAAAATCTGCTTCTGCATCATGGGTAAATTATCTTCCTCTGGATCAACATTTTCAGAGAATGGGCTAAACTTGATCAACAAATGTTGTTTTTCACAAAAATTCGACTTCCTTATGAATGTGTTATCATCAAATACACAAACATCAAAAAAATTCCAAAACTGTTTTAAAAGAATTCCAGTATGACCTCCATTAAACTTATCAAATTATCAACATAAACAACAATATAAACACAGCATCATCATGGTTACCATCCAGTAATAATATCTGCACATCCAATCTTAATAAATAATCTCATTTAAAATTACATTTTAAGTAACATCTAATCTCCGGTAGCTTTTTCCGCTTGTTCCTCTCATAGCACGAAATGTTGTCACTTCAAATTAGTTTCAGAAAAACTAATCATTAGGAGCATAGCCAGGATACGTTGACCTGCCTAATAATGTAGATTAGGGAGTTACTGAGGCTTTGAGTATTCTGTCACTCAATATTGTATCACAGAATCCTATCATTCTCCGCCATCTAAAGCGTTATGATCATTCAGGTATATGATTGGAATTTGATAATAATTCTTACTTGAAGCATGAATGTCATTGCTGAAAAAACACAAAGGATATTGGAAAATTAATAGCACTGCTAGGCAGATGGAGTTAGCAGTAGTTTTTTCGGAAGAGCTGCTCAAAGATTTGCAGAAGACAAGTCATTCTATCTTGCCCTCATAAGGTTCTCTTTCAAAATGTTCTGGAGCCAAGAGGGTTAAACCAAAGCAAACAAACAAAAAGAAGATTAAAATCTACGAACCTTTATTGCAAGTTACATTGTATTTCTATTTTGTAGTTAAACACAAAGAAAGAAAAAGCAGATGTGTACAAATGACACATTTTATTTTGTATTTTGTAGTTAAATTTTTGAGTTTTTTAGATTCCTGGTGGAAACGAGGCTGAGAAGGTGCCCTCAATTTTTCTTGTGAGTGCAGTTACAGGCGAAAGGAAATAGGAACGATGGAAATAACCTTTACATTTTACAGCAATTTACAAATATGTCTAAAAATATATCCAAATGGCCAGATTGAAGTATTAGGCCGCCGGACTGTGGATAAGGAGTTTGAACAAAAAAGTCTTGAGTGAAAACAGATCTACATCAAATAAGGAATAGCTGTAAACAGAAGGAAACAAGACTGTAGAAGTTGTGGGAAATATGCAAATAGGTTTTTTTCCTAGATGGCACAAGAAAAACCACGCCTCTTTTGCTACATTGTAAGGCAGCCCCCTTAGCATCAAGCATGACTTTCAGGAAGCCTAATAACATGATGTTGGATTAAAGCAAAACCAGCATATATATTCCAGAAGGAACAGACTCCCAAGACCCGGATGCTTAAGGGGACTCAATGGCCCTTCTACCACATTAGAAGATATCAACCAACAGGAAGTTTCTCTCTAAAGTAATCTAGATCTGAAAATGTTAAACCAAAAAAAAACAAAAAAACAATCAAATGTTTTTAAAAGTTAAAGTGTATTTCTAATTTCTTAGGTCTGGGAGGTGTCATTATAAGGTTTTTATTTTTAAATGAAACACAGCTGATTAGTGGGAAATAACCTTTAGTTTTTAATTGAATTCCTGAATAAACCCAGAATATGTACAAATGTCCAGATGAAAGGAAGAAGAAGGAATATTAAGGTTTTTTTAATGTTTGCACAACAAAAACTTAAGGGTAAACTGATCATACACATGCATAGCTGTGAGCAAAAGGAAAATGTACTGCAGAAGTTGTGTTCAGGCCCTGGTGCCTAAGGAACCCGAAAGAGCCCTCCATCACCATTTAAAAAGAACCTATCGCCACATTTTCCACAAATTCAGCTAGTGGCAGGGTCCCATAGAGCCCTAGTAACTTACTGAAACCCTTCATTTAGCTAAAAATATAATCAACTTTATAATTTTACCTGGTATCCAAGGATGTCTATAGCAAGTTGAAGTGAGTGTGGTCTCCTCGTGCTGAATCCTGCAGCTCCATGCTTTCTCTGCATGCAGCAGTAATGTCATGTGACCAGGGTGACATCATCACAGGTCCTTTAGCCTCCTAACATTATCAATCTGTACACCAAGCATATATCACATGAAATCACAGCATATCATATCACATGAAATCACAGCAGCCTGCATGAACAGTAGTATAAGTCCAAGCAGGCATGCTATGAATTTTTATTATATGGTCAGATATGTGTTTGGACTATAGCTTGCTAATGTTAAAAGGCTAAAAGACCTGTCATGATGTCACCCTGGTCACATGACATTAGACCACGCCCCTCGACTTACTCTATAGATCACTAGATATGAGGCAAGTTTATAACTCTGATTTTATGTGGTTGTTAGGAAAAAAATTTTTAGCTGAAAGAAAGGGTGTCAATTAGTTACTAGGGCTCTATAGGAACCTGCCATTAGCTATATTTGTGAAAAATGTGGTGACCTTTAAGATAAAGTATCATGAGTCACATAGTGCATCAGCTTGTGTCGCTTAAATGAGTGCTGTTTTACATCATAGATTATAGTTGTGATTTTAATAAATACGTTTTTCATTAAAAACCCTTCATAATAAGCCAGGGACACTTACTCATAGATCCAGGAGCTGTGACTTCTTATACTTTTATTCATGGTATCCTTCCTTCTAAAATCAATCTTTATAATTATGCAATTCTCAATATTTCGGTTCATGTTTATCAAGAATATATAAATTAAAAAATTACATTTTAAAAAATCATCTTTTTGAAAATCCAGTTTTGTCTTGATTCTTTCTCTATGAGACAACTGTAAAGTAAACATCTTTATCAGACCTCATTTTGTTTTGTAACGTTAAGGTATTTGTTTCATCTTCATCCAGCTATTCACATGGGAGGTGAACAATGTTTTCTTCTATTCGGGGAAATCGAAGCATAGAATAAATTGTACATGCATAAAAAATATTTCTTATCTGAAGACAAATATGAAGTGTGAAAAAAAGTAAAACTTTGGAATAAAAAAAAAACAAACATTCTTTGCCCTCGGCACAGAACAAAAATAAAATGAACAAGAATAAACATAATTTCCAGATTACAAACTCAATGTTCGCGAGGCAGAATTTTTTCTCAATTTTCCCATCCAACCCGTCGCTGAGCGCTAACACGGTAACAACGTGATTGCCTCCATTTCAGGCCGAACATTCCCATCTGTTAATAAACTATTTGACTTAATCTGCTTTAGAATGGGGACAAATTTGTCAATTTTGGGCTGTTATGTGCGGAATGGCCGTCTACCTAGAATGAAAGCTATTACTGCCTAAATAAAGCTAATACCAGGAATTCTTCCATCACAAAAAAACAATTCTGAAATGGCCACAAAAATGCAGTTAAAGTGCTGAAATCACACAAAGCGGCGGCTGCAAACAGCAGGGAATTTTATTACTGCCCACAAGCTATTTCTATAGATTGGTAGATTTACTTCCAGAATTATTTTTTATTTTGGCCCATTTTTTTATGTTAAAATCCAAGAATTAAGGTAAAATAAAAAATTACAAAAAATATAGGTAATTAAAGGGAACCTGTCACCAGGCATCTTTTATGAGCCTCCACCATGTCTCCACAGCCAGAAAATAGCTTATTCCCAAACTGTTTTTATAAAACTTCTGGCAAAAGTGGTAAAAACAATAACTTTAAATTAAAGTTTACTTGACTCCCTGCCAGCTTAGGTCCTGTGTCCCTGGGGAGTATTCAGCATGGAGCAGAGTTACCCTGCTCCCTACTATCTCAGGAAAATACTCATCTGTGAGTTTGAAATAAAACCCTCCCCCCAGTCACCTCATGTCAGCACGTCCCCACTGTATCTGCAAGAGGAAGAAGCAGACGTGGGAGCAAGGAGTGACTGGGAGGAGGAAGAGTGTTTTTTTCCAAACTCACAGATGAGCATTTTCCTGAGAAGAGTGGGAGTGGGGGAACTCTGCTCCGTGCTGAATACTCCTCAGGGACACAGGACACAAGCTGGCAGGGAGACGATTTCCCCTGCTCCCTCCCTTCTCAGGAAAATGCTCATTTGTGAGTCTGGAAAAAAAACACTCCTCCTCCTCCCAGTCACTCCTTTCTCCCACATCTGTGTCTTCCTTTTTCAGATACAGTGGAGACGTGCTGACATGAGGTGACTGGGGGGAGGGTTTTATTTCAAACTCAAAGATGAGACTTTTCAGAGAATGGAGAGAGCAGTGTAACTCTGTTCCATGCTGAATACTCCCCTGGGACACAGGATACAAGCTGGCAGGGAGCCAAGTAAACTTTAATATAAGTTATTGTTTAAACCACCTTTGCCAGAAGTTTTACAAAAACTGTTTGGGGATAAGCTATTTTTCGGCTGTGGGGACATGGAGGATGCTCATAAAAGATGCCTGGTGACAGGTTCCCTTTAATTACCTATATTTTTTGTTAAAAAATGTTCTACTCTATGCTGAACACTCCTCAGGGACTCAGGAAACAAGCTAGCGGGAAGCCAGGTAAACTTTAATATAAGTTATTAAGTTATTGTATAAGTTATTTAATATAAGTTAATAAGTTATTATTTTAACTACTAATGCCAAAAGGTTTAAAAAACAGGATGGGGATAAGCTATTTATTGTCTATGGGGACATGGAGGAGGCTTAAAAAGGAGGGCCTGGTGACAGGTTCCCTTTAAATTGCTGCCCAATAAATAAAGAGTGATAGGCATTTAATATTTTTTAACTGGGCTTTGTTCTATGGCAGTCATCGAGAGCAGCAGTCTTCAGCACCGGAAATATATCAACACTTTCCATTACTTTTTTTTTTCCGTGTGTTCTCTCCATCTTCCCCAGTATATATATTTTTCTTATTAACTCACATCAAAGCTTCCGGGCATTATTTATTGAAAGCTTTTTCTATACCTTCAAAGGTGATAAAAATAGTTTCTGAAAGTTTCCGATTTTATATTGCGGCAGTAATATAGAATTATACGGTTGGTGACATCACACTATAGCTTTGTTTTTATAGAAATGGTGAAAGTTTTCGGAAGTTATAACCATATAACTATTGTCCAGTTAATGTTTTTTTTATATTTTTGTGGGAAAGAATAATCTATAAAGTACGTGCACAGTATGCTTTTTATAGTTGACTTAATCTTGTAGGACAAAACTATTTATTATTTGAAGGTCTCGACAATTTTTGTTTTTGCAATTCTATCTAGGCATTATTTTATTTATTTTTTTGGGGGGGGGGGGTAAGAGCTGTATATAAGTTATAAGTTTATATTTTTTGGGCATTATAATTAGAAATAAAAAGACTCACTGACAGAAGGAATGAAAAGGATACCAAATATAATTGGGGAAGGGGCTTAATAGTTTTTGTTAATACATATATTTAAAAGTTTTTATTTTTATTTTTTTGTTTACTAAATTTTAGTGAACATTTTAGGAATTTTTGTTAATGTTTTACAAAATTTGTTACTAATGTTACACCCTGATTCCATTGTAAGATTTCTATTTTGGGGTGTATTCAAGACGCTGAACTAGAGATTATTTTCTTTAATGTTCTTTTATCCGGTGCTGTATATGTGGGTAGTTGATATTGCTAATAAATGTGGTAAACGGTAAAATATTGGAATCACCACTTTTTTACATGTTGAAATAAAATTTTGTCTGAAGTCCGTCACGGGTGAACCCGTGGGTTGTGGGCTCACACATGCTTCTGCTCCCCTGGCGGTGCGGCACCCGCGCTTCTTACATGCCCCGGCTCTTCCACGGCCGTGCACGCACTTTCCTGACTCCTATCGCACGCGTACAGGATTTAAAGGCCCATTTTCAAGAATTTTATTTAAGCCTGCCTCTTCCTGCAAACCCTGCGGATTTTTGTGCCTACACCTTAGAGAAAGCTCCCCAGCGATATTCCTGCGTTCCTGAGTTCCTCTGTCCCCTTGTTCCTGTGTGTTCCTGCTCCTATGTTCCCATGTTGCCATGTTCCTGCATTCCTGTGTGTTCCTGCTCCTGAGTTCCTGTGTTCCCGAGTTCCTGACCCATGGGCCACACTATTGGGATCGTTGTATATTTTTCCCAAATGATGAGACTCCTATGGAAAATATATTGAATACTGATCACTAGAGGAGAGAAAATTTTGCATGATAATTCTAAAAATTGCAGAAAAATGAGACATTATGAGCTGAGCTCGGATGGATCGGCGGTGGCAATGACTTTGATGGCATCTGCCAAGCTTTATGCGTAGAGCGTAATTTCTGAGATGAACCAAATTATGCTTGAAACGCGCCGTATTAACATTTTATTTAACAATGATCATTATCCTCCTCCTCCATCATCACCATCATCGTCCTCCTTCTCGTTATCATCATCATTATCCTTGTCTTCTCAGTAACCGTGACAAATGTCACAAAATTTCCGTTCACCTATGTTTAACCCTTAGCGGTTTCAAAACTTATCAATACATGGAATGGTGACTTCAGTGCTTTACTTTTCTCCGATGCACAGAAGTGTAGACACAAGAAGTTTTTGAATATCTTGCAGCTCTTATCTTTGAACTTATGGGTATTTCCACATTTTCAACATTTGTTATGGCTGCGGTTCAATATGAAATTGAAGGGGTGTGGATTTATTACACACTATGCCTTCCTATATGCTCCGGGCTACTGATATGTCCAGAGGGGGTTGCACAGGCAGCCAAGTAGTTGTATGCCAGGTCTGGCCTTGTGTTGAATTAGGGTATACTTTCTCCCAATTTCAGTTGCACTCCACCACCAGGAATGCCTCTTTCACGCTTCTCCATGTGCATTGGTGTGGATGAGGCGCAAGGGACAGTAGGTGCACCTATTTCAGAGCTTTTACCCTGAGACCCCCCCCCCCCACCCCCCTTCCAATATATCAAAGCAATCCTCCAGGCTCAGAAAATTTTTCATATATGCCTCTAGGGGTATAAGATTATTAAACAGCTCAAACTTGACCTCTCAGTCGCGGAGCTGCTGGTTCCTGGTGACCTCTGTTGGTATACAGAGGCCTGCAGTGACTTCACATTGAAGAACAACTTGAGAGGGGTTCTCTGGTCATAACAAGTTAGGCCCTTTCCTGATTAGTGATGGGAACCCAAAGGATCACCAGAACGGAGCAGTCAGTCGCTCATTCGGTGGCTACTTCATTCATGTCTATGGTGTTGATAGGGATAGCCAGGTGCCGCACTAGTCATAGAGATGAATGCAGGAGTCGGCACATGCACAACAGACTGCTCCTTTTATCTCGAATTCAAGGGGGTTCAACATCCCCCTATTCTCATGATCCAAGGGGTCCCATCACTTAAACCTCCATCGATTAGGAAGTTAGACCCTATCCTGTGGAGAGGGCCAAACTTACTATGATTGGAGAACCCCTTTAAAGAGGTCTTTTCACAACCTCCACCAATTCCAACTCTTATTCTTTAACAGATGCTTCTTCACTGAAAAATAATAGGCTAGCTGAGCTATCTACTGTCAGATGGGCCGGAGCAAATAGCCTGGCACCACCCATTTGACAGTTTAGAGCCTAATTACCATATTGGCTGTTAAAACTAATGCCATGTATTAGATATTAGATGTTCTGGAATCAGTGGAGCATCACCTAAGAATGGATGCAAGCAGTTGAAGTTGTTGGAGGTGGGGAGAGGACCCCTTTATATAAGGGCAGTAAGATCTCTTTTATTATTCATTATTACATTTATTCTCTGTGTATCGAACATTCTGTTACATTGTACTCTAAAGGTCTACAATATTGTAACTCATTTTACAGTATCAGCTTTTAGATGTGTGGGTCACTTGGATTAGTATTTGCGGCGGCTGAATGAGAACATATCACCGCACATCGGGACACAATCACATGTGACATTTACACAAAAGCACAAAACACACTTCATATACATCACTCCGAGAAACCTCTGCAGGGAGAAAGGAGAAAATTCGCTTTGTTGACCACCTATTTTTTTTCATATTTGATAAAAAACACACAACAGAAGCTACCAGAGTGTAACCTTCATCATTGGGAATGAGATGTTGGGGAAGGAGGGGGTTGAGCCTGGATCGGGAGGCCTATCAACACAACAATGTATTATGTATAATAAATAGTCCATAGCATCATTTGTCATGACTATGGGTTTTGTCACATGACAACTAATACAGCGCCCACACAAGATAAAGTATGCTGCAATATACCCCACTCCTCATCTTAAAGTGAACTTGTCACCAGGACAAAGGTTCTAATGGCCCATGCTATACTGATTTAAAAAATGTCTTTGTCAGGATTCTCAATACTGTAACAACTTGATGAAACTTTATTTTACATTACCTTGCTCCTTGCCAGCAGCGTGCGGTGAGTCCCAGGGAGAGGGCAGCTGCAGCCTGTGTGTGTCTGTGTTAGACTCCCCACTCCTCCAGCTCCCTCTCCCTCCCACATCCTGTCATGTGCGATAAGGAGGTGGGGAGGGAGGGGGATTGTGTGGAGGAGAGGAAGAATACATAAGGAGACACAGGCCGCAGCTGAACTTTTCCCGTGACTCACCACACACTGCTGGCAGGGAGCCAGGTAATCTATCTATCTATCTATTCTATCTATCTCCTATCTATCTATCTCATATCTATCTATCTCCTATATATCTATCTATCTATCTATCTATCTATCTATCTATCTATCTCCTATATATATATCTATCTATCTCATATCTATCTATCTGTCTATCTCATATCTATCTATCTCCTATCTATCTATCTATCTCCTATCTATCTATCTATCTATCTATCTATCTATCTATCTATCTATCTATCCATCTATCCATCTAAAATAATGGAAAATTCAGAGCAGCACAGCAATCCTGGGTGGGTGCAAAGTCCTTGACCCTCTGGCTAGAGCATCTTCAAATGTAATTTTTCAAAAACAGGCAGCACTCCAAAATGTTGGTGAAATCGATGGGGGTGTCTTTATTCCATATGCAACGTTTCAGCTCTCACAGAGCCTTTATCAAGCATAGTATACATGGCCAGTGTGCAAGCTTATAAGGGCCAGTCTTACAATTCATTGGTCCGTGTGTGGACTCTAACAATCAATTACAAATTCTTACAAAATATAATGGTGCTTATTGCAAGTGATACATATACTATATCCAAAAACAGCAATATATAGTGTACATCAAAAATACATCGTTAGATGAGTGAACAGTGCAAATATAAGTGCAGGTAAAGAGGGTAGTGCCCTCCCATCGGTTGTAGGACCGCCCCCAGTCTCGGCTTTCCATTCATTATATCGTGAGTAGGAGGGGCAGAGCGCCGGAAGTGTCGTTGTTGATCCAGACGCGTCACCGGAAGTCGTCATGGTCACGTGGGCGGGTTCCGTCCACGTGATCTTGGCGCATGTGCATTTGCTTATGCGATGTCGGCCGCCATTTTGGATAAGGGCAAAGAAGAAAAAATGACCTACAGACATAGTCGGATCCTATATTGGGTAACGTACAATGCTGTGTCACACTGTGACCAGGGGCCAGTGGGTGACATTAAGTGGTGTACCCACCACCAATGTCTCCCGGCTCAGTACGTCGGGATTAAACACGGTATCCTGGATATGGACCACCGTTGTTGTGTCCCGACGACTTACCTGGTCTTTCTGGGGTGATGGTCACAATCTGAGGTAAAAACCTCTGTCGTTATCCCTGCGGGTTGCGACTATTGGTTGTCTGTGTCTGTCAAATAGAGGATAAATGAATAAATAAATTAATTATTACGGCAAGAAAAGGTAGGTAATGTGACAACTCCGGTAGGGTAAATGTACTTTGTTAAGGGACAACGAAGGTGAAAGGCACGAGACTTTCGGGGGTTTGTGATCCATCCGATGAGGGTCAGAAATTCCAAATATGTCTAGGAAAATAGATAAATAAAATGGCGTCAATTATCGTATTGCAATACTGTCAATATTCAGAGCAAGTAGATGAATAAAAAACAGCAAAAACAATTATCGTATTGCAATTTTTCTCCAATATTCAGACCAGTGGGGTCTGATTCATTACTGGCGGGGATATTTTCCCCATACTATACTTTAACCTACACAAAAGTCCACCAGAAGGGCTACACAGTGCGCCGAAGGACGACACATGTCATAGAGCACCGTTGTTGCTGTCAACGTCAGAGAAATGTATAATTAAACAAGTCCACTCAAATTGTAATCGACATTTAGACCATGGGGTTGTAAGGTCCCTAGTCTCTGTATCCATCTTAATTCACACCTCCTAAGTATGGCTTCTCGGTTGCCCCCTCTCCTCAGTGTAGGAATGTGGTCTATGATCATGAATTTCAAGTCACTTTCCTTATGCCCTGCCTCGGTAAAATGTCGGCTGACCGGTAAATCTTTCTTCTTTTTACGAATTGTATACCTGTGTTGCGTAAATCGTGTCTTGAAGTCAAGAGTGGTCTCACCCACGTATTTCAAGTCACATGGACAGCTGAGTACATAGATTACGAAGTCGCTATTGCAGTCGAGATAGTGGTGTATCTTAAACCGTGTTCCTTTGTGGGTAAACGTGTCACCTTTGATGACGTAGGAGCAGTTAATGCATGTGCGGCATGGATAGCACCCTTTGCGAATGGGGCCTAATATGCCTCTTTGAGTTGAAGTTTTGGATGGGCCTATATCGGTCTTGACTACTCGATCCCTGATGTTTCTAGCTCTTCTGTATGAAAGTATTGGGGGATTCTGTAGGGCTGGCACTCCTGAGGGGTCACTTTGTAGTAGCCTCCAGTTTTTCCTCACTATGGATGCTACTTGTGTACTCGTGTCACAATAGGTGGATATGAAAGGAATCCTTTCACCTTTGTGTTCTGGTTGTGTAGGTGATAATAGTTCATTCCTACTCTTGCGTTCCAATCTCTGTTTGTTGTCTAGAAGTACCCTGTTGGGGTATCCTCGTTGTTTAAATTTGGATAACATCAGTTTGGTGTTTTTCTGCAGTTTGTCATCATCACTAGCTATTCGTTTGACTCTATAGAGTTGGCTGAGTGGTAGAGAATTAACCATAGGTCGTGGGTGATTGCTGTCAAAACGTAGAATGGTATTTCTATCTGTAGGTTTATAGAAAACATCTGTAGTAAGACCGTGTTGCGTGTTTTCTATAAGTACGTCTAAAAATTGTAAGTTTTCCTTCGACTGTACCATAGTAAATTTGATGTCACTGTCCACTGTATTGAGGTATTCATGAAAGTCCGTCAGTTGTTGTGTGTCACCGGTCCACAGGAGGAAGACATCGTCTATGTATCGCCACCACCCCCTGACATGTTGGAAGTGGTGGGACCCATAGACGAAGTCCTCCTCCAGTGTGGTCATGACAATATTGGCGTATGTGGGGGCCATGTTGGCCCCCATAGCCACACCTCTAAGTTGCACATAAAAGTCACTGCCATATAGAAAGTAATTGTTAAATAGTATTAATCTTAAAAGATCCAAAATGAAAAGGATTTCAGATTGCCTGAAGCTGGATCTCTGTAGTTGTTTTTCCACACAATTAAGACCCATCTCGTGGTTGATAGAAGTATACAATGATACTACATCGAAAGAAACAAGCGTCAGTGTTTTCTGATCACATGGTTGAACCATGTGATCAGAAAACACTGACGCTTGTTTCTTTCGATGTAGTATCGTTGTATACTTCTATCAACCACGAGATGGGTCTTAATTGTGTGGAAAAACAACTACAGAGATCCAGCTTCAGGCAATCTGAAATCCTTTTCATTTTGGATCTTTTAAGATTAATACTATTTAACAATTACTTTCTATATGGCAGTGACTTTTATGTGCAACTTAGAGGTGTGGCTATGGGGGCCAACATGGCCCCCACATACGCCAATATTGTCATGACCACACTGGAGGAGGACTTCGTCTATGGGTCCCACCACTTCCAACATGTCAGGGGGTGGTGGCGATACATAGACGATGTCTTCCTCCTGTGGACCGGTGACACACAACAACTGACGGACTTTCATGAATACCTCAATACAGTGGACAGTGACATCAAATTTACTATGGTACAGTCGAAGGAAAACTTACAATTTTTAGACGTACTTATAGAAAACACGCAACACGGTCTTACTACAGATGTTTTCTATAAACCTACAGATAGAAATACCATTCTACGTTTTGACAGCAATCACCCACGACCTATGGTTAATTCTCTACCACTCAGCCAACTCTATAGAGTCAAACGAATAGCTAGTGATGATGACAAACTGCAGAAAAACACCAAACTGATGTTATCCAAATTTAAACAACGAGGATACCCCAACAGGGTACTTCTAGACAACAAACAGAGATTGGAACGCAAGAGTAGGAATGAACTATTATCACCTACACAACCAGAACACAAAGGTGAAAGGATTCCTTTCATATCCACCTATTGTGACACGAGTACACAAGTAGCATCCATAGTGAGGAAAAACTGGAGGCTACTACAAAGTGACCCCTCAGGAGTGCCAGCCCTACAGAATCCCCCAATACTTTCATACAGAAGAGCTAGAAACATCAGGGATCGAGTAGTCAAGACCGATATAGGCCCATCCAAAACTTCAACTCAAAGAGGCATATTAGGCCCCATTCGCAAAGGGTGCTATCCATGCCGCACATGCATTAACTGCTCCTACGTCATCAAAGGTGACACGTTTACCCACAAAGGAACACGGTTTAAGATACACCACTATCTCGACTGCAATAGCGACTTCGTAATCTATGTACTCAGCTGTCCATGTGACTTGAAATACGTGGGTGAGACCACTCTTGACTTCAAGACACGATTTACGCAACACAGGTATACAATTCGTAAAAAGAAGAAAGATTTACCGGTCAGCCGACATTTTACCGAGGCAGGGCATAAGGAAAGTGACTTGAAATTCATGATCATAGACCACATTCCTACACTGAGGAGAGGGGGCAACCGAGAAGCCATACTTAGGAGGTGTGAATTAAGATGGATACAGAGACTAGGGACCTTACAACCCCATGGTCTAAATGTCGATTACAATTTGAGTGGACTTGTTTAATTATACATTTCTCTGACGTTGACAGCAACAACGGTGCTCTATGACATGTGTCGTCCTTCGGCGCACTGTGTAGCCCTTCTGGTGGACTTTTGTGTAGGTTAAAGTATAGTATGGGGAAAATATCCCCGCCAGTAATGAATCAGACCCCACTGGTCTGAATATTGGAGAAAAATTGCAATACGATAATTGTTTTTGCTGTTTTTTATTCATCTACTTGCTCTGAATATTGACAGTATTGCAATACGATAATTGACGCCATTTTATTTATCTATTTTCCTAGACATATTTGGAATTTCTGACCCTCATCGGATGGATCACAAACCCCCGAAAGTCTCGTGCCTTTCACCTTCGTTGTCCCTTAACAAAGTACATTTACCCTACCGGAGTTGTCACATTACCTACCTTTTCTTGCCGTAATAATTAATTTATTTATTCATTTATCCTCTATTTGACAGACACAGACAACCAATAGTCGCAACCCGCAGGGATAACGACAGAGGTTTTTACCTCAGATTGTGACCATCACCCCAGAAAGACCAGGTAAGTCGTCGGGACACAACAACGGTGGTCCATATCCAGGATACCGTGTTTAATCCCGACGTACTGAGCCGGGAGACATTGGTGGTGGGTACACCACTTAATGTCACCCACTGGCCCCTGGTCACGGTGTGACACAGCATTGTACGTTACCCAATATAGGATCCGACTATGTCTGTAGGTCATTTTTTCTTTTTTTTTCTTCTTTGCCCTTATCCAAAATGGCGGCCGACATCGCATAAGCAAATGCACATGCGCCAAGATCACGTGGACGGAACCCGCCCACGTGACCATGACGACTTCCGGTGACGCGTCTGGATCAACAACGACACTTCCGGCGCTCTGCCCCTCCTACTCACGATATAATGAATGGAAAGCCGAGACTGGGGGCGGTCCTACAACCGATGGGAGGGCACTACCCTCTTTACCTGCACTTATATTTGCACTGTTCACTCATCTAACGATGTATTTTTGATGTACACTATATATTGCTGTTTTTGGATATAGTATATGTATCACTTGCAATAAGCACCATTATATTTTGTAAGAATTTGTAATTGATTGTTAGAGTCCACACACGGACCAATGAATTGTAAGACTAGCCCTTATAAGCTTGCACACTGGCCATGTATACTATGCTTGATAAAGGCTCTGTGAGAGCTGAAACGTTGCATATGGAATAAAGACACCCCCATCGATTTCACCAACATTTTGGAGTGCTGCCTGTTTTTGAAAAATTACATCTATCCATCTATCTATCTATCCATCTATCTATCTATCTATCTATCTATCTATCTATCTATCTATCTCATATCTACCTATCCATCCATCCATCTTTCCACCATTTCCTTTGGTGTATCTATTTAGCATCTTTCTCTATAGCTCATCGTATTTTATAATGTTACTAATTTAATAATACTTAACTGAAAACAGAAATTGCTTTTATGTAAAACGCTCGTTTGTGGTTATTCCAATCCCAGTAAGGTATTAGATGCGGAGGAGCGTCGCGCTGAGCCCTCTGCCTGGTGACACGGCATCGCCCGCTGAGATGATGCCTGTTTTTAAGCATTGCTCAGACTCCTTTTGGAAATATTATTGTAAAGAAGTCTTGTATTTAGAGACAGGATTTCATCACTCGCTCGCGCAAAGATTTTCATAAAAAGCCCGTGTCTAATTTTCTGCAGCACTGGTTTGCTAAATTGAAAGAATGCAATTACATGAACCTTTGTAAATGTATTCAGGTCTGGTGGATTCGGAGAGAAGGAGGATCTAGCATTTCCGATGCCTCCTGATTTGCATGTTTACAACGGCCGCTTCTGCCATGAAAGTTTTAGTTAAAATGGGAAGAGAAAAAAAAAACAAATTAGGGTTTTTAAATGCATTACAGAGGAAGCGGATCTAAACAAGCTTCTGTCTGTGATTGAAATAAAGCGAGGAGGCGCCGGGTCCATCAACAGCAAATTAACAGCCGTCCCACCCATATGCAATGCAGCAGCTATCAACCTAAATAACAACAAAAATATTATAATTGTGATTTTTTTTTTCATATTTAAATATATTATGAGGCATAGGTAAAATGTATCAGTCACTTCAATAAAGATCTAACAAATAGTAACTTTAAATATGATAATTTTTCAGTATTTTAATATGCGGTACCACCCCCTGACCACTGGGTGTGTGTCAGGGTTCTGGGGTCTGTGGACCCTCTGGACCACCGCGGGAGGTGGTAGTAGACGACACCTGGGACCGGAATTTAAGTGGCACCTGGTCTTCACCAGAGCCCGCCGGGTTGGACTTGCGGCGGCGTGGTACCACCAGGTCATTCCACAGGTGCGCCTAGCCCGCGGTGGCAGGTAAGGTCGAGGTACGGATTCAGCTGGTAGTCTCAGAGTCAGGAACAGGCAGGTAGTCAGGGCAGGCGGCAGAGATGCAAGGTCAGCGTACTGGTCTGGAATCAAGGCAGAACGGGATAAATGGGAGCAGCCGGTCTTTATGGGAAACCCGGAAGTGCCAGCGTGATTCAGAGGTGCGCTGGCCCTATAAATCTTCGAGTGCTGATGCGTGCGCGCCCTAGCAGGGACGGGAGTAGAAGCACTGAGAGGTGAGTGAGAGCCAGGGGAAGAGGCAGCGCCGCTACGGAGAGGGGCACGGGTGTGTCTGCGATCCGAGGGGTGGATTGCAGGGTCACCCGTGATAGTGTGCTGTTGCATTATGAGGGTCTTTCTTATTATTCCATGGTGCTGTACATACAAGAAATGGGGTCACATCAATTGCATAAAAACAAGCATAAATGAGTGCAGAAAACTAGACTGAACAGGTATTAATGGAAGGAGGACCCTGCCAGTGACGGCTCACACTCTACAAGAGTAGAAGGGACATGAGGTGAGGGAACATAACATTGGGTTATTATGTTGTGTAGGGTTTTTACACTACATTTGAAGGTTTAGAATGTGGATGACAGTGTAAAATGTTCTGGTAGAGATTTCCAGAGAACGGGGAAGCACAGGAGAATTCCTGGAAAGTATGGGTTGACGTAGTCGAAGATGTATGGACAGAACAGTTTCAGGCTTCTGGGGTAGTGAACCCCCTGGACCGCCGCCGACAATTACACAAGCCGACAACTGGGACCGGAATCTAAGTGGCTCTCGGGTTTCACCAGAGCCTGCCTCAAAGCCTGTTGGTCTTGCTGTGGTGTGGTACCACCAGGTCGTTCCACAGATGTGACTTGTCCACGGTGGCAGCCAAGGTCGAGGTACAAAGTTGGCAGGCAATCTCGTGTTCGGGGAGGCAGGAGGTCAAGACAGGCGGCAAAGGTTCAGGGTCAGAGACGGAGCAGGTAAGGGCTGGCAGCGGAGGAGGTCAATACACAGGAACAGGTGAGAGGTAACAGCTTTCTCTGAGGCATAACGTGCAAAGATCCGGTGGGGAATGCTTGGAGAAGCCGGCTTTTAAGCTATAGCGGGAAGTGGCCAGCGCCAATCAGTGGTATGCTGGTCCTTTAAATTTATAAGTGCCAGCGTGCGTGGCACGCTGGATGGGAATGTGCGTGCTGGGAAACCGGGACAGGAGCAGGATTGTGGAGAGGTAATTGACATCGGGGGGAGCGGCGGAGAGAGGTTGAGTGTGCATGCGACCTGAGTAGTGGGTCGCAGGAACACCCATGACAGACAAGCCGTGGACTGGAGATTACATGACAGATGGTGTCGGGTTTGGGCCCAAAATCTGAAAATCACCTCCAATATGGCGGCAGTAACCAGTATTGTGAAATGGGGAAAGTTGAGATGAATCTGGTACCCGTAATGAACTTGAACATATCAGTTATATCTTTAAAGGCTCCTGGCAAAGCTTCCGGGGGCATTTATATCCAAACTATTTGGGGGGGGGGGGATTGGGGCACATTAATTTTTTATGCCCCTGACGACTTTGTCAGTGCCAGCACTGATTTGTGTTTACTGATGGGTCCTGGGTTCCGGTAGCGTGAGCGGCCACAAATGCCATTTTTTTAAATTCCAAATTAATCAGTTCCGCTCATCCCTATTGGGCAGGTATCTGTAGATTACGAGAGATATATGAAGGAGACAGGGTGGGGGTTGGAGATGACATGTGTGGAGGAACCAGGAGATTAAGGGAGATGCTTGGAAATATGATGTAGTTGGGGAATATATCACAAAATTAATTTAAGAAAAAAAAAACAATTAAGTCTAAAAATTAATTAAAAAGGTAAGTCTGAAAATTGTACTTTATACCCAAACTGGCACTGGAAGCGGAACAAAAGTTAAATACATTTTTTGGCATAAAAAGCTGTCAGAACTTCCAATCAAGTCTACTGTGACAGATTCTATTTCATTTGGTGCCTAAAATATCCTCCCCACCCCCCCAAAAAAAAAAGAGTTGTAAAAAATGTTTGCAATTTAAATTCCCCATAAAATCCTATGAAACTAAATATTTATTGTATTATTTCCTGTATTTACTTACAACATCGGACTCTTGATGTTGCATCACGTCTCAAGTTTCTAATAGCAATTTTTTTTCGATTTTTTTTTTTTAATTAAAATATACCTGGAAGAAATACTAGATAAGACAAAGTTACCGTTCCCACCAGTCATGATGGAAATCGTGAAACTTTAATAGGAAATTGGCTTATATTAAGTGAAAAGCTTTGATGTCAAAGAAAAAAAAAACGAATCGTACGTATCAGATGGGTTCGCCTTCGATTTGAAGGACTCTCCTGAGGGGACGAGAGTAGAACACGCTGTGCCAAATAGTTTCAACTCTGTCTTAAGAAAAGTACAGCGCCTTAATTGGAACTAATTGGATTAAGCTGCGGAGTACAGAGACGCGCGGAGAAATCTTTTTAGTGATGTTCGGTGGAAGGAAGAACATCCATTTTTTTTCTTCTCGTTCCGTTATTGGCAGACGACAAGGTTCCGCTAACAACTCGAATTTGCTGATTTGTGAGTCAATTTATTTACTTTATATCTCCCAAACAAGATGGAATTAGACGCCGCGCACGGATATATATATATGCACATTTAATTAAAGGCAGGTGGAGGATTTTAGCGCCCGAAGCAGAATAAAAGATTAATGTGCAATTATTTTAAAATACCACAAAAATTAGATTTTTCAAGCGGCAATATTGGGAATAATTATAACAACCAAAAATGTGTCACTTACGTCATTTATTGGCGGATTTTGAGAGTAACTCCTGCCGTACCATGCTCAGTCCTATAATGGTAGTAGGAAGGGAGAGAGATACAAATTAAAGGGCTCTTCCAGATAAAAAAATATTCATCAATACCAAGCAACAAATGCATGAGTGAAACTCGGTCCTCATATAATTCATGACTACATAATTAAAATTACAATTCATTTTATTGAAAAATAAATTTAAAAAGACAATTATAACATTAGAATACAATATAAAGTCAATTGTTCCAGGAAGTTCATCTAATACCTCTGCACATCACAAAAACATATACTGTATATACTCGAGTATAAGCCAACCCGAGTATAAGCCGAGAACCCTAATTTTAACAAAAAAAAACTGAAAAATCCTATTGACTTGAGTATAAGGGTGCCAGCCAGCCCCCCCGTTGTATACAGCCTGCCAGCCCCCCATTGTATAGAGCCTGCCAGTCTCCCGTTGTATACAGCCTGCCAGACCCCCATTGTATACAGCCTGCCAGCACCCCATTGTATACAGCCTGCCAGCCCACAGTAGTAAATAGCCTGCCAGCCATTAAAAATAATAAACTCATTACTCACCATTCCGACAGCCTGGGCAGCTATGCTTCCATCTTCATGTCCGCAGCGGGTCCGCGGCAGCGGGTCCGCGGCAGCTCCGTCTGCAGCGCCTCTTCTTTCTTAAGGCTGGCACAAGGGCCGTGACATCTCCATGCGCACGGAGTTGCTGACGTCCCAGTTGTGTGCCGGCCGGGCTGTGCGTACGGAGATGTCGTCGCATGAAGAATAAAAGGCGCTGCAGACGGAGCTGCCGCGGACCCGCCGCGGACTTTAAGATGGAAGCGGAGCTGTCCGGGCCATCGGAATGGTGAGTGTTGAGTTTATTTTTTTATATACCCGAGTATAAGCTGAGTGGGGAATTTTCAGCACAAAAATTGTGCTGAAAAACTCAGCTTATATTCGAGTATATACGGTAATTATACAATTTCATTGGGCATCACCATATGTGCAAACTGCTACAGTTTCATAATAAAGAGCAAGTACAAAAATATATTCATCAGCTTACCTTAAAGATGACCCGTCAGGTAGATTTGGGATCCTAAACCAACTACAGGTCTTTATTTTTCGTAGCCTTTACATGTTGTTGTTGCTTTCAATACAATACAATACAATACAATACAATACAATGCAATGCAATACAATACAATAAAGCTTTATTGATCCCTTAGGAAATTGTGATGTACATGGCTCCAGCATTTGGAGTACACAAAAGAAAAATCATAGACAGTCAGAAACACAGACGATAACACATGAAATATTGATACAATATGGCTGGGGGGGGTGATTTCTTTGGAGGGGCAAGTGGGGTTTATTAAGTTGGTTTGGCTGCTTCTTGAGTCCATTTATTGTAGAAAATCAATGGCTCTTGGTATAAAGGAGTTTTGTAACCTTGTTGATCAGCAGCTGATCTGCCTGTACCAGTCACTTCTCGTGGTCCGTTGTTGGAGTAGTATTTGGTGCAATGGGTGTTATGCGTTTCCTGCTATGGAGATAAACTTGCTGGAACTCCTAACTTGCCAAATGCTGTCGATTGGGCTCAGTCTATCGCCTAAAATGCCTTGTGACCTTCTGGTGATTTTGGCCAGCCTTTTATATTCCTTCTTTTTGATTGAGCCTCCCCAGCAGTCAATGGCGTAGTATAGAATGCTTGCGATAGTAGATTCGTAAAAACATCTTTAGGTGTCAGAACTCGCAAATTGTTCTGATGGGATCTGGTTTCAGGCTTCTGTGCTGGAAAACCACACCCAGAGCTGCCTGTGATTGACAGCTCTATTTCTGATCTTTGGGAAAGCTGAGTGTGTATTTGAACTTGTTTTGTCTGCAGCTGTGGTTTGAGTGATGGACGGCTGAACCAGTCAGTGCTGGAGGTAGTGTCTATTACTGCCTTATATTACTGGTTATTCAGTGTCCTGTGTTCCCTAGTGCTTGCTATTGTATTGTTTGCTATTCCATGTATGTGACTTCTGCTTTGCCTACTGACCATTCTATTTGCCTTTCGATTCTGTACCTTTTCCGCCATCTTGGCTTCGACCCTCATTGTCGTGTATCTCCCAGTGTTACCCCACTTTCCCTGTCTCAGTCCTGTGTTAGTATCCGTTTCCTGTCCGCTCCACCATCCAGCAGCTGCCAGATGAAGTAAATTTCCCTGTCATCTTGTAAGGTCACTCAGGGACCCTTAGTTAGGTTAGCCCTTGTCGGAGTGGTTTATCTGCAGCAGGCAGGGCCATAGCCCACAGGGACGTTGCAGGGTGAGTTCGCCACCACTTACCTAGCCTGACAGCTTGCGCCAAGCCTGGTTGTGGTTGCGTGGTTGCTGGACAAGTTTTTGACATTAGGATTTTGTTACAGATGTTGAATGTCTCCTGAGGAAGTACACTCTGGAGGAAGTTCTTTTGAGTGTAATGTCGCTATTTGCTGTCCATTCTAGTTTATCTTGAACCATGTCATCTAAAAGGTTAAAAACCAGCACTTTGAGTTATTTCTGATACATGCATGTTTCAGCACAGTTTTGGATTTATCCATTCCATCTATTCAGCTCCCAAAGGGATTGCTGTGACCATTACCAACCAAGAGGAAAATGCAGTTATGTCTCAGACAGAAATGTGAAGTATTACAGGTGTTCTCAGATTGGACACTGGTCTTACCAGTTGGCCTTACAAGTAGTTCCCCTAATTCCCTCTTGGTGAGAGATTGTTGACTGCTAGAGATGTCATCGTACGGAGAGAGAGAGGGTGGTCATTGATTAATTGCCCACCTCTTAGGTGGCCATGACCTTAAGAGGTTAGGAGGACACACGCACAATGGGGCGTGGTTTCCATGCATCACAGCACTGGATCTACCAGGAGGCCCCATCAGGTGTCAACACACTTCAGCGCCCGACCTAGCATAGAATTGCACCACAGTTTTCGCGTGAAGAGGCACAGGCCAGAGGTGGTGAGCAGGCAGTGGAAAGCAATGCCCAATCAGAGTAAAGAGTCGGAGAAGTCGCAAATTCCTAAATCAGATAAATCCCCCCCCCCCAATGTGATCTGGACATCCCAAACAGAACACCAGTACAGAGGATCATTTCATCCATTGACGTGGCATGAGCAGCTCTCACAGTTTCTGTGCCGACCATCCGACACAGTTGACCCATTTATATAGTCCATGCCCAGGACCATTTCCAAATTTGTTGTCATGGTGCCCATAACACACCCTGTAACAGCCATATTATAAGTATTATACAGCAATAATAAAATGTTTAGGAATAATCGGTTGAATCAGTGACTTATACTTTATATATTTTACAGAATTTTCCATTCTTTTAGATAAAACCTGAAATCTCCTGCCAGGTTTTCAGCCCGGCACAGTCCTCATCACACATTCATTATTTTTTATCAGTTTTAAGTATTACTTGAGCAGACTATAATTGCTGAGTAGCTGCCTCGTCCCCGGTAACTCTCCGGCAGCCACTTTATTGCCGAGTCTATCACAGATGTCATCAGCTACAAGAGCAATGACATTACATGTGCCGCGCATATTAGATGCCAGGCTGTGCCATTCACGCCAGCACTTATCTACGGCCACCCATCCATTTATATCGTGTTTGCAATTAGTTTTTACTTCTTTATTCATTTGGATGGCGCCTAATGTAAATGAGCATTGTTTCATGACACTATCGCCCAGGCGGTGACAGATGCTTGTAAAGTGAACAAATGGCGAACAATGGCGGGAGGAAGCGATGTGGACGTCTCCATGTAAGGAAGAGTTATGGCGTATGAGTGCATTGTCTGCTGGCGAGGGAACAGAAGTGGAATTTTTTAAGAACATTTATGTTGGAGTCAAGTGATAGAGCGTAGAATCTGATCCGTAAGAGCAAACCGCCCCAAAGGAAAGTCACTGCTAAGCATTCGTAAAGGGTCCACGTGTTAACACCATATTTAAGGCAAAGGGGCTTATTGGCACCTGTACCCCTTGTATCCAGCTCCCAGTAACAAATATTTCAAATTAGTAATTGAACAGTGGATATTGAAATAACCTATACAGGCGATCCCTGACTTAAGGACACATGACTTATAGATGACCCCTACAAATGGACCTGTGTGCCCACTGTGACCTCTGATGATGCTCTCTGGATGCTGGTAATTTACTGAACATCAATTGAGCTCTGCGCAAGAGCATTAGCTCCTGTCTTGCTTTCGGAGACGCGCCTGCTGCTCTTGAGCTACTGTGCATGGGCAGAGCGCAGCACCGGCAGACCGGCAGAGCACAGCACCGGCAGACCACCGTAAGGTGTATATGAGCTACTGCGCATGCACATTGCTCACGAGCAGCAGGAGGGTCTCTGACAGCGGTACAGGAGCTACTACTCTTGCGTAAAGCTAAGTTGATGCCAGAGATGCGTATGAATAACTAAATGATGAGGGGGTAGGCAGGTGTAAAATGGCTACTGGGGACGTGAAGTAGCTTTCGGCCACGGAACGCTCTCAGGCTACTACACACCTCCAGTAGCCTCTGAAATTAATTAGCATAAAATTCAATTAAACTCTATTTCGGCAGCAGCTGCATCCCAGAATTAGGAAAAAACGGGACGCAGCTGGTGGGAGAGGGGGAATCTGCATTGGGAACTACTAATTTCCTGAAGGTAGATTTCCTTTAGGAACAAACCTCTAGAATCTAACTTGTATATAACCAGGGGAATGTCTGTCCTATATGTTAGCTGTGACCTATACTAGATGTTAGCTCTATCTATGACCAAGCCCTGCTCATTTCCTCCTTTATCTCATCATCAGTCATCCCCAGTACATCGACCACTCGAAATGCTCAAAGTCAAGGCACACACTTTGCTTTGAGCGGAGTAAAAAATGCCAAAAGGTCACCATTTATTTTGTACAACAGGACACGTACTAAAGATTGTGACATCTTATTGCCTGATGTACAGGGCATAAATTGACCCCATGGTGCTGATCCCATGTGGATGAAGGTGCATTTTTTGGTTCAGCCCATCTAGCGTAAAAGTCGAGTACTATGATTAGGAATGTTACTGCACAATTAGATACTGTATGTAGTAAAACTAGGAGTAGTAGGAATAACTTTCTTGTGGGCAACCTCTAGCCTAGACCCCCGTGCACATGGATTTTCTATGAACAAAAAGTCTTATTGTTTAATAATGGCTTATAATTAGTCATTAGAAGACCCAATAAAATTAGGGATTGGCTGACCTTTAATTTTAATATTCTGTTCAGGTCAGCTGCTGGCATGATCAAAATCCCACTGAGGTCTTGTGCACACTGGCATTATTAAAGCAGCATCACATGTTTTCTAATTTTGTGGAGAGTCAATGCTTCTTACGACATCTTCGCAAAATGCAGCTGGCAGATTAGTGCCGGTGCTGGTCCATTTAAATTCTGCTGGTGACTCTATCAGTGGCATTTGAAGAGTTAACATCCCCAATCCCCAATGTGTTCATTGCAGTGTTAAGTTGAGCTGAACCCAGTCCTGAAATTCTAATAAATTCTAATGAAGTTCAGGATTGGCTCTGGGGACCCCAACCCTTTGGCTCTGTACAAATCTGAACTTTGCGTTTCAAGTCCGGTCAACACTACTTATAATTAACATGTTTATATGTAATATCGTTAAGCATAGTGTTGAATAAGGGATATGTCAATGATTATCAAGCAACCTTGGTCAAGCATTATGTGCCCAGACAATCACTGCAGGAGCTGCCACTGACTTTTAAATAACATTTTAATTTGTAAAAGTGTCCAGATGGGAAAGAAATGAAAGCTCTTCCCACAATCTCTGTCTCTGCCTTCCTGCCGGAGTTGCTCTAAAATGTAGGTAACAACTTGGCAGTGGTTCCTTTTCTGGAAAAAAAGGAGGCAAGACAAACAAGCAAAGTCAAAACTAAGATGACGGTGAGGTACAAAATTGTAAAACAGAAGAATAGTGAAGGTACAGACAAAAGGTCAGTATCAAAGAAAAGCACAGTGAGGTATATGGAATCACAAGGGTCCAGAAAACAAGTGTTTAAGAAGCACCCAAATATGCATTAAATAGGTTAATCACTTTCATAGGACCGTGTGCACACCCATCCCTATCTGAGAGTGGCTACTAGCTGAATTTACTGCCCTCTGCATGGTATACACCTTGGTTTTGTTATTAGCCAAGAGAATTTTGAATGCAAATGTTCTGACTTAAGCAGTCCACATGGACTTCTAGTCTACTGTCCGGACTGCAGCGCCGGCCCTGTAGCAGTTTATACAGTGCAGCTGCTGCAGTTGGGCTGGAAGACAAAAATTTCTTCGATCATATTTTGATATAATACAAGGACCTCTCTCCTCTGCACCTTGTGCAGTCTGCGAGGCCGGGCAGGCACATGGCCATTTTCCACAGATTGCACATGGTCATGTGCAGGAGGCCTAACCCCTGGGTCCTTTGTAAACAAGACCAACCTTTCTAATGCGGTGAAAGAGTAGCCTTGGCCGTGGATAGGGGACTATTTACTTACCTGTCCGAGGAGTTCATCCACTGTGCATTGTTCCGACGATAATGCACTATGGCGAAATTCACTAAGATTGTGCGCCCGATTTCCTGCATGTGTCGCTTCCCCGCTCAGGTCCCCGGAGTTCACCTTCTTCTTCCTGGTGCATGTAAGTGCATTGTCCGTGTATAATGCGCTGTGCGGGGAGTCACTAAGATCCTGCGCCCGATATCCTGCATGTGTCACTTCCCCGCTCAGGTCCCCGGAGTTCACCTTCTTCTTCCTGGTGCATGTAAGTGCTTGATCTTGCGACACAATTTTAAAGTTAAATCCCGCGCTCAGTCCGAATCCTTCAGATTGCCCAACGGCCCACCTCCGGATTCCTGAGGCATGAAAGCAGCGCATCTGCGCCACAATCCGATCACGTGCGACACAATCCCCAGTTAAATACCTGTCCCAGCGCTATGTTTATGGGGCTCTGTCCTTTAGACTTTGCACAAATTGTTTATACAAAATTTTACGAGATTATCTTTTCATCTTCAGGACCTTGATTTGGCATCGCACCCGTTCTCCGTATCTACTGACCTGTCGAACACCGGTTATTTTTACGACTTTTGGTTTCCTGCCATTTTCATAAAACTTCCAGGACTTTGTGCTTTGTTCCTCCTCATTATGAAACTTTACGACAAAGTATATCATTATATACAATACACAAAAATAGTCGACTTGGCAGAAATGGTCATGTGAAGTTACATGAAAGGCTTTGCGTGACTTCTTCTCGTCATACGGTTTATCTACAAATAACGATGATGCTGCGCCAGCCTATATGTAAATGGCGCTCTCCTCGCTTTCTACAACCGGCATTAACTTCTTATATATTATCTTCATTTTTGTTTCCCAACGTCCAATTTTTTTTTTTCCCCACAGTGAATAAAATATTCGGCTTTGCCGTTTCATGTTTTACCTTCCCTAATGCTTTCCGCCATTATTTAGCATGCATTTACATTTCAATTAAGAACACTGACTGTTGGTAAGAGATATCCTGGTGGGAAGTACAAAATACATTATTCAGCTTATCATAATCTCCCCTGTTTTTTTTCTTCTCGCTATATAATGACTCCATTTGTTCTAATGACACGAGGGGGAGGGGGGGGGGATACTGTACTTTGGACACAGTTTGTTGCTTGTTTCCACCACCTTGAGAGATGCACTTTGTGTTCTGCATCTCAATGGCGTAAAATCCCGACCATCATTATCCCACAGAATAGAGAACCGGAGGGAATATCAGGGACTACACACACGCAGGCCATTAAATACCATTAAGTACCTAGACTTATACTTAGATTCCCTTTGCCCAGGATAAAGTTCCAGTTCTTTCTCTTAATACCTGAATGGAGCTGATGGCGCCGCTCAGGCAGCACACGGCACATAATAAGGTGGTCCTTGTCCCAGCTTTACCCCTGTCACCTCCTATAGTGTATATATGGGCACAGGCACAGTCACCTGTACACTGGATGAGAATGGCTTCCTATTACTTATTACATAAAAGAGGATGTAGGCAACCCATGAAGGCCAGAAGATACTTACCCCTTCAACCAAGGAATGTCATGCCTCGTACCTCAGTGTCTTACTGTCATCCTGTCTGCATCTAAATACATAAAAGGGACTTGTTCATGTCACCCAAAGGGAGCACATATCCAAGTTGGTCCACAGCTATTGCTACTCTTATATATATTATAAACACAGTGCTACTACTCCTATCCTGTATATATATATTAGTACAGCACAGTACTACTACTCCTATCCTGTATATATATTAGTACAGCACAGTACTACTACTCCTATCCTGTATATATGGGCACAGCACAGTACTACTCCTCCTATCCTGTATATATGGGCACAGCACAGTACTACTACTCCTATACTGTATATATGGCACAGCACAGTACTACTACTCCTATCCTGTATATATGGGTACAGCACAGTACTACTACTCCAATCCTGTATATATGGGCACAACACAGTACTACTACTCCTATCCTGTATATATAGGCACAGCACAGTACTAATACTCTTATCCTGTATATATGTACACAGCACAGTACTACTACTCCTATCCTGTATATATGGGTACAGCACAGCACTACTACTACTATCCTGTATATATGGGCACAGCACAGTTCTACTACTCCTATCCTGTATATATGGGCCCAGCACAGTACTACTACTCCTATCCTGTATATATGGGCATGGGGCAAATATACTACTCCTATCCTGTATATATGAGTACAGCACAGTACTACTACACCTATCCTGTATATATGGGCACAGCACAGTACTACTACTCCTATCCTGTATATATGAGTACAGCACAGTACTAATACTCTTATCCTGTATATATGTACACAGCACAGTACTACTACTCCTATCCTGTATATATGGGCACTGCACAGTACTACTACTCCTATCCTGTATATATGGGTACAGCACAGCACTACTACTCTTATCCTGTATATATGGGCACAGCACAGTACTACTACTCCTATCCTGTATATATAGGCACAGCACAGCACTACTACTCTTATCCTGTATATATGGGCACAGCACAGTACTACTACTCCTATCCTGTATATATGGGTACAGCACAGCACTACTACTCTTATCCTGTATATATGGGCACAGTACAGTACTACTACTCCTATCCTGTATATATGGGCCCAGCACAGTACTACTACTCCTATCCTGTATATATGGGTACAGCACAGCACTACTACTCTTATGCTGTATATATGGGCACAGCACAGTACTACTACTCCTATCCTGTATATATGGGTACAGCACAGTACTACTACTCCTATCCTGTATATATGGGCACAGCACAGTACTACTACTCCTATCCTGTATATATAGGCACAGCACAGTACTAATACTCTTATCCTGTATATATGTACACAGCACAGTACTACTACTCCTATCCTGTATATATGGGTACAGCACAGCACTACTACTACTATCCTGTATATATGGGCACAGCACAGTACTACTACTCCTATCCTGTATATATGGGCCCAGCACAGTACTACTACTCCTATCCTGTATATATGGGCACAGCACAGTACTACTACTCCTATCCTGTATATATGGGCCCAGCACAGTACTACTACTCCTATCCTGTATATATGGGCCCAGCACAGTACTACTACTCCTATCCTGTATATATGGGTACAGCACAGCACTACTACTCTTATCCTGTATATATGGGCACAGCACAGTACTACTACTCCTATCCTGTATATATGGGTACAGCACAGTACTACTACTCCAATCCTGTATATATGGGCACAACACAGTACTACTACTCCTATCCTGTATATATAGGCACAGCACAGTACTAATACTCTTATCCTGTATATATGTACACAGCACAGTACTACTACTCCTATCCTGTATATATGGGTACAGCACAGCACTACTACTACTATCCTGTATATATGGGCACAGCACAGTTCTACTACTCCTATCCTGTATATATGGGCCCAGCACAGTACTACTACTCCTATCCTGTATATATGGGCATGGGGCAGTTATACTACTCCTATCCTGTATATATGAGTACAGCACAGTACTACTACACCTATCCTGTATATATGGGCACAGCACAGTACTACTACTCCTATCCTGTATATATGAGTACAGCACAGTACTAATACTCTTATCCTGTATATATGTACACAGC
Source organism: Engystomops pustulosus (assembly GCF_040894005.1). Lineage (NCBI taxonomy): Eukaryota > Metazoa > Chordata > Amphibia > Anura > Leptodactylidae > Engystomops > Engystomops pustulosus. The sequence goes on along the minus strand of NC_092415.1, from coordinate 9,709,029 downwards.
ACAGTACTACTACTCCTATCCTGTATATATGGGTACAGCACAGCACTACTACTACTATCCTGTATATATGGGCACAGCACAGTTCTACTACTCCTATCCTGTATATATGGGCCCAGCACAGTACTACTACTCCTATCCTGTATATATGGGCATGGGGCAGTTATACTACTCCTATCCTGTATATATGAGTACAGCACAGTACTACTACACCAATCCTGTATATATGGGCACAGCACAGTACTACTACTCCTATCCTGTATATATGAGTACAGCACAGTACTAATACTCTTATCCTGTATATATGTACACAGCACAGTACTACTACTCCTATCCTGTATATATGGGCACTGCACAGTACTACTACTCCTATCCTGTATATATGGGTACAGCACAGCACTACTACTCTTATCCTGTATATATGGGCAAAGCACAGTACTACTACTCCTATCCTGTATATATAGGCACAGCACAGAACTACTACTCTTATCCTGTATATATGGGCACAGCACAGTACTACTACTCCTATCCTGTATATATGGGTACAGCACAGCACTACTACTCTTATCCTGTATATATGGGAACAGTACAGTACTACTACTCCTATCCTGTATATATGGGCCCAGCACAGTACTACTACTCCTATCCTGTATATATGGGTACAGCACAGCACTACTACTCTTATCCTGTATATATGGGCACAGCACAGTACTACTACTCCTATCCTGTATATATGGGTACAGCACAGTACTACTACTCCTATCCTGTATATATGGGCACAGCACAGTACTACTACTCCTATCCTGTATATATAGGCACAGCACAGTACTAATACTCTTATCCTGTATATATGTACACGGCACAGTACTACTACTCCTATCCTGTATCTATGGGTACAGCACAGCACTACTACTACTATCCTGTATATATGGGCACAGCACAGTACTACTACTCCTATCCTGTATATATGGGCCCAGCACAGTACTACTACTCCTATCCTGTATATATGGGCCCAGCACAGTACTACTACTCCTATCCTGTATATATGGGTACAGCACAGCACTATTACTCTTATCCTGTATATATGGGCACAGCATAGTACTACTACTCCTATCCTGTATATATGGGTACAGCACAGTACTACTACTCCTATCCTGTATATATGGGCACAGCACAGTACTACTACTCCTATCCTGTATATATAGGCACAGCACAGTACTAATACTCTTATCCTGTATATATGTACACAGCACAGTACTACTACTCCTATCCTGTATATATGGGTACAGCACAGCACTACTACTCCTATCCTATATATATATAGACACAGCACAGTACTACTACTCCTATCCTGTATATATGGGCACGGTACTACTACTCCTGTATATATAAATATAGTACTACTACTCCTATCCTGTATATATGGGTACAGCACAGCACTACTACTCTTATCCTGTATATATGGGTACTGCACTGTGTCACTACTCTTATTGCATGTATACAGCTTTCGGTTGAGGTGTAAGGGGCCGCTCCTCCTTGTAATTATTGCAGCGGCTCTGAATGTTATAATGGTCCGGCAGAGAATATTTGCTCAAGTAGTTGAAGGGATTACAACCCCCAGGTTCTTCTGTTCTGGGTGACGGACCGCCGGTTATTTTCTTCCATCAGAACATGTAGATCTATTAGGGACACTCGTGGTCTCCTATAAATAGACCTTCTCTGGTCTATTTCATAGCAAATAACCTTGTGTCCATCGGATTTGTTTGCCTCCGGTGTCTCTTTAAAACCATCAAGAACAAAGTGTCGAGTTCAAGCGGAGAATTTTTATGGAATCTAATGTTGGAGGTGAATTATATCCAGACATTTAGGGAAAGTGTTGTGAATACAAAGTGATGATTAAGTCGTCATTATCATCCGGGATCTGAGACCCAGCGCTCTCCGCATCCATAAGAGAGGCAGCGAGTATAAACATTAGCAGCTCATCCTCACAAATCACTATTTTCCGTGTGATTAATACCAGGCCTTTTTTTCTGCAGCAATAATTAAATAGAAAAACACCTATAAACCCGCAATCAGCTGCACTGATGAACTATTCTACATCTCAATCGATGTAAATGCGGATTACCGACCTGTGCTACATTAAAGGGACCTTTCAATAAGGTTGGTCTAGTTGTAAAGTTTGGTCTCGTTGTAAGATTTGGTCTAGTTGTAAGATTTGGTCTCGTTGTAAGGATTGGTCTAGTAGTAAGGTTTGGTCTCGTTGTAAGGTTTGGTCTCGTTGTAAGGTTTGGTCTCGTTGTAAGGATTGGTCGTGTTGTAAGGTTTGGTCTCGTTGTAAGGATTGGTCGTGTTGTAAGGTTTGGTCTTGTTGTAAGGTTTGGTCTCGTTGTAAGGATTGGTCTTGTTGTAAGGTTTGGTCTTGTTGTAAGATTTGGTCTCGTTGTAAGGTTTGTTCTCGTTGTAAGGATTGGTCGTGTTGTAAGGTTTGGTCTTGTTGTAAGGTTTGGTCTTGTTGTAAGATTTGGTCTCGTTGTAAGGTTTGGTCTCGTTGTAAGGATTGGTCGTGTTGTAAGGTTTGGTCTTGTTGTAAGGTTTGGTCTTGTTGTAAGATTTGGTCTCGTTGTAAGGTTTGGTCTCGTTGTAAGGATTGGTCGTGTTGTAAGGTTTGGTCTTTTTGTAAGGTTTGGTCTTGTTGTAAGATTTGGTCTCGTTGTAAGGTTTGGTCTCGTTGTAAGGATTGGTCATGTTGTAAGGTTTGGTCTTGTTGTAAGGTTTGGTCTCGTTGTAAGGTTTGTTCTCGTTGTAAGGTTTGGTCTCGTTGTAAGGTTTGGTCTCGTTGTAAGGTTTGGTCTCGTTGTAAGGTTCATTCTCGTTGTAAGGATTGGTCGTGTTGTAAGGTTTGGTCTTGTTGTAAGGTTTGGTCTTGTTGTAAGATTTGGTCTCGTTGTAAGGTTTGGTCTTGTTGTAAGGTTTGGTCTTGTTGTAAGGTTTGGTCTCGTTGAAAGGTTTGGTCTTATTTAGAGATGAGCGAGCATTAAAATGCTCGGGTACTCGTTACTCGAGCCGAACATTTCCTGATGCTCGAGTGCTCGTTTCGAGTAACGAGCCCCATTGAAATCAATGGGAGACCCGAGCATTTTTTAGTAAAATTAAAAACTGAACGAGCACTGTTCAGTGCAGATGTTTTCACTAAAAGAACAGAGTGAAAGAACACTGCAGAACAGATTGCAGATGTTCGCGAACATCTGCCATCTGTTCCGGAGACACGCGTGCAGAACGATGTTCTCTGCAATAGTATTTGAAGAACAATATGTGTGAAGAACAACTTGCAGATGTTTGGAAACATCTGCAAGTTGTTCTTCACACATATTGTTCTTCAAATACTATTGCGGAGAACACCGTTCTGCAAGCGTGTCTCCGGGACATCTGCGATCTGCTCCGGAGACACGGTGTTCTCCGCAATAGTATTCGAAGAACAATATGTGTAGAGAACAACTTGCAGATGTTGTCAAACATCTGCAAGTTGTTCTTCACACATATTGTTCTTCAAATACTATTGCACCGTGCAAGCGTGTCTCCGGAACATCTGCGATCTGCTCCGGAGACACGCGTGCAGAACGGTGTTCTCCGCAATAGTATTTGAAGAACAATATGTGTGAAGAACAACTTGCAGATGTTTGACAACATCTGCAAGTTGTTCTCTACACATATTGTTCTTCGAATACTATTGCGGAGAACACCGTTCTGCACGCGTGTCTCCGGAGCAGATCGCAGATGTTCGCGAACATCTGCAATCTATTCTGCACAGTGTTCTTTCACTGTGTTCTTCAATTAAATGATTAAATTAAATGTTTTAATTGTATTTTTTTACTGTTCTTTACTTTTTTTTTTTTTAATTAAATGCTCGTTATCGAGCAGGGCAAATACTCGTCCGAGCAACGAGCCGGTCCGAGTATGCTAATACTCGACCGAGCATTAAGCTCGGACGAGTATACTCGCTCATCACTAGTCTTATTGTAAGGTTTGGTCTAGTTGTAAGATTTGGTCTAGTTGTAAGGTTTGGTCTTGTTGTAAGGTTTGGTCTCGTTGTAAGCTTTGGTCTTGTTGTAAAGTTTGGTCTCATTGTAAGGTTTGGTCTAGTAGTAAGGTTTGGTCTCGTTGTAAGGTTTGGTCTAGTTGTAAGGTTTGGTCTCGTTGTAAGGTTTGGTCTAGTTGTAAGGTTTGGTCTCGTTGAAAGGTTTGGTCTTATTGTAAGGTTTGGTCTTGTTGCAAGGTTTGGTCTAGTTGTCTAAACCCTTGCTGCTCCCCCTCCCGCATCCGCACAATACACTTCAGAATACACATATAAGCTACACAGACATATAAACACTGTGCCATACTCATATAACAAAAAATCCTGAAAAAATCTAGCAAATATTTTAAACCACAAATAGGGAGATCTACTGCTCATTACTATATAGTGGCAAAAAATATACTGCACACCAAGTCTGCCATCGAGCAGGTACAGGCTTCACTGTATAAATCATTAATGGCTATTGCCTCTGTGCTGGTCAATTCATTTGGTACAGAGCTCTATGACTGCAGCTCTGTGCAACACATCTCCACACTGTGCCCCTAAAAATACCAATCACAGTCATAGTGTCACATGAATAAAAACTATGAGGGGTATTATTAAGGATCTCTATACTACAAAAGTTTCGTAGAAGCCCTGAATTTATTGCTCTGTCTAGTGTATCACTGGCACTTGCGATTTTTTCCCCTTTCAGCCACCTCCACACCAGGGGGGCTCCAGGGGACGTGGTGTGAAGGTGGACGTGTCTGGTGGGAGAGTGAGCCAGAGCGGTATGTTACTGTCCTGTTCTGACACACTCACTGTAGCCAGTGAAAAGTTTCTAGCTGCGCTTACTTCTACTCCAGGTAGTTGGGGCTATCATATAATAAGTAACCCCCTCCTTTTTTACAGTATATACAGCACCCACACCAACAACATCACCTGATTAATTTATCACCCCCTCATTAATTTAAAACATTTTTCTATTAATTAATATGTAGCACAGAAACCCTTCTTTAATTAAAGTAGCAAAGCAGCCCCCCTCAATAATTCATATGCAGTCAGCAGTGCCCTCATTAATTATTTTGTAGCCTAGCAGCCCCCTTCTTAATGATTATAGGTTACAGCAGTCCCCATTATTTATTAAAATAAAGTTCAGCAAAGATAATTCACAAGGCAGGATGAGGAATTCTGTATTAATAAGGGGGTGGGCTGCTGTAACCTATATTATATTATATAACTCTATTAATGTGGGAGCTACACAGTTCTTTATTAATTTAAATTAAAGTTCAGAGGCTCGAGGGAGAGTATCACTTTAGACACCTATAACTTGGATTCTATAGTATCTAAAAACAATGGAAGAGATTTATATTTATCAGTCTGCTACAGAATTCTGTCATAGTTTGCACAAAAAAAAGTGTCTGCACCACATTTATAAAGGGTTTTAGACAGTTTTCTGGCTCTCCTTTGACTAGCTCGACTAGTGGACAGTAAGGCCCCGCACCGGTCCACTCCCATCCAGCGGTGCCCTCCGTTTGACCTGACGCACCGCCCCCCTATGACTACTGGGGGCAACATCTGCGAATACTGGGGGCAAGCCCTTTGACTTCTGGCTACTGGGGAAGAATCAATGTTTACTGACTACTGGGGGGCAGGTACTGGGGCCCCTTGCTACAAGGGGCCGGTGCTGTGGCTGTGGCTGGCAACACTGTGACTACTGGGTGCAGCATTGTGACTACTAGGGACAGGCTCTGTGACTACTGGCTACTGGGGGGAGGCACTGGGACTTCTGACTACTGGGGGAAAACACTGTGGCTACTGGTGGCAGGCACTGAGATTACTTGCTACTGGGTAAACACTGTGACTATTGGCTACTGTGGGGCATGCACTGTGCATATTGGCTATTTTGGAAAGGCACTGTGACTAAAGGCTGACGGGGGCTGCTGCTGTAACTTCAGGGCTGCTGCTGTAATTACTGGCTCTTGTGTATGGCTGTGAGTATTGGTTACTGTGTGGGGACAACAAAGCACAGGGAGAAAACAATAATAATTAATAAAACCTAACTTTTATTAAACTCAGTATAAAAATATGTCCTAAAAACCAAAATCAAGGACCATCACAAATAAATACAAAACACTTGCCAGGATCACTGGCAATCTAATCCACCTGTCTTCTTACTCTCTCTTGAGAGTTAGAACAAGGAAGGAGAAGCATAAAACGGTCTTACCAGTGGCTGGGTCGTGTATAGGCGCAGGAGCACAGTCAGGGAGATGTAGTGAGGGACCCCAGGTCAGGAACAGATGACAGCACTGCACCTAGAAGTCCCTGTTGCTGTCTCTCCCTGTACCCACAGAAGTGACTCCTGCCTTTACAAGGGCAGTCCCAAGGTAACCCTACACTCTGGGTTATCCCTAGTAAGCCCTAGCTCGTTCCCGACGCGTTTCTGGAACCTGGAATGTCCAGGGTCCGTCATCAGGGGAAATAAAAATTATCTACAGATAGATCCACAGTTGAGACTGATACTTCCTCAACATTTTATCTCTACTCCATGCACACGGCGGTCCCTCAGGTGGATAAAGCGCCCTTTGTTTTTATACGGAGTTTAATAAAAGTTAGGTTTTATTAATTATTATTGTTTTCACCCTGTGCTTTGTTGTATTTACAATTTTTGGTGATAAACTGTGTACCCTGGACAATTCTAGGAAGCACCGTGCAGAGTATTCTCGCAGCAATCACCTGCTGCATAACCTGGTTGTGTCTTACTGTGTGGGGTCAGTGTGACTATTGGCTTTTGTGTGGGGGCACTGTGACATTTGGGTACCATTTTCAAGCACTGTGATTAGATTAACTCCTGTAGATGGGCAATGTGACTATATGGGCTACTCTGTGGGCACACTGTTACTATATTGGCGACTCAGATGGGAATGTTACTATATTGGTTACAGTGGGGGCACTTTTACTATATCGGTTACTGTGAGGATATAATAATGGTCTCTAAAGTAACAACAGAACAGTATTATGTCTGCAATAAGAAGATAGAGGAGAGGAGTTGTGGCTGGAAGAAGCTGAAATGGCAGCCAGGAGGAAGAAGAAGTAGAAGAAGATGAAGGAGTCTTCTCCGATCAGACATCATCAGATTTACTCGCGTGGGCTGGTAGTACACATGAGTTCACAATTCTGCATCAATACTTGATATTTTGTACACTGAGCCTGGTTCTATTTTTATGTACTGAGCTGAGTTCTAGTCCTGCATTTATTTACTGAACTGGGTTCTGGTACTGTGTTTATGTACTTAGTTTGGTTCTGGTGCTTTAAATATATATGAACTTGGTTTCAGTGCTTTATTCACTGTAAGTTTTGGGCTTCATTTGTATAGAACTTGGTTATGATGCTTTATTAATGGTATGATCTTGGCACTGGTGCTGTATTTATAGGGAACCTGTCATCAGAAATTGTCCTAATAAATCACTAGCAGTATGTTGTGGAGCAGCTTCTAGGTGATGTTTCTTTCATGACTTGGTGTTGTGGCATCATCCAAAAAAATCAACTTTGAAGTGGAATGTAAATTGACTTTGTGAAGTCAAGCAGGCGGAGCGTTTAACACTGAAGTCAAGCTCTTCCTGCCGTAGAATGCCCCCCTTGACTGTAACTGATGGTCCTGCATCCAAGGGACATCATTGATCAGATCTCTTTAATTCCAGCGCATGATATCAATCACATGGTAGGAGGATTCAGAGGCAGAGAGAGCTTGACTTCAATGTTAAACTCTCTGTTTCCCTGACTTTATAAGTCTCACTTCAAAGTTGCTTTTCTGGATGATGAATCATGAAAGAAACATATTAGACCAGTTTCTGATGACAGGTTCCCTTTAACTTGGTTTTGAATTTATATGTGTTACACCTTCTGGATCTATGTAGTTAACACAACAGATTTGAATATATGGGTTGGCAAAGCGGCTCCATATCTCTATATATTAGTTAATACATTAATTACATAAGTTTAGATATAGGACCATAGATGCAATGTTCACTGTCACATTCTAGAGTTTTTCTCATCTTTTACCCAAAGCAACAGAACCATTATACAGTATTACAGAGGTAATCAGTGGAGATCACCAAGGATTGGGCAAAGCCAAGGCTAAAGTCAGGTAGTGCCCTTCTACATCACCTGCTGCCAGATTAAAGGGAACCTGTCACCACATTTTTCACAAAACCATCTTGTGGTGGTTCCTATAGAGCCCTAGTAACTATCTGACACTCTACTTTTAGCTAAAAAGGATTTCCCTCACATCACCATAAAATCCAAGTTATAAACTTGCCTGGTATCTAGGGATCTATAGAGCAAGTCGAGGGACTTTGTCTAATGTTATGTGACCAGGTTGACATCATCACAGGTTCTTTAGCCTCTTAACATTAGCAAACTGTACCCATGCACATATATGACCACATAAAATCACATCAGCCTCCATTAACTTCTACTCCTCTCCCTGCAGGCTGCTGTGATTTCATGTGATATGAAATGCTGTGATTCCATGTGATGTATGCTTGGTGTACAGTTTGGTAATGTTAGGAGGCTAAAGAACCTGCGATGATGTCACCCTGGTCACATGACAATGCTGCTGCATGCAGAAAAAGCATGGGGAGGAGCTGCTGGATTCAGCCCAAGGAGGCCACACCCAATTCAACTTGCTACAGACATCCTTGGATACCAGATAAAATTATAAAGTTGAATATATGGGGATCTAAGGGGAACAATTTTTAGCTATAAGAAGGTTGTTAGTAAGTTTCTCGGTCTCTATGAGAACCTGCCACTAGCTGTGTTCGTGAAAAATGTGGTGACAGGTTCCAGGTTCAGGTTTCTAAGAAATACATATTATGGCACACAAGCTCCAATATTAAATCATAGAAAATAAATTTTATTATTACTAATTACTTTTACTATTATTAATACTAATTACTTATTATTTCTAATTATTTTCACATAATACTATTTCTACAGCTTTACCTGTAGCTACTGGCATTTATTTTTTCCTGGATTTTTCCAGTGGTGATTGATAAATGATAATAATAATAATTCTTTATATAGCGCACACAGATTACGCAGCGCTGCACAAAGCATGATAAATCAGTCCCTGTCCCCATTGGGGCTCACAATCTAATCAACCTACCAGTTTGTTTTGGAGTGTGGGAGGAAACCGGAGGACCAGGAGGAAACCCACGCAAACACGGAGAGAACATACAAACTCTTTGCAGATGTTGACCCTGGGACTTGAACCCAGGACCCCAGTGCTGCAAGGCTGTAATGCTCACCACTGAGCCACCATGCTGCAAGGCTGTAATGCTAACCACTGATTCACCCGAAGTCTAAACCCGATAATAATAGCCAATGTTTTCTCTATTATCCCATTTCCTGACGTATTACAATGGATGGGTGAGATTTATAGTTTATGTCAACAGCAAATGAGAGGTTTCAATGAAATCAGCCTCCTCTGTCATTTCCAGACTAATTAGGAAGCCAGGGGGATGGAGTCCTCGCAGCCACTTTGCTTCTCATGAAGAGCGAACTCCGTGTAATTCCAACAAGACGACAGCGCGGTGACTGTGCCGAGGCTTCTGTATTCATGTCATTTTCCATAAGTCTTCGCGGATTATCGGCGGCAGATACTTGTAATAAAGGGGCACAATACCGGCTGATTTACATATGAAAATACACAGGATACAAAGAGCGGGGAATGTACTGCAGGAGATTGCTGTTGTTTTTTGTTCGTTACTGTAAGGACGATGCTCGGATCTTGTAGAGAAGGTCAAAAACGTTATAAAGAAACACAAGAATAGAAGGTATTATTAGTAAGGACGGCCCTACGTGAGGAGCACTGATGTGCTGACCCTCTATGACACCATCGATTTGGCTCAGAGCGAATCCTGAGAGTGTTATCCAAGTGGTGATCCCCTTTAAGGGTTTGGACCTCCCCACGACAGGATCCACTAACTCTCAGAGAACAGGCAACAACAATGCAAGACACTGGGGGATCAAGGAGATCTGTTCTAAATAAACTCTGAATGTGGTCAGGACCCAACGATGGAGCATGCAAGACCTGGATAAGGAATATGCAAATAAGTGGTCCAGGTTGGGGAAAGGAAACCATGCTGTCAGTGATACCTACCACACGGTGGCTCAGTGGTTAGCATTACAGCCTTGCAGCGCTGGAGTCCTGGGTTGAAGTACCATCCAGGTCACCATCTGCAAAGAGTTTGTATGTTCTCTCCGTGTTTGTGTGGGTTTCTTCCGGGTCCTCTGATTTCCTCCCACACTCCAAAAACAGTAGGGTAGGTTGATAAGATTGTGAGCCCCATTGGGCCCCAGCGCTGCGCACTATATAAATAAAGAATTATTATTATTATCAGAAAATCTACCATCATGATAAACCAGTGACAATAACTTATAGATTCAGGCACCATGACCGTGGTATCTTCTTATATTTGTTTTCCATGGCCTTATTCCTTCTAAAATTTACTTTTAAGATTAGGCTAATGAACAATAAGGGCTCTGAGGGTGTGTTACCAGAGCCCCTCCATGTTGTAGCTTCATGGGGTGTAACACTATCTCACCCTGCATTCTTGGCACCCCCCCCCCGTATCTTCCTCCTGTAACCTCACACAGTGGGAGGGGGAAGTGCTCCTGCACAGTGTAACAGCCTGTGAAGCTACAGCATGGAGTGGCTCTGGTAATGCCTGCTTGGACGTCTTGTGAGATGACTTGGGATAATAGCCAACTCAGTAAGTAATTTCCTAAAGGCATAGAACCTCATGTCATCAGCACAATATAGAGAACTGGTTTGGATGGCTGAGAGGCTACAGACATTTAAATTCCTTCTGCATATTATCTGTGCATGGGGGAATCTTGATATAGGATATGCCGTGTCACAGGCTTCCTTAATACTGAGCATTATATTGGGGTGTCTTGTTTATGGTAGGACTAGAGGCAAAGCTTTCCTTTTCTCATTCTGGTAATCTTATTTGCATATTCCTTACCCAGATTCAAAGCAAACTTTAGGTTTGGGTTCAGCCACATTCACTGTACCCAAACTTGATCAGCCCACTCATCCCTAATCAGTATTTTATGGCTTCAAACAAGCCCGGGGGGCAACAACCAATAAACCCTGTTTTTTGTTTCATCCTTTTGCCCCCCATATAAGAGATCTTTACTTTACAACATGATCACAAGGCTGCAGGTCAGGTAAATAATAGGTGAAGGTCAGAGCAAGTGGAGGTCAAGTCCTATGTTTAGTGGTAGAAGACACCTTGACTCCCCAGGGGTGCGAAGGTATTGGATGGGGATAACTTATTAATGGGTTTTCCAAACATCACAGGAGCCAGGACAGGAGGGCCGTGAATAACCTAAACCAGGCAGAGGGAGGGGGGGGGGGGGGGTGTTGGTGGTGGAGTGTCACCAGTCTTTTAAAAAATTTGATTAACTAATATACCAGATCACTTAGTTGCACTTTGAGAACATTACAAAGAAACAATTTCCAAATATCAGCACTTTACATTTTTACTTTTTAATGTTTTTCAAACTTTACTTTTAACTTTCTGTCTGTGAAGTTTGTGAATGTGAATTAAAGTTGAAATATTTTACAAAAGTCAAAGTATAAAACTCAACCAAATCCGTCGTCAACCACTGTAAACTTCAGAAACCGCTCGAGCAATGATGGTTTAATGTTCTCTAACGAGAAGACGTCGTCTACGTAGCGAGTCCTTGACCTGATCTATGCAAAATAGATCCATAGATAATACAATAGACTCAATGTGGTGGAAAGCTATTGTTACATAAACAGATGTGACCTACTTCCGCATCCAAAGTATGAACTGCTAAATAATCGAAACGTATATTACGATTAATATTTCAATGCAGCTCGGTGGAAGAACTAAATCAAGACAAAACTGTCACAACAATTCAACGAGCGCATGGAAATGAATATCTTTGTACATGAATAATTATTGCTCGGTGTGTCTAGATATTAAATGACTGCTCACAATGGCAGCCTCCTGATAAAGGAGTAATGCATTATGGATCCTTCCAAACATATCACAATTCATATTTCATCGAAACCACGCTTTATGGTTTTATACATATCCCCAGTCCATCTGTCGACTACAATTAGAAGCTATTGTTTCCCTGCATCTTATTATGACAGGAGACAAAGAAAAATAAAATAAATCAACAAAACTGGAAAAGTTTGGTTACTGTGTTTGCTCTGATCAGACACCATCTCAAATTCATTTTACTCTGTTCTGTCTGTTAAGAATTCCCTGATGCCTCAGCACATCATCACATGGGCAGCTGGAGATGTCACCTTCTCTGTTTACAGGGAGAACCATGTGATTATGTCATTCTATTAATCTAATGGGGGGGAGGCTTTATATTCTTTATTATAATGTTGAGATCTAATCATTAGTAGAAGCTATGATTGGAGTTCTTGCTCCCACGTGTGGTACAGTCCTATTAGTTGCATCATCCTAGGTGTCAGGATTACGTATCAGTGGACCCTCTGGACCACCGCAGGAGATTGTATTAGCCGACACCTGTGACTAGAATCTAAGTGGCACTTGGTCATCACCGGAGCCCGCCCCAAAGCTGCAGCAGGGTACCACCAAGTCATTCCACAGGTGCGACTAGCCTTCAGTGGTAGCCGAGGTTGAGGTACCTTAGCAGGAGACAGTCTCGTGGTCAGGTTCAGGCACAGGGTCAGGGCAGGAGGCAGAGATGCAAGGTAAAGTCCAATCCAGGGTCAGCAACAGGAGGTCCAGGCAGATGGGAACGAGAACACAGGAACACTAACATTAAACACTAAATTTAAGCTTTTCCTGTCTCAGAAGGCCCCGTTCACTCTAATTGATTCTCCTGCACCCAGATAAATAACTAACTAGATGTCCTGAAGGCTGCTGCATGATATACGTCACGGGAGAAGGCAGGGAGAGCTTGACTACACTGTTAAACTCTTCATCTCCTTGACTTTATGCTACCAGTTTACACTTTAAAGTTGATTTTCTGGGTGATAGAACCATGCTGGGCTATGAAAAAACATGCTCAGTAAGGTGTAAAGCTGCTAGACCGTATACTGGTAGAAGGTTTATAGGCCAGTTTCTGATGACAGGTTCCCTTTAAATCCTCCTAAAAATCTTAGAAATCATAACACTACAGTCACAGAGGCTGCATGACGTGATTGGAGCTTCTATAATCATCAGTCTAAGCCAGTATTAGTGAACCTTTGGCATAGGCACCAGAGGGGGCACCCATGTGGGCACCCATGCTGTCACCCTAGCACAGAGTTCTCCAGACGGGACTCAAGACCTCCTCCTGCAGTTTGAGAAAACCCAGGACATATCATGCTCAGATCTATTTTCAAACACACATCCTGTGCTGCCTGAGACAACAGGAGGAGCAAGAAGATGTGGACAGAGCTGGATTGCCATTGGTGCTTTTGCTTTGACCATGGAAGCTACAACGAGGCCCTTTGCAATGTTCTAAGCCATGACAGGAGTTTGTGCTTCACGCTTCATCATTCAGTCAACCTTAGATGGTAGCTCCTCTTAAAGGAACAGATCAAACCAACCCAGTCAATTAGAATTTTTTAATTGGATCTTGGTGAAAATTTTAAGGAAATCTACCACCAGATTCAGGTATTTCAAACCAAACACATTCATATGATTGTGAGTTCCCCCTCAGTCAGGATCTGATCTCGTTTTAGATTCTATTGGGCTCCTTTTATCACAAATCAGCTTTAAAAATATACAAATTAGTCTGAGAGGCTCTTGGGGGCATTACCAGAGCCCCTGCAGGCTTACTACCCTCTTCCTCTGCCCAGCCAGTTGGTGACGTCCCCTTCTTACTCCATTTCCTGCACATGCGCGGTCCCCCCCCCCCCCAATTGCCTAGATCTGGCTGTGCACTGTGCAGCGATGACCACGCATGCACGGGAACACCTAAATCTGGTGGTAGATTTCCTTTAAGGACATCTGGATAAATGGAAAAAAATAAAATGATTCAACTAATACAAATTGGAAGTGTTTGGATTGTGCGTCTATAAATTCTATTCTGCCATGAATTATGCATGAGTATTATTGTATTAATATATGATTTTCGCCCGTTGTACGAGAGATGCGTTGCGCCTCTGCTGCTTCCAATTCATTTGCATAGAATCCCAAATATTTAAAACAAGGTCGCCCTGCCAAGCGCTGCTGGCAATGTTCACATATGCTAAATAATCATGGCAGATACTATCATAAGGAAGGGCCAATGTATTATTTATCGTCTGTTTATAGGTCAGTAACTCAATGCACTAATGGGACTCGGAGAGTTACATCATACCATGACTTATGACTTACTGTGAGTAATGTGGCTTTGTGCTCCGGCATTATAACAGTGCATTTGGAAAGTGGCGAATTTTGTTCTGACAAAGTCCTTGCCCAAACATACATTTCTGCCATGAACTGAGAGATTCTTCAATTTATGAGGTTTAATAATAATGTGGAAGAAGGGGACAGGATGTCATTGACGCAATCTGTATGATGAGTGTTTACGATAGATGCGTCCTGTTCTGTTCCTCTTCTTCCCAGCTGTCGGTGTTCTTCTCTGCACTCCTTACACATTTGCTGGCTCTAGCTTCCTAAGGTATCCATGCTAAGCTAAGGGCAGAGGTGCACCGACCATGAGGAGAGTTGAGCCTCTTGCCTCAGGCGGCACCACCTGCAGCAAAATGGGGGGGGGCGGCATCAGGGGCGCCGTCACCTGCTACAAAGCTGGACCTGACACTTTTAACTATTGTCTCTTCACAGTTGCTGTCAATGTGACGTCGCGGTCAGGCACTATATGCAGAGCCCGACCCAGTCGAAGCTCTGGAGTACTGGAGTATAAAGTATAATATAAAAATAACACATATATATATATATATAACCATTGTAATATATTACACTGGCAGGCAGTGGAAGCACAACTCTCCTACACTGGGATATCAGTGAAGAAGATCCATCAGGTGAGAGGTCAGCAGGAGGGGGGAGGGAGCACATGATATGACAGAACCTCCTGCTATAACCTATTCTCTTGGCCGTCCTCACTCTCTCTCCTCCTTTACACTCCGCTCTGACTGCTCTCAGCATCTCTTGTCCTGGTACATCGGCAGAGTCTGTAGACAGGGCGGCTTCCTCTACACGGGGGGGTCATCTTAGGATCGGGGAGCAGCCAGAGAAAGTGGAGGTTGGAGGCTGAGACTGGTGGGCAGGACCTTGATACTTGAGACCTTGAGCTGAGGGACCTTTTTCCTCTGTTCAGTAGAAGTAGTATAAGTATTAGTTGGGTGGATCAACGGAGGATCTCCTCAGGAATTCTTTGATTCCAGGGCCCAGGCCCTTCCTTCAATATAAGACTTTGCGGCCCTACGCTATTCCCCCCTGATGGTGGCCATGCGTAGTAACTTGCAGTGCCTTGTTAGAGCAGTAATGTGATGTGCCTTGTTAGAGCAGTAATGTGATGTGCCTTCTTGGAGTAGTAGTACTTTGCAGGGCTCATATACAGAGAAAGAATAGTAGTAATGTGTGTCCTGAGGATGCAGACGGAGTTGGGACTACCAGGGAACCTCCTGGTTCCATAGGGCCAATGCAGCTACCCCCCTGCACCCAACGGGCACTTATATCCTTATATCCTTATATTCACACATTATAACAAAAGCTAATATACATTGGTCTCATTTTAGACTCCACGCACATAATATTTTAATTAAAATCCATTTTAAAAAATCTGATTTTACAGATTTCAAAATGTAACTTTTATCTCTCTGACCCTTTCACCTAGAGAACATCAGAACCTCCAACCTGCCTTTTGTGTTCCCTGAAGAGACGAGTCCTTGTCAGGTAGACATCTTGTGCAAGCCCCGGGGTCACCTTCTTGTCAGGCTCTTGTTAACTACACACTTAAAGTTTGCTGCATATCAGCAATGATAATAGCAAGTCCCGAGTCAGCAGTCTCCCCTCTAACATTTGCTCTGCCCCGGCTCCATCATTGAGATTGCAGTCTCTGTCAAACAGGAAAATGTCAATACATCTAGTTTTTTATAAAACAAAGAGACCTTCAAGTCATTGTGTGATGATATCTATAGTGGACACATCCCTGGGAGATTACATTAAAAATAATTACCAAATGTCATGGGCTTTATTCTCCCCCGCTCCCGACCCGTAACCTTACAATGGCCATTGTTCTTACTCTCTCCTCTATTCACCACGCGAGCCTTTGTGAGCGTCTTGTTTATGCTCCTTTCTGCTGATCCGGGATAATTGAAGAAGAATAGACGAAGATAATGGGAAAGTTGGACGCAGAATTATTCAGAAATGGAAAGAAAAGTTTTACGTAAAAGGTTGACTTGTATCTCAGGGGGTTTTATGAGGAATACTTTTAAGACTCTTAAAGGGGGTCATGAGAGAAGAAGTAGGTGCAGTCATTTGTCAGGCCTTAAGTTTGAGACAGACCGTAAAGATAATGGGGCACATTTACTTACCCGGTCCAGTCGCGATTCCGTGGCGCGTTGTCCGATGAGGATTCGGGTCTGCCGAGATTCACTAAGGTCCGTGCACCCGATATCCAGCAGGTGTCGCTGCTGCGCTGAAGTTCGCCGGAGTTCACCTTCTTCTTCACGGTGCATGTAAGTGCGTGATCTTGCGACACAAATCGTTTATTAAATTCCGCGGTCTTTCCGAATCCGCCGTGTTGTCCGGCGGTCACGCCCCCAATTTCTGTCACTGATGCGCCACAATTCGATAGCGTGCACCAAAATCCCAGAGAAATATTCGGGGAAACCCAACGGACCCTTAGTAAATGAGCCCCACTAGGTCTGAGACAGGTCAGGGTCAAGACCCCAGGTCAGCAGTTCATGGCTGAGGAGCAACAGCACAGTCATAAAACAACCTCATGGACATGGGGAACATTGAGCATGGAGTACCACAGATTACTCTGCCTCGAACCACTGCCTGTCGCCTGACTCTGCTGGTACAACGTCTGCTCTGACCTCGGACTGTCCCTGACCATTACCATGTCTGATGCTACAATGACAGGTACTATTCCTATCTGCAACATTTCCAGCAGTTGTTCCCTCATGTTTTTACCACTGCAAAGGCCAATTGCCTGACGGTCAAAACAGTAAAATAATATGCTGAGTCAATTTCCACTAGATGCTTCTGTTTCTATTATATAATAATAATTACAGTCTATGAGGATGAGG
Source organism: Engystomops pustulosus (assembly GCF_040894005.1). Classification (NCBI taxonomy): domain Eukaryota; kingdom Metazoa; phylum Chordata; class Amphibia; order Anura; family Leptodactylidae; genus Engystomops; species Engystomops pustulosus. The sequence continues at coordinate 9,691,714 of NC_092415.1, read as the reverse complement.
AGGTGACACAAGAGCTTACAGTCTATGAGGATGAGGAGGTGACACAAGAGCTTACAGTCTATGAGGATGAGGGGGTGACACAAGAGCTTACAGTCTATGAGGATGAGGGGGTGACAGAAGAGCTTACAGTCTATAAGGATGAGGGGGTGACACCAGAGCTTATAGTCTATGAGGATGAGGGTGACACAAGAGCTTACAGTCTATGTGGATGAGGAGGTGACACAAGACCTTACAGTCTATGTGGATGAGGGGGTGACACAAGAGCTTACAGTCTATGAGGATGAAGGGGGATACAAGAGCTTACAGTCTATGAGGATGAGGGGGTGACACAAGAGCTTACAGTCTATGAGGATGAGGGGGTGACACAAGAGCTTACAGTCTATGTGGATGAGGGGGTGACACAAGAGCTTACAGTCTATGAGGATGAGGGGGACACAAGAGCTTACAGTCTATGAGGATGAGGGGGTGACACAAGAGCTTACAGTCTATGAGGATGAGGGGGTGACACAAGAGCTTACCGTCTATGAGGATGAGGGGGTGACACAAGAGCTTACAGTCTATGAGGATGAGGGGGTGGCACAAGAGCTTACAGTCTATGAGGATGAGGGGGTGACACAAGAGCTTACAGTCTATGAGGATGAGGGAGTGACACAAGAGCTTACACTCTATGAGGATGAGGGGGTGACACATGAGCTTACAGTCTATGTGGATGAGGGGGTGACACAAGAGCTTACAGTCTATGAGGATGAGGGGGTGACACAAGAGCTTACAGTCTATGAGGATGAGGGAGTGACACAAGAGCTTACAGTCTATGAGGATGAGGGGGTGACACAAGAGCTTACAGTCTATGAGGATGAGGGGGGGCACAAGAGCTTACAGTCTATGAGGATGAATGGTTGACACAAGAGCTTACAGTCTATTTGGATGAGGGGTGACACAAGAGCTTACAGTCTATGAGGATGAGGGGGCACAAGAGCTTACAGTCTATGAGGATGAGGGGATGACACAAGAGCTTACAGTCTATGAGGATGAGATTGAATATGTACGGTGTAAAGAAGAGGTCAGAGTCCAGGTTATGGTGATCCCACAGACCAAGGAGGAGAGTTCAGTCTTAGAAATATTAAGTTTCAAGAAGAGAGAGAGGACATGATGCTAGAGACAGCAGAGAGACAGTCACTAGTGTCGTGGAGTAAGGCAGTGGTGATGTTACGTGCAGAAGTACATAGCTGGGTGTCATCAGCATAAAGATGATACTGGAAACCAAATCTGCTGATGGTTTGTCCCATGGGCAGTATAGAGGGAGAAGAGAAGATGACCCAGGACTGAGCCCTGAGGATCCCCGACACTGAGAGGAAGAGGAGGAGAGAGAGATCTAGAGAAGGCGACACTGAAGGTGTGGTCAGATTTTAAGACTTGTGTTTGATAATAGTACCCTGTTTTCTTGATGGGTGAAGAAATGGCATGCTTCCATTGGAACATCTATATGTCCTGATTGGACATTTGGAGAGAAGGTGTCATCCTGCTTGAGATAATCTTTTGCCCTCATTGTACTAGATGGAAGACTAGAACCTACTACTCTAAAGTTTAGATACTATACTTAGAGACATATGATGGTGGGACCTCCACATTCAAGCTCAGACTGCACCTCCATGATTGTGGCAGCATTGAACGAAGAGACTTCTGTACAGATTTGTGTCTAGCAATAGCAGAAGGCATGGACCCAACTATGGCTGGACGGCCAATCTTCAATGGTAACTCATTAGTTGGACAGACACAGCACATTTATCACTTATCCATTCATCGTTTTTACGGGCTCCGGATCAAGGCCACGCCAAAAATGAAGGTTTAGTAATTGGTTCAGAGACCCTGTGACTTAGTAATTAACATCATTCAGCCCCTGCCAAAAAAAAACTTTCCAGAGATTTCCACCAATGTCACACTCCATAAGATTTTATTTGGAGCTCTCTTTGTACGGCTGAAGACGTCATCCCACATTTGCAGCTGCGACCAGACGCATATTTAATTATGTCAATTTGAATAAAAAGAAAATATGCGAAATAAATGTTTGGGTCAACATTAATCTACTTCACCATCAAATATTAAACCGGTGGAGTTGTCCCTAGACGTAGCCGAGTAGCATCTTACATGACTGCTCCATTCACATGCATTTATTTTATTGCCATCCACATTCGCAGATTTCCGATGTCTGCTATCATTACAACTAATTGATGCAATTAAATACAGTTATTGGATCATTCAATTAAGAAATTCGTCTTAGGCCAGATGGTCCAGCTCCTCTGTGTCAGAGGGAGTCGGATGTTTTTATAGATGGAGCAGCATATTTTTCCTGTAGTAATAAATATAACTGCTGTCAATAAAAAGTGATAGACAAGGTACGATGTGAAGTGTATACATTGTAGAATCAAGAAATGTTATACATGCAGAGGTCCCATCATCTCAGGGATCTTTCTGCCACAAATTGTGTTGAGCCTCTTGCCTCAGGCGACATCACCACCAAGTGAGTGAGTGGTGGCAGTCAGCTTCTCTAGAATTTCAACTGCCACTTAAAAAATAGTGCAAAAAAGTGTGTATGTGCTGCCAGGCCATAAAAATATGTATGTTCCAGCCTTATCTCACCAAAAGAAAGCACAATTCAGCTCTAGATCTCCATGTGCAACAGAAGGAACGCCTCAGGGATCGCGATGGGACGGGTAAGTAAATGTGCCCCATAATTATTGGTGAAGGTTATACAATATCTTCTTCTACCTATTTATGCAATTTCATATCTCTCATAATGGAAACACAGATGCATGACTAATAATAGCAGCGATGAACTTGTGACTTCCATAGAACATTCCGTGCTTGGATAAACAGATGCACTTTATGAGGCAGCTAATGGCACGGGAAGAAGGAGCAGGTCTGGTTTGTGTCTTCATGTTCTCAGAGGACAGAACATCATTTCTTAGATTTAGTTTTGATTTTTGTTCACAGAAAACAGGATATTATGATTAGAAATATCTACAAAAGTAAAAGTGAAAAAAAGTGTAGGCAGAACTCCAAAAAATCCAAAATTCTAAAGGGTGAAGTTTATTGAAGCAGTGGTAACGTTTCGGTGTGAACCACCTTCATCAAGCAATTTAACAATTCGGTGGTTCACACCGAAACGTCGCCACTATTTCAATAAACTTCACCCTTTGGAAATTTGGATTTTTTGGAGAGGTGCCAGGATCTTGCCAGGATCGATGGAGGCTCTAGATCCCCTATATTGTGGTTTCTCTCCACTGTGCGGACTTGGTTTCCTTCTTTGTAAAAATATCTACAGATATGAGTAAGTAGAAGTTCCTTTTCCTTCAGCGCCCCTACAGGGCAGAAGAAGTATTACACATAATTACACGGTGTTTGGATGACTCCAGAGAAAAGATGGTCTTATAAGATGCTCTCAATTCAAGGATCCCCCCCACGTAATGCCAACCAATAGTAACCCACAAATAACTCACGGTTAGTTTTTGACTTATTGGACATGCCCATTGAGTTTTCTGAAGTTTTTGAAGAAACTGCAGGAAAATTGCAATTTTAGTTCAGTAATGGGGCACATCTATCCTTCATCGTTATGATGTTCCTTCCACCCCCCTACCCCTCACTGGATTTATCAGAGGTCTCCAGCCAGGGGCGTAACTAGGAGAGGCTGGGCCTCATAGCAAATTTCTACATGGGGCCCCCCTTCCCCCCCAAAAAAATATATATTTAGACTGCATTCGCATAAAAGTGTGCCCGCCCAGCTATAGTGTGGCAGACACACGTTTGGCGCGCTGGAGTGGAGGAGAGGTGATCATGGCTCAACCCTCCCCTCTCCATAGAGAATAGAGCCACATGGTCGTTCTTATGGCCATAGATACGCTCTCTTTCTTTTGCGGCCAGGGCTCGAAACAGTGAGTACTCGTTTTCTTTTTGTAAATGGAATCAGAATTCTGGAGCATCCGACTCCATTTCTACACCTTTACTTTTTTTCATATAACTTTGGATAAATAGTTGTAAATCTTTCAGATGTTTCCTGTAAATTCACTTATGTAAATCACAGTCTGTTCTTGGCAGAGAAACCTTAAAGAAACTCTAATTACAGCAGCGATGTCTGAGGAGAGGTAAAATACAGTCACATGTAAGAGCGCGCACCGTCAGTCACAGGAGCCCTCTGCGGTCACTCTGACCCTGTTCACACTGTGTCACTTGTATAGAGAGATTCATTAGCTCCCCGTGTAATGAGTTGAAACAAAGACAATAATTATAGCATCACTCATCACATTGTGCTGTGCAGAGATGAGAATATACTGAGATTTGTATATATTCCTGTCTGTTGAAGGCACAATGCACACATCAGGCTGTAATATAGAAGATTCAGGACATGCCGCAATACAGGGTTCATCCTATGACAGTGATGGCGAACCTATGGCACGGGTGCCAGAGGCGGCGCTCAGAGCCCTTTCTGTGGGCACCCGGGCCATCTCCCCAGCACACCAGGCAGGACTCAAAGAATCTTTGCTGCTTTAAGTCATATTTTGATACTGACTTCGCTACTTGGGACTGTAAGAAGAGGGAGAATGAGTAGACAGGATTGAATTATCTTTGGAGGACCTCCCGCTGGCCCCACGATTCTCTGTGTACAGAGGGACACTGGAAAGTAGCTAAAATGCTGAAAATTTTCCATCTTTCTACTGTGTTGCTGTCCTCGGGAGGCCAATATGATTGAAAGTTGTTCAACAGGGAGCAATAGGTTATTGCATTAATTTTTGGTTGGCACCGATAAATAAGGGGGGTTTTGGGTTGCAGTTCGGGCACTCGGCCGTTAGAAGGTTCGCCATCACTTACCTATGAGAACATCTGATCTAATTATATCATAACGTCAGATTAGAACCGGATTATTTTATATTCCCAGTAACCCCCACTCTTAACTGACTTTACACTGAAATTTTAGCTGAATCCATCTCAATAGACCAAGACAGACTGGACCCACCGGGAATAAGACAACCTAGAAGTCTACAGAGAGGGATGGGGATAAAATCAAGTTTGTATCTTAGCCCAAGAGCTTTTTTTCACATCCCTACAGGTCAGTTCTTTATATGGTCTTATATAGCCCTATTTATGATAAATACAGGCTGTCCCCTACTTAAGAACACCCGACTTAAAGACGACCCCTAGTTACCAATGGACCTCTGGATGTTGGTAATTTACTTAACTTTAGCCTTAGGCTACAATAAACAGATATAACAGTGTCTGTAATGAAGCTTTATTGTTAATCCTGGTTCTTATGATGACCCAACATTTTTAAAATCTAATTGTCACAGAGAACAAAAAACTTTTGACTGGAGTCACAATTATAAAGTATCCAGTTCCGACTTACATACAAATTCAACTTAAGAACAAACCTACAGAACCTGTTACGTAACCCGGTGACTGCCTGTACTGGGACAAAGACTGCTGGAGATTATAGGAAGTTTCTATCTCACCCCAAGTGCTTTATCGCCATTAATACAAGTCGGTTCATCTGTATAAAGTTGTCAGGGCCAGATTAAGGTAAGTAGAGGCCCCAGGATAAAAATATCTCCTGGAGGCCCCCCCCAATGAATACATTTTTAATGATATTCTTCGATATCCCTGAATCACAGATCTAGTGTAAACAAGTCTACAGTAATATCCTCCAGTAAGTCTGCAGTCTAGTGTAGCTTTTCACATCACTTAGTGGTCGGCACTGTCTATTAGGTGAGTGGGTAAAAGCAACCACAAAAAACCCATTAACTTCTTGCTCAGGGGCGTAACTAGGAATGGCAGGGCCCCATAGCAGACTTCTGAATGGGGTCCCCATACCCTCAGAAAGTATACATATTTGTATGTGCACACATTTATGCTCTGCTATATTTATACACTATTGGTCCATGTATACACTTACACAGATCTGTCGCACTAGTTACTGTCCCCTCCCTCTCCCCACGGAATTTCTTATCTGAGCTTCAGATTAGTGCTGTGTACGGTGGAGGATGTGCCCTGTTATTATACAGTGCAATGTACAGTGTGATATGTATATAATGGTGCATATCCTCCATTCTTTAGTGTGTCAGGTCGGATGACAGGGCCCCCTGACACTGCAGGCCCCATAGAAGCCGATATGGCTGCTATCCTTATAGTTTCATCCCTGCCCTTGCTGCTGATGCCCTTTTTCAATTTTGAGTTTAATTTTTTTGCTTCCCAACTTAAAAAGTCAATAACTCTTGTATTTTTCCATGTACAGAGTGGTACGAGGGCTTGTTTCCTGTGTAACAGAGTGGGGGACATTTACTAAGGGCCCGAATCACGTTTTTACGACGGGTTACCCGAATTTTACAGTTTTGCGCCAATTTGCGCCGGCATGCACGCGATGGAAATCGGGGGCGTGGCCGCCGGAAACCCCATCGGATTTGGAGAAAACGCCGTATTTAAAAAAAATGTGTCGCATGACACGCACTTACCTGCACCCGGCCTAGCTTGGTGAACTCCAGTGAACTTCAACGGACTTCAGCGCAGCATTGACATCTGGTGGACATCGGGGGAACTACCTTAGTGAATAGCCGGAAGACCCGAATCCACCACAGAGAACGCGCCGCTGGATCGCGAATGGACCGGGTAAGTAAATCTGCCCCAATGTACGAAGCAAATTATAATGATTATATTTATTATTCCATACAATGTACTGAAAGGCTGGGAAAAAAATTCCAAATACAAGGGAATTGATAAAAAAAAAACAGATTCTCAACATTTTCTTGTGGTCTCTTTTTTTTAAGGTTTTCACTGTGTGGTGGAAATGGCACAACTTTGTTCTTTGGTTCGGTGTGATCACAGAGATACCAATTTTAGGATTTATTAGGGTTTTACTACATTATTAAGAAACTTTTGTACAATAATTTTTTTATACGCCAATAACTTTCTCATACTACAGTGCACTTTCCTATGTAAATGGTCATTTACTGACGTTTACATTGTTGTCGTGTTGGCTACTTTTGATCACATTTTATTCAAATCGTAATATGTTGCAATGTGGGAGCTATATTCCGTTACGGGGTTCACCGCCGGAAATAATAGTTTTTATAATTGAGAATTTTTTGATGCAACAATACCTAACATGATTATGATTTTTTTTTTTTTTTTATTTGATATTAGTGGTAGGGAAAGGGGGGACTTACTGAAAACTTTTAGGTTTTTATTAGAGATGAGCGAACATACTCGTCCGAGCTTGATGCTCGGTCGAGCATTAGCGTACTCGAAACTGCTCGTTGCTCGGACGAATACTTCGCCCGCTCGAGAAAATGGCAGCTCCCGCCGTTTTGCTTTTTGGCGGCCAGAAACAGAGCCAATCACAAGCCAGGAGACTCTGCACTCCACCCAGCATGACGTGGTACCCTTACACGTTGATAGCAGTGGTTGGCTGGCCAGATCAGGTGACCCTGGGATAGACTAGCCGCTGCCCGCGCTGCTCGGATCATTCTGTGTCTGGATGCCGCTAGGGAGAGAGCTGCTGCTGGTCAGGGAAAGCGTTAGGGTGTTCTATTAGAATAGTGTTAGGCAGGAGTGATTCTCAAAGAACCCAACAGCCCTTCTTAGGGCTACAATAACGTTATACTTTTTTTTTTTTATTTGCAGCTAGTACCATATTGTGAGGAATTAGCAGGGGGACTTGCTACCGTTGTGTTTAGCTCTTTGGGAAAATTTATTAGGGGTTTGATTTCAATTAGGCACAGTCTGCCAGTTTCTTTTTATTTTACGTTTATTTTTTAATAACTCAGCGTCATCTCATCTGGCATAGTAGTGTGCTGTAATACTTGGCTAGAAAATAGCCATAGGAGAATCCAAACGTCTTACTTACGCCTACAGTAGCGTTATATATATTTGATTTCTGGTTGATCTGCTGGTGGCTGTCCTTGCTGCAGTGCATCTACTAGCAAATTGTGAGCAATTTGTAGTGAGACTTGCGACCGCTGTGTTTTGCGCTTAGTGACGCACATATCCATCGCAAAGACCGAAGTGGAAAAATTTATTAGGGGTTGGATTTCAATTAGGCACAGTCTGCCATTTCCTTTTTTATTTTACGTTTATTTTTTTAATAACTCAGCGTCATCTCATCTGGCATAGCAGTGTGCTGTAATACTTGGCTAGAAAATAGCCATAGCAATAGGATAGCATCGTTTGGTTTTAAAAACTAAAAAACACAAAAAAAAAAAAAAAACACAAAAAAAAGTTAAAAAAAAATTAAAGTTATAACTCTCATTTTCAAAATGTTTAACCCGAGGGCTAGGGGTAGAGGACGAGGGCGGGGACGTGGGCGTCCAACTACTGCAGGGGTCAGAGGCCGTGGTCCTGGGCGGGGTGAGACACCACCTGCTTATGAGGGAGCAGGGGAAAGCCGCAGAGCTACACTCCCTAGGTTCATGTCTGAAGTTACTGGGACTCGTGGTAGAGCACTGTTGAGGTCAGAACAGTGCGAACAGGTGATGTCGTGGATTGCCGACAATGCTTCGAGCAATTTGTCCACCAGTCAGTCTTCCACGCAGTCCACCCATGTCACCGAAATCGCCACTCCTCCAGCTCCTGCACCTCAGCCTCCTCCCCCCCAGTCTGCCCCCTCCCAGGAAAATTTGGCATTTGAACCGGCATACTCTGAGGAACTGTTTTCTGGACCCTTCCCACACTCACAAACCACTTGTCCGGTTGCTGCTGAGCAATTTTCCGATGCCCAGGTTTTCCACCAGTCACAGTCTGTGGGTGATGATGACCTTCTTGACGTAGTGGAAGAAGTGTGTAAAGAGGTGTCCGACGATGAGGAGACACGGTTGTCAGACAGTGGGGAAGTTGTTGTCAGGGCAGGAAGTCCAAGGGGGGAGCAGACTGAGGGATCGGAGGATGATGAGGTGACAGACCCAAGCTGGGTTGATAGGCCGGGTGAACACAGTGCTTCTGAGACGGAGGAGAGTCCTCGACCAGAACAGGTTGGAAGAGGCAGTGGTGGGGCCAGACGGAGAGGCAGGGCCAGAGCTGGTGCATCAGCGCCAAATATGTCAACTAGTGAAGCTCCCGTGGCGAGGGCTCCTGCGGCGAGGGCTAGATTTTCAGAAGTCTGGAGGTTCTTTAAGGAAACACCGGATGACCGACGGACTGTGGTGTGCAACATTTGCCAAACCAGGATCAGCAGGGGTTCCACCACTAATAGCTTAACTACCACCAGTATGCGCAGGCATATGAATGCTAAACACCCCACTCAGTGGCAACAAGCCCGTTCACCTCCGGCCGTGCACACCACTGCTCCTTCCCCTGTGTCAGCTGATAGTCAGCCCCCTGCCCAGGACCCTGCCACATAAACCCCATTGTCGCCTCCACGATCCTCCACAGCATCCACCAGCGTTCAGCTCTCCATACCCCAGACGCTGGAGCGGAAACGCAAATATAGTGCAACCCACCCGCACGCCCAAGCCCTTAATGTCCACATCTCCAGATTGCTTAGCCTGGAGATGCTGCCCTATAGGCTAGTAGAGACCGAGGCCTTTCGCAACCTCATGGCGGCGGCCGCCCCTCGGTATTCGGTCCCCAGCCGCCACTACTTTTCCCGATGTGCCGTCCCAGCCCTGCACCAGCACGTGTCAGACAACATCATCCGTGCCCTGACCAACGCCGTTTCTGACAAGGTCCACCTGACCACGGACACGTGGACGAGTGCTGCCGGGCAGGGCCACTATATATCGCTGACGGCACATTGGGTTAACTTGGTGGAGGCTGGGACCGAGTCTGACCCTGCGGCTGGTCATATACTGCCGACGCCGAGGATTGCGGGGCCTACCTCGGTCCAGGTGTTTCAGGCCTACTATGCCTCCTCCTCCTCCCACCCCTCCTCCACCTCCTCCTCCGAACTACCATCCGTGGGCATGGCGCCATCAGTCGGTAGCTCTAGGCACAGCAGCAGTACCGTCGCTAAGCGACAGCAGGCGGTGCTCAAACTGCTGAGCCTAGGCGATAAAAGGCACACCGCCCAAGAACTATTACAGGGCATCACGGCGCAGACTGATCTGTGGCTGGCACCGCTGAACCTGAAGCCAGGCATGGTTGTGTGTGACAACGGCCGTAACCTGGTGGCGGCTCTGCAACTCGGCAGACTGACACATGTGCCATGCCTGGCCCATGTGTTAAATCTGATAGTTCAGCGTTTCCTCAAGACATACCCCAATCTGTCTGATTTGCTCACGAAGGTGCGCCGCATCTGTGTGCATTTCAGGAAGTCCAGCACAGATGCTGCCACTCTCAGGGCAGCGCAGCGCCGCCTCCAACTGCCCGCTCACTGACTGTTGTGCGACGTGCCCACGAGGTGGAATTCAACACTGACCATGTTATCCAGAGTTTACCAGCAGCGCCGAGCGATTGTAGACTGCCAGATGTCAACTTCCACCAGAACTGGTAGTCAGGTCAGTCAGCTTCCTCAAGTCTACAATGAGGAGTGGACGTGGATGTCTGATATCTGTCAGGTGCTGAGTAACTTTGAGGAGTCAACACAGATGGTCAGTGGCGATGCCGCCATCATCAGCCTCACCATCCCGCTGCTTGGCCTGTTGAAAAACTCTCTGATCAGCATGAAGTCGGAAGCTTTGCGCTCCTCACAAGAGACAGGGGAAGAAGATTCCCTTGTTGATAGCCAAAGCACCCTTAGGTCTGTTTCTCAGCGCATATCGGAGGAGGTGGAGGTGGAGGAGGATGAGGAGGAAGAGGAGGAGAATGTTGGCGAGACACAAGAGGGGACCATTGCTGAGTCCTTCACTGTTCAGCGTGTATGGGCAGAAGAAGAGGAGTTGGAGGAGTTGGAGGAGGAGGAAATGGACAGTCAGGCCAGTGAGGGGAGTGAATTCTTACGCGTTGGTACTCTGGCGCATATGGCAGATTTCATGCTAGGCTGCCTATCCCGTGACCCTCGCGTTCAAAGAATTTATTCCAGCACCGATTACTGGGTGTTCACTCTCCTGGACCCACGGTACAAGCAAAATCTTTCCACTCTCATCCCTGGAGAGGAAAGGAGTGTGAGAATGCATGAATACCAGCAGGCCCTGGTGCACAAGCTGAAACAGTATTTCCCTTCTGACAGCGCTAGCGGCAGAGTGCGTAGTTCTGCGGGACAAGTAGCGAGGGAGAGTAGGCGAGCAGGCAGCTTGTCCAGCACTGGCAAGGGTACGCTTTACAAGGCTTTTGCCAGCTTTATGTCACCCCAGCAAGAAACTGTCACCTGTCCCCAGTCTCGGCAGAGTAGGGCTGATCTTTACAGAAAGATGGTGAGGGAGTACGTAGCTGACCATACCATCGTCCTAAATGATCACACAGCTCCCTACAACTACTGGGTTTCAAAGCTGGACATGTGGCACGAACTGGCGCTGTACGCCTTGGAGGTTCTTGCCTGCCCTGCCGCTAGCGGCTTGTCCGAGCGGGTTTTCAGTGCAGCTGGTGGCATCATCACCGATAAGCGTACACGCCTGTCGACTGATAGCGCTGACAGGCTGACGCTTATTAAGATGAATAAAGCCTGGATTTCTCATAATTTCCAATCTCCACCAGGTGAAGGAAGCTCAACCTGAATAATTTATCCACTCCTCCTCCTCCTCATTTTCCTCCTTCTCCTCCTCTTTGTACAGTAAAGCAGAGGAAACTGGCTATTTTTTGACAGGGCCCACTGGCTCTAGCTATAGTACTTAGCATTTAATAGCATTTAATTTTTCTGGAGGGCCACTGACCCGGTCCTCTGTTTTAAACAATTTTTGGGAGTGCCACATACAGGCACTCAATCTATTCAATTTTTCTGGAGGGCCACCTACCTGCTCCTCTGGTTTGAAAACTTTTTGGACTGCCACATACAGGCACTCAATCTATTCCATTTTTCTGGAGGGCCACCTACCTGCTCCTCTGGTTTGAAAACTTTTTTGGACTGCCACATACAGGCACTCAATCTATTCAATTTTTCTGGAGGGCCACCTACCTGCTCCTCTGGTTTGAAAACTTTTTTGGACTGCCACATACAGGCACTATCCAAATTAAATTGTCTCCATAGCAGCCTCCACACATTGTCTCCATTGCTACCTCCAAAAGTCGTCCATATAGCTGCCTCCATACATCATCCCTTTATCAAACGAGGTGTGTCAGGCAGAAATTTGGGTTGTTTTCATGGATTCCACATCAAAGTTGTTAACTTTGTCGCCACCCAGCTGTGTTATCCACAAAATATACTGGCAAACTTTTATCATTTACCAATATTATTTCAGCGCTTCTTGCGCTTCTGTTTACATTCCCCTCACCCGCCATATCCTAAACTTATAAGAACGCTACTACACTTGATCTTATACAAAAGGTTCTTAGAAGTGCTGTTTGGGGAGTAGCCCAGAGACACGGGCTTGGATTGGCGAAAGCTCGCCTGGCAGCGGAGCGCCAGCTCCATCTCAAGATCCAACTAACATAGTTTTAACTGCAGCACCTTTAATCTACTACTAGTTCACTGCCTCCATACATGGTCCCCTTATCAAACGAGCTGTGTCAGGCAGAATTTTGGGTTGTTTTCATGGCTTCCATGTTAACTTTGTCGCCACCCTGCTGTGTAATCCACAAAATATACTGGCAAACTTTTATCATGTACTGATATTATTTGAGCGCTTCTTGCTCACCGCCTTTGGTTCCTCTCTGCCACCCATTGGTTTGAAGCCTGAGTCCATTTAGGGTATGTCGCCATGCCACTCTCTAGCCTGCCGCTGCTGCCGCTGCCTCTGCATGCCGTCCCCTATAGTGTCAGGGTCAATTATTGGATGTTTTAGATGCTATCTAGCTTCATTCTGTCACTCTGTCATGGCCATGCTGTTGCCCATAGTTTTGGCATAATGGTGCGATTAAGCAGCCTCAGAGGCATCCATGCATGCTGCCCCTGCTGTTTCCTGTCCATTTCCGTGGTGTTTCCATCCTTTTCTGAGGTTCCCAGGTGTTTGGCCAAGCTTCCCTGTGCAGAGCCTTGGTCCCCTTGAAAAATGCTCGAGTCTCCCATTGACTTCAATGGGGCTCGTTATTCGAGACAAGCACTCGAGCATCGGGAAAAGTTCGTCTCGAATAACGAGTACCCGAGCATTTTAGTGCTCGCTCATCTCTAGTTTTTATTCATTCACATTTTTAACTGTACTTTTATATCCCGTAGAGAGCTATAACCCAATTGGGTCAGATCACTTATGTCACAGGGGTCATGGGTGCTCCTGCGACCCATATCGCAGGTCGCAGGCTCACCTGTGCTCATCCGTGTTCACAGGTGCGGTGCTCACGCTGCTCACATCTCCCCGCTCCTTATTCCCGTCCGCGGTCCATGCGCATGTCCCCATCTCCTAGGGCGCATGCGTTGGTTTCAGGAAATTTAAAGGGCCAGTCCACCATTAATTGGGGCTGGCCATTTCCCAGAAAACTATTTAAGCCTGCCTCTCCCTGAACACCCTGCCGGATCTTCGTGCCTTGTGCCTCAGAGAAAGCTTTGTCTGATGCCCCACGCTGTTATTGTGACTTCCCATTGTGGCCCCGGTTCCGTTCCTGACTGCACTCCTCCGCCATCTGCCCTGACCTTTTGCTACGTCCCCGACTCTGATCCCGTGCTGCTTGTCCTGACCTCCTGCCTGTCCCTGACTACAAGATTGCCTGCTGTTCCTGTTCCTCGACATTGGCTGCCACCGCGGACAAGTCACGCCTGTGGAACGACCTCTTGGTACCACGCTGCAGCAAGACCTTCCTGCTTTGCGGCAGCTCTGGTAAAGACCTGGTGCCACTTAGACCCCGTTCCCAGGTGTTGGCTTGTGTGATTGTCCGCAATGGTTCTCAGGATCCACTACCTCTGATCCTGACAACTTAACAGATACTGCAATACTACTATACACTGCAGCGTCTCAATCCCCAGATCTGATGATGGAACATCTCCAAAATAATCTGACATTATTTATGCAATTCAAATGTTTGTGCATCTTCAGCCCCTCCATCTCCTGGTGCCGTTACAATCCAAACCCTTCGATATAAATCCTCTGCATCTACTGGGTGTACACACAAGAATCACGACTGTTGGACAGCCGGCATAAAGGAATTCCTAAAGGTTATTAACCAAAAATACCCAAGGTAAACCTCCAACTACAGAAGGGGAGAAGGCACTGACTTGCATCCTAAAAACCTAGAGGGGCAGGGTCTCACTTTTTGTATTCCTCTCTACCTGTACCTCTTCCCATATTAAGGCAGAGATATATACGGCTGCACAGGTACCACCACTGACTGGACACTTACCTTAGTCTTCAGTGTTACAGCCCTTTAATGAACAACTGATTCCTGGGTCGTGCACCCAACACTAGGTTGTACCTCTTTTAACCCTTGATGATTCAATTTCAGGATAAGTTTTAAAGAAAGTGAAAGAGTTTCCCATCCAGATCCTTTTCTCTCCTCATACAAACATTTACTAACCCATCAGATTAGATTTAGACAATTGCCTTTCCATCCTCCCTCCTTTTCAGTTCTCGGCCAGGAACTGTCTCTTTCAATAAAATGAATGAACCATATGTTAAGTTGGTTGGGGACGCGGCACAATGGTTAGATGCCGGGGAGACGGTAATATATTGATGTATTCATTCCGGAAAGCTTTTAGGAAGGAGAATTGGAGGCAGCCGATGACTTTACATCTGCTTTGTGGGGGAATGTAGAAGTTACTAACATCTTATTAAACAAGAGATACTTTGTGACTGGATGACGGAGAGTCGGCCCGGTGCCGTGTCCTCGGCTTCTGTCTCTCACAATGATCCGGAATTGATGGAACTCAACAAAATATTCACAACCCATAGACTGCGACTTAACTTTTTTGCCTTTCAAATGTCCCCAGTCCCCCCATGCTCCCCCGATGCTCCCTTGCCGTCAGCCTTTTCCGGGATGTGGGTCTTTCAGTGTCTGCTGTTTTTTCGGTAAATATTCTACCTCTGAGTGTCGTTTCTGGTCTTGCTGTGATAAGAGGCGACTGCTAGGAATCCAAATAAAAGAGCGGTTTCATGGCCGTATAATGGCATCAAATATATTTATGTTCACTGTTTGACACCAAATGTGCGAACGGGGGAAATTGCTAATATTATTAACCGCTGACCACAACAGAGAACCTAAGGTCCGAAGGAGACTAGTATCCGACTATGGAAAAGGCAATGGAAATACTTATTAAAGGAGATGGCAAGCGACGGTGCAGATGTCTTCTCTTTTCCGAATCCTCTGAGGGCGCGTCCTGCGTTGCTTAGGCAGAACATTACTTATATGATGGTGTAATGCTTCATTTTGCCTGCAGGGGCGCTGCACAGAATGCAACATAGAACCACAGGGCAGGTCTTGTGTGGTTGATCAGCTGAGTGCGGTGGTGCTGGCGCTACATTAGGGTCGGGGCAGGATGGAGACCGCTCATCCGTAGTGTAGTGATCCCATTCACTTCTATAAATGCTGCACTCAGTTGGTCAGCAGGGGGCGACACTGATCATCTACTATTGATCAATCTTATGGATAGAAGTAAAAGTTCTGGGACAGCCCCAGGCACCTGCTGCAAAAAATCCGCAAAAAATTGCGCAACTTCCCCGATGCGCCTAAAAAGTCACTAAAATACAACCCAAAAATATGCATCAGACTAAAATAAATCTGAACCATGGGACAGATGCATCACTCGTTTTTTTCTATTGTTTTTGCACCTTTTCATAGTGCCGCACTATTTTTGCACCAGTTTTGCGACTAAACACCAAACCAGCCACACAGCAAAATAACCCGGTTTTCCTCATTTATCCAGCCAATCCAGATGTTTTGCTGCACCTAATAATTATTCATCATTAGCAACTTGCACATTTAGGCGCAATTTAGCCACAAAGACTCTCCAGCCTGAAGGTGGCGTAAACTGAGAAGCAAACACTGAGCTCTGGTGCAGAGCGGCTTATCCCCAGCATCAGAGCTCAACAGACACTACAGATACTACAGTCACTACCTGCAGCCTCTGTTTACAGTTCATGACCTTCTATTTACAAACAATCTGCAAAAGCCTCAGCTCAGGGCAGGAGAGAAGAGAAGTTTGCAGGATTTTGCAGATACTACATACAAGTGTCCCCCGTGTAGCAGGATGACCACACTGGTGTCTGAGGAGGATACTTGGCAGAATTACAGGGGGGCAGCAGAAGATCAGCACCAGAGGATCCCCTCCAGGAGAAGCCACTATGGGAATTATGGCTCTTCTTAGTAAGCTGGCTCTTCTGGCTCCTGAACGGCTCCCTATTAAATATATAAATTCACAGATTTAATTCCTACCTGTCTCTATCAGTCCTGGTGTTTATATTTTGGTTGTCCCTGGAGACGACCATAAACTCCTGACTATAGTCGGGCAGATTCCTCTCATTAATAGCTTCTCTTGTACTGCAGGGGGAGGAGCTAGAAGCACTTCCTGTCCAGCAGCAGCTCTACGGATAAGATAAGCTCTGGATCCAAAGGGGGATAAAACTGAGTAAGATTGTAAAATAAGGGGGTTAAATTGATCTTTATTGTGTAAACATCACTAGGGGTTTGAAATTTGAGAACTTTCTTTCATGGGCAAATCCCTTTAAGAAGTTTAAATATTGTTAAAGTACTGTCCATTATTATTGTTTTTATAACTAATTATGAAAATAATAATAACAATGATAATAATAATAATAATAATAATAATAATAATAATAATAATGATAATAAATTAAAACAATACAAAATAATTATTTAAAAAAATCTATAAATGAAAAAATTAGTTGAATTCATCGAAGCATTTAACCCCACAGACCTAAAATATTAAAAAAGTAAAAACTGAAAAAAATTAAATACTTTGTGGAGCCATCAAGCCCAGAGTACAAGGTTGGTATCTCTCAAACATAATGTTAAACAATTTTCGACCAATCATTTCAGAAACTGTGTTGATTCTCTTAAAAAGCGAAAAAAAACCTCCCTGCTGCGTCTTATTATTTCTAAGAGATCTTTTGATGGATGAGTGACAAAGCGCGAGGATCTGTCGGGACGTCTGGCGCATCGGGCACAGTCTGTACGAGCACTTTATTTAGCAGCTCACTTCTAATGATGTCATTTGTGACAGTGTGACAATAAATGAATTTCCCGAAGACAAGCGGCGGCGGCTGCGAGTGAACAATAATAACAGCGCATTATACATCCCCCAGGGGGAGCCGATGAAAAGTTCCTGTAATAAGGGTAGGAGTGTTTTGTCGATTTTCGAGACAAACCTATTCTCAAAGCATTAGGAGCGGCAAGAGACTTGGGGGGGGGGGATAACATAAAAAGTAGGATTTGGGTTCATTGGAAACTTTTGCTTCTATCAGAAGCCGTGTTTAAAATTAACCCCTTAATAACTGTCGTTTCGGGTTCTTACGGCGGCCATTAAGGGTACTTCTTCTGAAGAAGAGAGAAGAAGATTGCGTCAGAACAAGGTTGCAGGACATCGGGTTCTGTAAGTGCTGGTGTCGGGATGTGTCATCAAAGCCCAGAACCGGCACTCGGGATCGGAAAAACTCTGATCCAGGGTGTTTAACCCCTTACACGCCGCGGCGTGTAAGTGTGTCCTCCGTGGATCGGACCCCCCCACCCGGTCAGCTTAATGGGGGATCCGATCTTTCCTGCTGCAGCCCTGGGGTCCGGTGTGTGCCCGGAGGCCGCCAGGTCCTGCCTCATGGCAGGACCCAGATGGAACTGAGCATGGTTAGTCACTTACATTATGCAACTGTGTTGCAGTGTAAGGGCTTAAGCAAGTGACTGGATGAACACTTGTTCAAGCCCAATTATGGAAAAATAAAAAAAATATTTTTAAAAAAAATTAAAATAAAACTAATTTTAAAATAATTATTAAATAAAAAAATAAAAGTCCTCGAATCACCAGTTACATCTAAAATCCAAATAAAGTATATAAAATACCAAAAACATGCACATATTTGGTATCACCATGTCCGTATTAATCTGTACAATAAAACTAAATCAATATCAAACCTCCACGGAGAACAATGTACAATTTTTCATCATATACCCTCACAAGAAATGTTCGTAAAAGCAAAAAAAAAAGTTACGTGCCCTAATATGATACGACTGAAAAGAACAACTTTTTACGCAAAAAATAAGCCCTCAACCAGATCAACAGAAAAAAGCAGAAGTTATGGCCCTGAAAAGTTGTTGATTTTCTTGGAGATTTTCTCCAATATTGGTTTCATTGAGCAAATATAAAAAAAAACTATATAAATGAGGTATCACCGTAATCGTAGTGAACCAGAAAATAAAGATAAAATATTTTTTTTATGTTGTAGCGAGTGGGAAAAAAAGTGCTAAAAATCCCAAATAAAAATTGATAATTTTGTTTGTATCCCCCTTGAAATAGTTAATAAAATCTCTTTAATAAGCTATAGACCCCCAAAATGAATTATCTATACATTGTATCTCACCCTGCAAATAATAATTGTTTCTAAGTTATAACCAATTATCGTGCCGCGTGTCAGTTTCTAAAAATTGAGTCTGGTCATTAAGCTGAAAACCAGCGTTGGTGATAAAGGGTTAAAGGAAATTTACCAACAAAATCCATCATGATAAACAAGGGACATAACTCATATATCCAGGCACCGGGACTGTGGTATCTTCTTATATTTTTATGCACGGCCTCCTTCCTTAGAAAATCAACATTTAAAATTATGCTAATTAGTCTGAAGGGCTCTGGTGGGTGTTTCCAGAGCCTCTCCATGTTGTAGCTTCACTGGTTAATACAATGAGCAGAGCAGGTTTCCCCTCCTCCTTTACTTTGTGCTGCTGCTACATTATACAAGTAGAGAGAGGAGGGGAAAATAGGGGGTTGGGTGACAGTTTTGTACAATGTGAGTGCGAATCTGCAAGAATTAGGGGCTCTGGTAACACCCTCGGAGCCCTTCAGACTCATTAGCATAATTTTAAATGTTTAGAAGGAAGGAGGCCATGGATAACACATATAGGAAGATTACTACAGTCACTGTGCCAGGATCTATGAGTAAGTGATTAGGATTTGTCGGGATTCTTTTTTTTTTCGGGATTAATTTTTTTTTGGTTTATTTTGTTAATTTTGGAAGTTTGTTAAAATTGTGTCGGCCTCCAGTAAGAGCCGCTGCCAAGTCCTCTACCTAGTTTTTGTGATTTACAAGCAAAGCTTCTTCTACTTCCAGCCTACAAAGCAGCGTGAGCGGTGCAGACGTAGGGCGCAGCGCTCCATATCCTGAGCGTATATCATGCTTTACTAACGTCTCATAGGCCCCCGAAGGGACTTGTCATTTCAGCATCTGGAATTCCTTATGGTCGGGAGAAGAAAAGATGAAGGTGCGGAGCGAGGAAACAGCTGAAAACATTAAAACCTTAGATCCAAACAAAGCATTTAGTGGTTGTTTTTGGCGCTATGACTGGAGCGGGCGCGGTGCACTCCCCATCCCGAGTACTTTTTTCTCTAGCAGATAATCTCATGACACTTAATGATACCATTAAAACAGACAACGGCGGGGCATTTGCATAAAATAAACATCATCTAATGCGTCCCCGGAACGCCTTGTGACTAGGAATGATTGCCTTGTTTTCGCGACAAACTTTTAAATACTGTTGCTGAGGAGCTCTTTACCATCGTAATACTCCCACCAATCTGTTTAGACAAAGGCGGGATGGGGTTTTGTCAAATTCACTCATCCTTATGGCTCTTAGATGGGATAAACACAATCTGAACTTCAGAAGACTTCACCCCCACTGAGACTTGTGAAACACGAGATCAAGTCGCGGAGGATGGGAGAGAGTCTTGTATATCTGCACCTTGGTTGTTGTCCTCAAGGACCATACAGTCTCCTTGTCCTTCAGGGTCAACTTCAAAAAATATATTTCTAGTCTTTACTATTAGAGGGATGTCTGGGATAGTGATATGGATGACCTATCTTAAAGGGGTTGTCCGAAAGTTATGAAAAAACAAACTAAAGGTGGCCGGAGGGGGCTGCTAAAAAAAAATAAAGATCTACTTACCTTCCGGTGCCCTCCGGTGTCCCGTGCTGCTGTCACTCCAGTCCGGGCGCCATGTGCAACACCCTCGCCAATGCAAGGCAGAGCTGTGTTTGCAAATATGTCCCACCATGTAGCTTGCAGCCTGTGTAGGGTCTGATTATCCTCACAGCATGTCACTACATAACACAGATGAACTCTGCAGTAGTAGATCCTGCCTGGTAAGGCAGGAGTTAATTGCTTTATGTGATGTAAAATGTGTCATCCAACAGTCAGTTCAGTCAGAGAAGTGAGTCTGACAGGATTCAGTCAGAAAGACTAGCCAGTCAGACCAAGCAGTGAGACAGTAGAGTGTAGTGAATTAGTCAGTGAGAGGAAAGGGGTATCATCCTACCTTCCAGGGTGATACCTGAAGCAACCCAGGACAAGCTGAAGCTTCCTACTAGGACACAGCTATCTCCCAGCCTGCCATTGCATCCAGGCTGATGATCCCTCCTGTGGCTCTCTCCAAATGCATCTCAGCACTCCACCATTTTGTTAAGGCACGTTGCTGCGGTTCCTGTTGGTTCCAATAAAGAACTGTAAGTTGTTTTTGTTCAACGTCTGCCTCCGTCTGGTCCCTGCTACTACGGCTGTCACCATCACGGGCACCCTGTCCACCACACAGAGACCCATACTCTAGACACCAAAGGGTTGCCCCAGGGAGATCCGCTATAGCAGCCTCTCCCTCATCATTTCTTGCCAACACCACCCTGCTGGAGACCTGCCAGGCTGTAGGACAGCCCTCCGGTCCCCATACCAAGCACCATGACACTAGCGTGCCTAGGCCGCAACCGCCAGCCACTCAGGTACTGCGGGCCCCGGCTGACTCCAGGCCCCGAGAAAAGGCTAGGCCCCGGTGGGGGATGTTGCATCACGAACACAGGATCATTACTTCTGTGCCTTATTCTGGCACTAGAGACTATCCTTTATTGAAAAACTACTGTGCTGCCTAACCCTGCTACCATTCGGGTATAGGCTCAAGTGATTTTGTGCTATATTTCACATTGACTTTATTACTGCTGCCAAGCGCTGTCAAACATCGCTCCAGCAATCAGGGGGTTAATCCCTGCCAACGGACTCTGTTAGCTCAACTACAGTTGGTGCAGAGCAGTTGAAGCATTTACCTCACAAGGCTGTGGCGGGAACTCCAGAGTCGTCACTAGGCTCCGCCCCCTGCGCGAGTGGCGCGGAGCACCGTGGAGGAGGAGCTGGAGCGTGTGCGGCCGGCAACGAAGAGGGTTAATCGGCCATCTTGGATTTCGGCGCAGGCCGCGCCTGAAGCCTGCCAGCAGCGTGCGCCTCATCCGGAGTTCCGGCGCACGTGTCCTGCGACTGGAGGAAAACACAGCTGAGCATCACCGAGCCCCTGCTGCCTGCCGGACATCGGGAACGTCCTTCATGCACCGGAGCTGTCCTGTCACCGCGGCTGATCCTGAGTGAGTACCGCTGGGGAAGTTAAAGGGGGGTAGAGATTGTTTCCAACGCTAGGTTATTGGCTCACCTCCCAGGGAATAGTGACTGTGTCTTAAAGTGTCCACGTCCCATTCTAGCCATTGCCCATAGCAACGGACATTGTGTAATCCTACAGACTTTCCTCAGCTAGGCCAATCATGTCCGCCCAGGACGAAGATACGGGACTGGAACAAGTCCCGTCCCCTGGTCCCTCCTCAGGGTACCGGAGCATGTTAAGTCCTCCAGAGAGTCCCTTCAGCCCTGCTGCTTCTAGTGGCCCTGTGACCCCCACCATTATGCCTCTGATTATGCCATACTATCCGGGGGCCCCCTGGTTACCCCACTACGAAGGAGAATCACACACTCTCCCTGAATTCAGGGACAAGTTGTTAGCCACCTTCGCCCTGTACCCGTTCACAGAGGAACAGAAAGTGGGCATTCTAACCGGGCAGTTGAAAGGACCCGCTCTCAGGGAAGTCAAGTCTTGGCCCCGAGAACAGTGTCAGAATGTGGTCCAAATTCTTGATAGGCTGCGCAACACCTTTGACAAGTGTACTGCCTCAGAGTTGAAGCAGCAATTCTTCGGGAAAAGACAGAAGCCCCAAGAGTCCCTCCGAGACTTTGCCCTCTCCCTACAGGAGACATGGAAGGCCATAACCCATCTTGATCCCAAAGACGCTGAAACCTCTGATCAAACCCTGAGGGAACAATTCATTAATGGACTTGTTGATAGAAATCAAAGGTGTCAACTAAAGATCATCTCTTCTCAACATGCCCAGGCCTCCTTTCTTGAGTTTAAGGAAATTGCCATTGACATATTAGGGGACCGACCGCCTACTGGACCGCAGAAAGAGCCTAAATCCGTGGAAATGGAGGACTCTGCTCTAGCTTGCCATCCAACGCAGTCGACATCACCTACTCCTGCGGCTACGGAAGTTGCTGGCTTAGCAGGACAGATCCCTAATCTGGCGGACACCCTGCATAAAATACTCGATCGGTTGACCCAGTTGGAAGTGACTGTCTCCGCTATGAGGAAGAAACCTCCAGAGAACTCTGTACGGTCAGCTACCCCTCGTGACTCTCCGGCCAAACAGCGCCAAAGAGAAGCGAAGTCGTTAAGCACCTGGAGTCAGAAGAAACCCCGCCAGCGGTGCAATTACTGCCATAAATATGGGCATGAAGAGGATGGATGTCGTCAGTTAAACGACAAACCCTTGGAGCTAAGGGACGACCTCCAAGGGAAGAACCTGTAAGTCCCCGAGATGCTAACTGGATGCCCAGGTTCGTGGGGACTCGCCCCATGGTTTATGTAACCATCAACGGAGTTACCCTACCGACCTTAATTGATACCAGCTCTCAAGTGACCACCCTCTGGAGTACTGCCTACGAGAAATGCTGAGGAGGAGCATCCTTAGTCCAGCCGCCCAAGGCTTACTTGAACATTATTGCTACGAACGGAAAGCCCGTACCCATCCGTGGCTACTGGGAGCCCACGCTAACCATTGGAGACACTGAGTTAACCAGACAGGGCGTAGTGGTGACACGAGTGCCCGAAAACGGTAACTTCTCCCTGGTACTGGGTACCAATGTCCTCAGCAACTGCTACCCTGAAGTGCTGAAGGCTCTCCACGACTCCCTGCCAACAGTGCCCAATGGTTCCCGGAAGGTAATTCAGGAGACTATGCAGGTTCTAGCGGCGCAACAGAAGTTTGCTGGCCCTAATGGTGAAATCTGCAGAGCCCGGATCAAGGATCCCCAACCTGTCCGCCTTCAACCTGGGACTGAGACGTTAGTATGGTGTCGAGCCTGCATGGGCGTCCAAGGTCAAGACTACCAGGCGAAAGTAGAACCTCTACCAGCTGATGAAGACCTGCTCATTCTAGCCGCCAGGAGCCTAGTCACTGTATCCCGAGAACAAGTACCTGTTCGACTACTAAATGTGGGAGACTCCCCAGTGGATCTGAGAAAGTATCAAGCCGTAGCCACTCTCTTCAGCGTCCATCCTGAAGACTTGGTGGAAACCTCTCTGTCTGCCTCCCAACAGTTGGAACTGAAGCAAAGTGCTGAAGGTGAGCCTGCCGAGCAATCCTGGTGGCTTGAGCTCAATATTGGAGACGACGATTTTACTCCTGCAGACCAAGTACAAGGTGTCCTGGATGTCGTTATGAAGCACCACCAGGCCGTCAGCAAACACCCACTGGATTTTGGGCAGACTACCCTGATCCAACATACCATCCCTACTGGCTCTCATCCCCCTATCAAGGAGCGATACCGGCCCATACCTCCAGCCCTCTACCAAGAGGTGAAGAAGCTGGTACAAGAGATGAAGACAGCCAACGTTATCCGGGAGAGTCACAGCCCATGGGCTGCCCCGCTGGTCCTTGTGAAGAAGAAGGATGGAACCCTTCGATTCTGTGTTGACTATAGGAAGATCAACAATATCACCCACAAGGATGCCTATCCTCTGCCTCGAATTGAGGAATCCCTCGCAGCCCTAGGGTCAGCTGCCTACTTCTCTACCCTGGACCTGACCAGTGGCTACTGGCAAGTGGCCATGGTGCCGGAAGACAGAGAGAAGACGGCTTTCACCACCCCAATGGGCCTATTCGAGTTCAACAACATGCCGTTCGGGCTATGCAACGCCCCAGGCACATTTCAACGGCTGATGGAGAGATGTTTGGGTCATCGCAACTTCGAGACCGTCCTGCTATATTTGGACGACATCATCATCTACTCCAAGACTTATGAAAACCACCTCCACCATCTGGCTGAAGTCTTCCAAATCCTGACCCAACATGGGTTGAAGGTCAAGCCATCCAAGTGCCACCTGCTACAACCTAGCGTCAAGTACCTGGGACATGTGGTGAGCGCTCGTGGAATTGAGCCAGATCCAGAGAAGATTGCAGCTGTCCACGACTGGCCTACCCCATCAACCATATGGGACATCAAAAGCTTCCTGGGATTTGCCAGTTATTACAGGCGTTTTATCCCGAAGTTTGCCCAGCTGGCGGCTCCCCTGCAAGAACTCCTAAGGGGCCTGCCAAAAGAGAGCCAACGTTCCCGTGTATCCATTGAGTGGACAGCCAAACGAGAAGCTGCCTTCCAAATGCTCAAGCAAAGGTTGACTGAGCCTCCGGTGTTGGGATATCCAGACTACAATCTGCCTTTCACCCTATACACTGATGCCAGCAAGCAAGGCCTAGGGGCTGTACTATCCCAGCTCCAAAACGGAATAGAAAGGGTCATAGCCTTCGCCAGCCGTTCCCTCCGAGAACTGGAGCAAAACGACCAGAACTACAGTTCCTTCAAGTTGGAGTTTCTGGCGTTAGTCTGGGCTGTGACTGAAAAAGGACTACCTGGCTGCATCCTTCTTCACTGTCTTCACAGACAATAATCCCTTGGCGCATCTGAACACCGAGATGCCAGCGTTCTATGCCCGGTTTGTGCGTCAAGATGCCCAGAGAGTTTACTCCTTACCGTCAGAGGCAGCGCCAGCTACTCCTCAAGAAGAGTCAGAGCCCCCTGCGGAAAAGGACCTCTGGATAAGTCTTCAGGCTGATAGCCGCGCCATAGGAGAAGTAATGGACTATCTCTCTAGTGGGCGAGTGCCTGAAAGAATCCGCCGCAGAAGAGCTGATGGAGAACTTTCTCAATTGTGGCGCCAGAGAAAGACTCTGAACATGCATCAGGGTCTGTTAAAGAGAAGAACTCTGGACCCTATCACTTATGACCGGCTGTACCAGATTGTGATTCCCAGGAGGGACGCCAAGATAGTACTGGATATGTACCATGACCAGTCCGGACACTTTGGCGCTCAGAAGACTGAAGCCACCCTCCGAAAGCGCTTCTACTGGGTCAACATGAAGCCCGACATCGAAGCCTGGTGTCGGGAATGCCCAGCCTGCGCCATCGCTCGAGGAGAGCGACACAATCAAAGGGCCCCTCTACATCCCATTGTGAGCCAACGGCCCTTAGAGATCCTGGCATTGGATCATGTGAAGTTGGAGCCCAGCAGATCCGGTCACAGTTATGCTCTCACGATCATCGACCACTATACCAAATTTGTGGTTGCAATACCAGTCAGAGACCTATCTGCATGGACCACCGCAGCGGCCCTGTGGAAGAGCTTCAAGCTCCCCTATGGCTGTCCGGACCAGATCCTTACGGACCAAGGAACAGCATTTGAGTCCCAAGTCTTCCAAGAGCTGTGCACTCTATATGGCTGTAAAAAGCTGAGGACCACAGCCTATCATCCCCAAGGCAACGGGCTTTGTGAAAAGATGAATCAGACTCTAATCAACATGCTAAAGAATCTGACCCCTGCAAAAAGGGCTGACTGGCCAAAACTGTTGCCCGAATTAGTGTACCTGTACAACAATACCACTCATTGCTCCACAGGATACACCCCGTATTATCTGATGTTTGGGAGACACGGCCATCTCCCTGCGGATATGACCTGGGACATGGAGTCCCCTGATTCCCAGTCTTTACTCCCCCAGACTGACTGGGTTCACGAACACCAGAGGCGCCTGGCGGATGCCAGAAAAGTTGTGGATCTGCGGTTGGAAGAGGCCCGAGAGAAACAAAAAAGGGACTTCGATCGTAATGCCTGTGCTGAGCCTCTTGCCCCAGGAGATCGAGTGTGGCTGCGCAACAACGATCCCACCAGTAAGCTAGATGGGCGTTGGGAGCGTGAGCCGTACCTAGTTAGGGACAGTCTCTCCCCTGAAGTCTACGAGATTTCAAGAGGAGACCGTCCACTACTCCGGGTACATAGGAACCGGCTGAAGAGATGTCTTCATCCTTTTGCCCCTATGTCCACACCTCTCACCTCGACCCCCAACTTACAGACCTCCTTGTGTTCACCTACCCCCAGTTTCTTAGAACTTGTGACTGTGCCTCAACTCTGTTTTGTTGTTTCCACTCCAGTAAGAGGTACCCCAGAGAGACCATCATCCCCATCGCAGTCTCCAATACTGCTGCCTGTGGAGGATGATCCGGCTCCAGAGTCTGCAATCCCTGAAGCATCAGAGGCAGCTGAGACTCCAGCGCCTGACTCAGAGGAGGACGATGAGGGGGTTGTTATCTTCTCCAGGCCGGAACTTCGGAGGTCTCAAAGGGAGACAAAAGGTAAAGCTCCTGCATACCTGCAGGAGTACCAACTGGTGTCACACAGAAGGAGGAGGCAGGTACGCTTTTCTGACACCGAAGTACTTACCACCGAAGAAGATACTGAGTAACCCCTGATGGGCTGAAAGCCTTACCAGGTACTCTGCTTATTGTACATATTGTAAATATTATTACTGCTATCCCATTTGGGCTGAGCGCCCGCTATTCCGCAAGAGCCAGAGACTTTCCTGGGACTCTCACCCCTATTTATTTATTTCAGTCAAGAGACATACCTTGAACTACCCACTGTCATGTGCTATGATAGCACCCCTACAAAGGACTCTGTCCCTCTACACATAGAGGAGACCCTTTGCATCTTTATTGCACTTTTCCCACTTCAAGGGCTGTACCCAGAAGATGGACTTTGCTATTAAAGACCTTCTGAGAGACTTTTGCCAACCTCAAGGAAAAGTTGCTACTTTATTTATTTTTATATTGCACTTAATGCCTTCCTTTTAGGTATGGACATTCTACATGCACTTTTATGCCTTTCCTTTTCAGGTAAAGATGCTGCTACCCTGAGTAGCCTAACTATCTGTAACGTTTGTAATGTTATAAGATGTGTACCCATTGGGCTCCTAAGCCTATGTGAGTTTACAAAATGTTTGCACACTGTCAATTTATGTCTGTAGTTTGCACTAACCTTTTATAGGCTTTTCAGATTGTAGTGTGGCGGACCGTCTAATCTGTAAACCTTGACCGCTATCTTATGCCTCAAACCAAAGCTTTGCAAGTGGGGGTAGTCCATAAACTGCGGGTCCTTAGGGGACCGGGGGTGTTAAAGATATAGCACCTGGATGCCACTCATACAAGGGTAAGAATGTCAGTCGGCAGGTACTTATACATTTGTATAATGTCTCATTGTGTCACATATGCCAATGTAATGCATATACACACTATATATTTGTCGCCAGGGAAGAAGTGTTTATATAACAAATATACAGGCCCCGTTGCAAGGAGTGGATTACAGTACATGACACCACACCTTTCCTACTGTACAGTTTGGTTTAATGGCGTCAGCAACCAACTGTCACACATGTCCTTGTCTTAGTCCGACACCAACCCAGGTGCCTGTCTCCAGGACCATGGGCGGTTTGTCCCTACAGATCATGTAGCCTGCACTTCACAGAAGGGCCCCTATCTACCTCTGTGCCCCAATCAGTCTGTAGTCGAGCCGAGGGCGCCTCTTTCAATTGCCCCGGGGGTATGCAACATCCTCGCCAATGCAAGGCAGAGCTGTGTTTGCAAATACGTCCCACCATGTAGCTTGCAGCCTGTGTAGGGTCTGATTAGCCTCACAGCATGTCACTACATAACACAGATGAACTCTGCAGTGGTAGATCCTGCCTGGTAAGGCAGGAGTTAATTGCTTTATGTGATGTAAAATGTGTCATCCAACAGTCAGTTCAGTCAGAGAAGTGAGTCTGACAGGATTAAGTCAGAAAGACTAGCCAGTCAGACCAAGCAGTGAGACAGTAGAGTGTAGTGAATTAGTCAGTGAGAGGAAAGGGGTATCATCCTACCTTCCAGGGTGATACCTGAAGCAACCCAGGACAAGCTGAAGCATCCTACTAGGACACAGCTACCTCCCAGCCTGCCATTGCATCCAAGCTGATGATCCCTCCTGTGGCTCTCTCCAAATGCATCTCAGCACTCCACCATTTTGTTAAGGCACGTTGCTGCAGTTCCTGTTGGTTCCAATAAAGAACTGTAAGTTGTTTTTGTTCAACGTCTGCCTCCGTCTGGTCCCTGCTACTACGGCTGTCACCATCACGGGCACCCTGTCCCCCACACAGAGACCCATACTCTAGACACCAAAGGGTTGCCCCAGGGAGATCCGCTATAGCAGCCTCTCCCTCATCATTTCTTGCCAACACCACCCTGCTGGAGACCTGCCAGGCTGTAGGACAGCCCTCCGGTCCCCATACCAAGCACCGTGACACTAGCGTGCCTAGGCCACAACCGACAGCCACTCAGGTACTGCGGGCCCCGACTGACTCCAGGCCCCAAGAAAAGGCTAGGCCCCGGGGGGCGGGGGATGTTGCACATGTAAACAAACTTGGCCGCTGGAGCAGCGCTGGATTAAGCTTCCGGCTGGCCATGGCCGGCCACACCTACCCGTCTCTATTCACAGCCATGTGTATGCGGGCCGGATGGTTGTCAGGTCGGGCCGGAAACTGAGTCCAGCGCTACTCCGGCGGCCATGTTTGTTTACATGGCGCCCGGACTGGAGCGACAGCAGCGCGGGACACCGGAGGGCGCCGGTAGGTATGTAGATCTTCATTTTTTAAAGCAACCCCCTCCGGGCACCTTTAGTTTTTTTTTCATAACTCTTGGACAACCCCTTTCAGGACATGATCACTAGTGGCCACCACCAATCAGCTGATTCCAGCAGCTCAGAACTTCTGCTGCAGAAGTCTTGGTGCAGGGATTCCGATTGTCAGGTCCCAACACGTTTTATTAAGAGAAGCCTCTCTAGACGCCCAGCCACAAGCCTCTCACTCAACTAAACCAGTTCCCTACGCTGTACTGATGAGACCCAATCAGGTCGAAACAGCTCTGTCTACAGTTGGGGATCTGTTCCTTCTGGAGTTGATATACTGGTTTGGTTTTAATCCCTCATCATGTCATCAGACTTACTGGAGGTCGGGCTTGATGTCAAGGGAGCTGCCTTGCCAGGAAGCTAAAAGAGGCGTGGTTTTCCTTATCACATCCTTGAAAAATGTGCACATTTTCCCATAATTTCCTAGTCGAGGGGCTATAAGACTTCACACACCTACAGGGCGGCCTTAATTGGCAAAGTCTCTGTAAGAAGAACTCTTACATCCCGATCCTAGTCACAAGCCTCTCACTACACTGTACTGAAGAGACCCAATCAAGTCAAAACAGCACTGTCTACAGTTGGGAGTCTGTTCCTTCTGGAATACAATTCTGCAGCAGGAACAAAGGGCTTCCCGAGCAGTGCAGGGGGCACCAGATTCATGAATTGTGGTGCTCCTGCAGACTACACCAACTTATTTTTGGTGCACCTTTAATATGGGGTGTGCAACACAATTCTGTGGCATAAATGTGTCGTATGGTCCAACTGCACCCCTTTCAAAGACAAAATTTGTGTCTTGCAAAGAGTAATGCAGCCGCAACACAAAAGGGTCACGTGCGACACATATGTGGGGTGGATACTTCTTAAATACCTGTACAAGCAGTTTGCACATAAAACAATGTGTAAAGCAGGGAAGTTGTTGGGGTTGTAAAAGATCCGGGGCACGAGCCCCAATGCTTATTTATTAAATGTTCAGTAGTGTCCAATCGTGTAACCTCAGCTTCCAAACACAGGAGAAACCCCCACCTATTCCATCCAGTAGCTGGAGGTGACGAGTCTTCGGACTATAGTTATTCTCCATGAGACCCTGTATCACTGGCTCCTCTTCGGACGCGTGTCCTCCCTGTGGAGTTGACCACACAGACATCTTATGTTCTTCATTATTCCTACATCGTGGTCCCCCAAATACTGTATTACGACTACACAGAAAATCCCTAAATGTTCCCTAAAAGTGGCCTAACATGTAATAATGCACCTAATGCCCATGACCTCTTCTATTGTCCCTTCAATGTGATCCCACAATGAATAATGGCCCCCTCCCCCCACGCCCCTACACATAATGACTCACGATTGTGGCCCCTTTCTAATCATGTGGAGCCACCTAATTCCAACACTAAATAATACCCCCTCCACTGAATAATACCCCCCTGAATAAAACCCCCTCCACTGAATAATACCCCCCCCTGAAT
Organism: Engystomops pustulosus; assembly: GCF_040894005.1. Classification (NCBI taxonomy): domain Eukaryota; kingdom Metazoa; phylum Chordata; class Amphibia; order Anura; family Leptodactylidae; genus Engystomops; species Engystomops pustulosus. Next base: position 9,661,189 of record NC_092415.1, on the reverse strand, counting down.
AATACCCCCTCCACTGAATAATACCCCCCTGAATAATACCCCCTCCACTGAATAATACCCCCCCTGAATAATACCCCCTCCACTGAATAATACCCCCCTGAATAATAGCCCCCCCCCCTGAATAATACCCCCTCCACTGAATAATACCCCCCTGAATAATACCCCCTCCACTGAATAATTATCCTATATACTGGTTTGGTTCTAATCCCCCATCATCTCATAAGGCTTCTTGAAGGTCATGCTTGATGTCAAGGGAGCTGCCTTACAAGGTAGGAAAAAGAGGTGTGGTTGTCCTTATCCCATTCTGGAAAACTGTGCATATTTTCACAGAATCCCCTAGTGGAGCATCCATGGCTATAAGACTCCACACCCCTACACAGCGCCCTTCATAGGCAGTGACTGTAGTAATGCTCTTATATTTGTTATCCCGGCCTCTTACCTTTAAATTCAACCAATAGTTATGCTAATGAGCTGGAAGGGCTCCTTGGAGAGTTACAAGAGCCCCTTGTGCTGTAGCTTCACAGGCTATTACACAGTGTCCTGCCCCTACTCCCTGAGTACTCCCACCACCTCTGCCTGTTATAATCTCACAAAATTGTACTAACACACTGACACATAGAGACACATAGAGAGATGAGACAGATCAGAGATGCATGAGATGATTGCACAGAGGCTGATAGACAATTACAATGTTACACTGTAAGCCCTGCTACATATCACAGATATGTACCTGCCTCCCCCTTCCCCCGGATCACTTATCTCCTTGTAGCTTGTAGATTGCAGCCTCTTTCTCTGCTCACCATCTCCTGGCAGGAAGTTATCAGTGAGAGTCTCTGTGCTCCGTGCAGGGGGCGGGGCTACAGGATCACAGCAGAGAGAGACAGAAATCTCATTTGCACGATCTCACACAGAAATCCAAGATGGCGGCCCGACCCTAAGTCAGAAGTTACAGGGTCATGTCTAATGGCAACTGAAATTGTGTACAGCAGGACTGATAGAGACAGGTTGGACTTATATCTGTGAAATGATGTATTTTTTTGTTAATATCAGTGAATTAGAGAATGTGTTATTTTGTTGTCCTGAGTACATATAAGAAACTTGTCTTCGTGGGAGGAATACCCTCTGGGTGGTGTTCTGGAAACACCCCCCAGAGTCCTTCAGGCTTGTTAACATAATTTTAAAAGTTGAATTTAGAAGCAAGGAGGCCGTGGATGACAAATATAAGAAGATACCACAGTCCATGTCCTGAATCTATGAGTAATGTCCCTGGTTTATCAGGATGGATTTTGATGATAGATTTCCTTTAACGTTTTTTTTTTTTTTTTTATATCAGTTCTTTCCTTGACCTGGCTGACGCACTCTGTTCAATAGATAGATAGATATATAGATAGATAGATAGATAGATAGATAAGAGATAGATAGATAGATAGATAGATAGGAGATAGATAGATAGATAGATAGATAGATAGGAGATAGATAAGAGATAGATAGATAGGAGATAGATAGATAGATAGATAGATATGAGATAGATAGATAGATAGATAGATAGATAGATAGATAGATAGATAGATAGATAGATAGATATGAGATAGATACATATGAGATAGATACACATGAGATAGATAGATAGATAGATAGATAGGCGATAGATAGATAGATAGATAGATAGATAGATAAGAGATAGATAGATAGATAGATAGATAGGAGATAGATAGATAGATAGATAGATAGATAGATAGATAGATAGATAGGAGATAGATAGATAGATAGATAGATATGAGATAGATACATATGAGATAGATACACATGAGATAGATAGATAGATAGATAGATAGATAGATAGATAGATAGATAGATAGATAAGAGATAGATAGATAGATAGATAGATAGATAGATAGATAGATAGATAAGAGATAGATAGATAGATAGATAGATAGATAGATAGATAGATAGATAGGAGATAGATAGATAGATAGATAGATAGATAGATAGATAGATAGGAGATAGATAGATAGATAGATAGATAGATAGATAGATATGAGATAGATAAGAGATAGATAGATAGATAGATAGATAGATAGATAGATAGATAGATAGATAGATAGATAGATAGATAGATAGATAGATATGAGATAGATACATATGAGATAGATACACATGAGATAGATAGATAGATAGATAGATAGATAGATAGATAGATATGAGATAGATACTGATTAGTATGACTGTACAGGAGGAGATTTGTGAGAGTCTTGTAGAACATTCAAGTTATTTGTTACATTTTCTGCAGATTCTTTGTATTCCGGGTTTTTCCTCTATGAGGTTGGTACATGTGCGCCATCTGGTGGTTCGGGAAGACGCTGCATTTGATGATTCATTGCTCTGGAGGCTCTGCTGAGCCTTTCTCTATGTGACGTCTCTATATATAATCTCTGTATTTATCCCTTTCGTAGCCTCCATTATCTGTAGGTGCGGTAACTGCGGTTATGTAATAGCACAAGAATCGGATCTGCTCGTCCCTCATCTGGGATACGTGGATTAAAATGTGGATTCATTAAATTTTCAATCCCCCTTGGATTATAGTGTGTATATCTTCCCTTTGAGCTTCTGATATGTTCCATAAGACTTCTGCCATGTACAGTGTAGACATACTTCCTTAAAGGGATTGGCCACTTTTCAATAGATCTCTTCCGTAATACAAGTATATGTATGAATATGTACATATACATATGTATATGTTCTCCCCATGCTGCCCTCTGCATATATACTTAGCTTCCTCTCACTCACTGCTACAGTCCATCCTCATGGCGTCTCCCACTGTGTCTTTCTTCTCAAAGTCTGTCCTCACTGACAGAGATGGGAAGAGGGGAGGGATAAGATGAGTCATAATCTCCTGCTGCAGCTCCTCCTATTCAGTCAAGCTCAGATATGTAAACAAATAATCATGGAGGTACTGCATACAGCACTAAAGTAAGTAGCAGGACTGATTAAGAACATTCAGGGATTATCCACAAGGCACTTGGCAATGGGCAATTTATTTAAAACAGTGGCCAACCCCTTTAAACAATGAAACCATTGATAGACCCTAGAGTAAGGATGCAATAGATACCATTATTAGAATTTACATGTCTTTTGCTGGATTGTCAGGCATTGGGGGGGGCAGTGGTATAGTAGAAAAATTGAATAATGTCTATGAAGTCCAGTCTATATTTCTACTGCGAGGATCCAGAGGGAGACACAAATCCCATTATGCTGATGCCAATTAACCTAATGTGGGATAGATATCTAAAATATCTGCCCTAATATCAGCAATCTTTACGTTATATTGAGAACCCAACAGAACACATTATAAGTTAGAAGACCCCAATATTATCAGGGTCATAATAGTCTACATAGTTGAAAGGGAACCTGTCATCAGAAATTGACCTAATTAATCATTACCAGGATGTTGTGAAGCAAATTAACACCTTCCAGATCATCTTTCTTTCATGGCATCATCCAGAAAATTAACTTTGAAGTGAGATGTAAAATTGGTTGTATAAAGTCATGGAGGCGGAGAGTTTAACACTGAGGTCAAGCTCTCCCTGCCTCAGAATGAAGGAGATCTGGTTAGTGATGTGTGTGGATGCAGGACCATCAATTACAGTGAGGTTGGGCATTCTGAAGGGAGGAGAGCTTGACTGCAGTATTAAACTCTCCGCCTCCTTGACTTTATACAGCCAAATTACATGTCACTTCAAAGTAGATTTTCTGGACGATGCCAGCACACTGTGCCATGAAATAGAAATGATCTAGAACAGTGGTTCTCAACCTTTCTGATGCTGTGACCCCGCAATACAGTTACTCATGTTGCGGTGACCCCAAACCATGTACAAGAATATGGTATCTGTGCCAAAAAATGCAATAAAATCGTGGCTCCAATGGCTTTAGGTGACCCCTGTGTTCTGGTCATTTGACCCCCCACCAGGGTCGCGACCCACAGGTTGAGAACCGCTGATCTAGAAGGTGTTTAGCTGCTTGATGACATACTTGTAGTGGTTTATTAAGTCAATTTTCACTGACAGGTTTCCTTTAAGACTTGTCTGATTCATAGTAGTCCCTTACTATTAGAATCACAGCTCAAAGTAAATACCAAAGTGGTAAAGACATAGGGGCAGATTTACTTACCCGGCCCATTCGCGATCCAGCGGCGCGTTCTCTGCACAGGATTCGGGTCCGGCCGGGATTTAAGATGGTAGTTCCTCCGCCGTCCACCAGGTGGCGCTGCAGCGCCGAAAATAATCTTAACGCCCCGGAATGCACCATCCCATAGAAGGTGAAGGTAAGCGGTCCCCAAGCGACACATTTTCGGTTTTTAAATGCGGCGGTTTTTCCGAATACGTCGGGTTTTCGTTCGGCCACGCCCCCTCGATTTCTGACGCGCGCATGCCGGCCCCGATGCGCCACAATCCGATCGCGTGCGCCAAAAACCCGGGGCAATTCATGTACAAGCGGCGCAAATCGGAAATATTCGGGTAACACGTCGGGAAAACGCGAATCGGGCCCTTAGTAAATGACCCCCATAGTCGTCATCTAACTTTCAGACTAAAAGTAGCCCCTTAAGTGTGTGACACATAATAGGCCCCTTAATGTCAGACTCATAGTACAATCACTTGTGTTGGACGCATAGTAGCTATAGTAACAAACTTATAGTGAACTTGTGTTGGAGTTAAAGGGAACCTGTCAGCAGGAGACCCATTTTTAGCACTCCCCAAGTCCCCACAGAGCATAGGACATACACTGCCAAAGAGTTTTTGTATAAAAAATAGGTTTTACAGAAAAAAAACTAGCTTTTTCTCAGACATCAAGGCACAAAGATCTGGCAGGGGTTACAGGAAGAGGCAGGCGACATATCAGGGCAACGATCGCCGCCGTCAATTAGTGGAATACTGGCCTTCTATATAACATCTCTTTTGAGACTCTTGCGATTATCTGTTGTGACCTCTGCTTCTGTTCCTGACCTCAATTCCCTGTCGCCTGCTTTGACCTCCTGCCTGACTACGACTTCTGCCTTCCGTTTTTGTACCTCGTTTTGGCCACTACCGTGAGCAAAGTCACGCCTGTGGAGCGACCTGGTGGTACCACACCACAGCAAGTCCAACTCGCTTTGTGGCAGGCTCTGGTGAATACCGGGTGCTACTTAGACTCCGATCCCAGGTATTGGCATACGTCATCACTTACGGTGGCTCAGTGGGTCCACCATCACAGATCCTGACAGATACATTACCAGAACCAAGATTGCTATAAGAAACACCACCAGAACTAACATTACCACATGGATACGTGACCAGAAGCAAGCTTACTACATAGATCCATTACCAGAACTATGAGAACTACATAGATTTGTTATCCAAATCAAGCTTGCTACATAGAAACAGCACTGGAACCAAGCTTAATACAAAGATACAGTACAGAAATCAAGCTACTACATAGAAAGAATATCAGAACCAAGTTTACTACATTGATATATCAACAAAATAAAGCAACATAGATGTGATAATGTGTAATATAAAAGATTACAAAGCATCAGGCACATAGTAGCGCGCAAAAGGTCAGACTCATAGTAGCCCTATTGGTCAATCTCATCATAGCTCCAAACTGTCAGACTCATAGTAGCCCAATATAGTATAGTGATCTTATAGACTCAATGGAGCATATTTACTAAGGGTCCAAACACGGCATTTCTGTTGGGTTTCGCAATTGTTTCGGTTTTGAGCTGAATTGCCCCAGGTTTTTGGCGCCCTCGATCGGATTGTGTCGCATCGGCGCAAATCGGGGGCGTGGACGTCAGACAACCCGACTGATTCTGACAAACCGTGATTCGGACAAATTGTGTCGTAAGATCAGCACTCACATGCACCGGGAAGAAGAAGATGAACTCCGGCGGACCTCAGCGGGGAAGCTACACATGCAGGAACTCAGGCACACAATCTCAGTGAATCGCGGCAGACCTGAATCCTCGTCAGATAACGCATGGCGGGGATCGCGACGGGACAGGCAAGAAAATCTGCCCCAATGGGGCAGATTTATCATGTGTTGTATGTTTTCTGTCCTATTGGGCAACAAAAAAAGCTCTTGGTGCATGGCTAGGAATTACAACTTTTTGAGCGTTTTCCACCACTTGTGCTATTGTGAAAAAATTTACCAGCCCCTTACAAATTCCCCCCATAGTACTTTACACCCTTATGTCAGCACCCATGATGTTACCAGTGTAAGATCTAATGTTGCTGAGAATCCCACAATTACAGTTTCCTCAGAGATTTTCATGGCATCGGGGGCTGGTGTAATGTGGGTCCCCACCTCTCACACATTGTGGATTGGTGTAATGTGAGTCCCCTCCTCTCACACATCGGGGGCTGGTGTAATGTGAGTCCCCACCTCTCACACATCGGGGGCTGGTGTAATGTGAGTCCCCACCTCTCACACATCGGGGGCTGGTGTAATGTGAGTCCCCGCCACTTACACATCGGGGGCTGGTGTAATGTGAGTCCCCACCTCTCACACATCGGGGGCTGGTGTAATGTGAGTCCCCACCTCTCACACATCGGGGGCTGGTGTAATGTGAGTCCCCACCTCTCATACATCTGGGGCTGGTGTAACGTGAGTCCCCTCCTCTCACACATCGGGGGCTGGTGTAATGTGAGTCCCCACCTCTCACACATCGGGGGCTGGTGTAATGTGAGTCCCCACCTCTCATACATCTGGGGCTGGTGTAATGTGAGTCTCCTCCTCTCACACATCGGGGGCTGGTGTAATGTGAGTCCCCACCTCTCACACATCTGGGGCTGGTGTAATGTGAGTCCCCACCTCTCACACATCGGGGGCTGGTGTAATATGAGTCCCCGACTCTCACACATCTGGGGCTGGTGTAATGTGAGTCCCTACCTCTTACACATCGGTGGCTGGTGCAATGTGAGTCTCCTCCTCTCACACATCGGGGGCTGGTGTAATGTGAGTCCCCACCTCTTACACATCGGGGGCTGGTGCAATGTGAGTCCCCACCTCTCACACATCGGGGGCTGGTGTTATGTGAGTCCCCGCCTCTCACAAATCGGGGCTGGTGTAATGTGAGTCCCCACCTCTCACACATCTGGGGCTGGTGTTATGTGAGTCCCCACCTCTTACACATCAGGGGCTGGTGTAATGTGAGTCCCCACCTCTTACTCATCGGGGGCTGGTGTAATGTGAGTCCCCGCCTCTCACACATCAGGGGCTGGTGTAATGTGAGTCCCCACCTCTTACACATCAGGGGCTGGTGTAATGTGAGTCCCCACCTCTTACTCATCGGGGGCTGGTGTAATGTGAGTCCCCGCCTCTCACACATCAGAGGCTGGTGTAATGTGACTCCCTGCCTCTCATACTTTAGGGGCTGGTGTAACGTGAGTCCCCACCTCTCACACATCGGGGACTGGTGTTATGTGAGTCCCCGCCTCTCACAAATCGGGGCTGGTGTAATGTGAGTCTCCTCCTCTCACACATCGGGGGCTGGTGTAACGTGAGTCCCCACCTCTCACATATCTGGGGCTGGTGTTATGTGAGTCCCCGCCTCTCACAAATCGGGGGCTGGTGTAATGTGAGTCCCCGCCTCTCACATATCAGGGGCTGGTGTAATGTGAGTCCCCACCTCTCACACATCAGGGGCTGGTGTAATGTGAGTCCCCACCTCTTACTCATCGTGCGCTGGTGTAATGTGAGTCCCCGCCTCTCACACATCAGAGGCTGGTGTAATGTGACTCCCTGCCTCTCATACTTTAGGGGCTGGAGTAACGTGAGCCCCCATCTCTTACACATCGGGGGCTGGTGCAATGTGAGTCTCCTCCTCTCACACATCGGGGGCAGGTGTAATGTGAGTCTCCTCCTCTCACACATCGGAGGCTGATGTAATGTCCCTGCCTCTCACACATCGGGGGCTGGTGTAATGTCCCTGCCTCTCACACATCGGGGGCTGGTGTAATGTGAGTCCCCACCTCTCACACATCGGGGGCTGGTGTAATGTGAGTCCCCACCTCTTACACATCGGGGGCTGGTGTAATGTGAGTCCCCACCTCTCACACATCGGGGGCTGGTGTAACGTGAGTCCCCACCTCTCACACATCTGGGGCTGGTGTAATGTGAGTCTCCTCCTCTCACACATCGGGGGCTGGTGTAACGTTAGTCCCCACCTCTCACACATCTGGGGCTGGTGTTTTGTGAGTCCCCGCCTCTCACAAATCAGAGGCTGGTGTAATGTGAGTCCCCGCCTCTCACACATCAGGGGCTGGTGTAATGTGAGTCCCCACCTCTCACACATCAGGGGCTGGTGTAATGTGAGTCCCCACCTCTTACTCATCGGGGGCTGGTGTAATGTGAGTCCCCGCCTCTCACACATCAGAGGCTGGTGTAATGTGACTCCCTGCCTCTCATACTTTAGGGGCTGGTGTAACGTGAGTCCCAACCTCTCACACATCGGGGGCTGGTGTTATGTGAGTCCCCGCCTCTCACAAATCGGGGCTGGTGTAATGTGAGTCTCCTCCTCTCACACATCGGGGGCTGGTGTAACGTGAGTCCCCGCCTCTCACGCATCAGGGGCTGGTGTAATGTGAGTCCCCACCTCTTACTCATCGGGGGCTGGTGTCATGTGAGTCCCCGCCTCTCACACATCAAAGGCTGGTGTAATGTGACTCCCTGCCTCTCATACTTTAGGGGCTGGTGTAACGTGAGTCCCCACCTCTCACACATCGGGGGCTGGTGCAATGTGAGTCTCCTCCTCTCACACATCGGGGGCTGGTGTAATGTGAGTCTCCCCCTCTCACACATCGGAGGCTGGTGTAATGTCCCTGCCTCTCACACATCGGGGGCTGGTGTAATGTCCCTGCCTCTCACACATCGGGGGCTGGTGTAATGTGAGTCCCCACCTCTCACACATCTGGGGCTGCTGTTATGTGAGTCCCCGCCTCTCACAAATCGGGGGCTGGTGTAATGTGAGTCCCCACCTCTCACACATCAGGGGCATGTGTAATGTGAGTCCCCACCTCTCACACATCAGGGGCTGGTGTAATGTGAGTCCCCACCTCTTACTCATCGGGGGCTGGTGTAATGTGAGTCCCCGCCTCCCACACATCAGAGGCTGGTGTAATGTGACTCCTTGCCTCTCATACTTAAGGGGCTGGTGTAACGTGAGTCCCCACCTCTCACACATCGGGGGCTGGTGTAATGTGAGTCCCCGCCTCTCACAAATCAGAGCTGGTGTAATGTGAGTCCCCACCTCTTACACATCGGTGGCTGGTGCAATGTGAGTCTCCTCCTCTCACACATCGGGGGCTGGTGTAATGTGAGTCTCCTCATCTCACACATCGGGGGCTGGTGTAATGTGAGTCCCCACCTCTTACACATCGGGGGCTGGTGCAATGTGAGTCTCCTCCTCTCACACATCGGGGGCTGGTGTAATGTGAGTCTCCTCCTCTCACACATCGGAGGCTGGTGTAATGTCCCTGCCTCTCTCACATCGGGGACTGGTGTAATGTCGCTGCCTCTCACACATCGGGGGCTGGTGTAATGTGAGTCCCCACCTCTCACACATCAGGGGCTGGTGTAATGTAAGTCCCCACCTCTTACACATCGGGGGCTGGTGTAACGTGAGTCCCCACCTCTCACACATCTGGGGCTGGTGTAATGTGAGTCTCCTCCTCTCACACATCGGGGGCTGGTGTAACGTGAGTCCCCACCTCTCACACATCGGGGGCTGGTGTTATGTGAGTCCCCGCCTCTCACAAATCGGGGCTGGTGTAATGTGAGTCTTCTCCTCTCACACATCGGGGGCTGGTGTAACGTGAGTCCCCACCTCTCACACATCTGGGGCTGGTGTTATGTGAGTCCCCGCCTCTCACAAATCGGGGGCTGGTGTAATGTGAGTCCCCGCCTCTCACACATCAGGGGCTGGTGTAATGTGAGTCCCCACCTCTCACACATCAGGGGCTGGTGTAATGTGAGTCCCCACCTCTTACTCATCGGGGGCTGGTGTAATGTGAGTCCCCGCCTCTCACACATCAGTGGCTGGTGTAATGTGACTTGCTGCCTCTCATACTTTAGGGGCTGGTGTAACGTGAGTCCCTACCTCTCATACTTTAGGGGCTGGTGTTATGTGAGTCCCCGCCTCTCACAAATCGGGGCTGGTGTAATGTGAGTCTCCTCCTCTCACACATCGGGGGCTGGTGCAATGTGAGTCTCCTCCTCTCACACATCGGGGGCTGGTGCAATGTGAGTCTCCTCCTCTCACACATCGGGGGCTGGTGTAATGTGAGTCTCCTCCTCTCACACATCGGAGGCTGGTGTAATGTCCCTGCCTCTCACACAGCGGGGACTGGTGTAATGTCCCTGCCTCTCACACATCGGGGGCTGGTGTAATGTGAGTCCCCACCTCTCACACATCAGGGGCTGGTGTAATGTGAGTCCCCACCTCTCACACATTGGGGGCTGGTGTTATGTGAGTCCCCGCCTCTCACAAATCGGGGCTGGTGTAATGTGAGTCTCCTCCTCTCACACATCGGGGGCTGGTGTAACGTGAGTCCCCACCTCTCACGCATCTGGGGCTGGTTTTATGTGAGTCCCCGCCTCTCACAAATCGGGGGCTGGTGTAATGTGAGTCCCCGCCTCTCACACATCAGGGGCTGAATAATGTGAGTCCCCACCTCTCACACATCAGGGGCTGGTGTAATGTGAGTCCCCACCTCTTACTCATCGGGGGCTGGTGTAATGTGAGTCTCCTCCTCTCACACATCGGAGGCTGGTGTAATGTCCCTGCCTCTCTCACATCGGGGACTGGTGTAATGTCGCTGCCTCTCACACATCGGGGGCTGGTGTAATGTGAGTCCCCGCCTCTCACACATCAGTGGCTGGTGTAATGTGACTTGCTGCCTCTCATACTTTAGGGGCTGGTGTAACGTGAGTCCCCACCTCTCACACATCGGGGGCTGGTGTTATGTGAGTCCCCGCCTCTCACAAATCGGGGCTGGTGTAATGTGAGTCTCCTCCTCTCACACATCGGGGGCTGGTGCAATGTGAGTCTCCTCCTCTCACACATCGGGGGCTGGTGCAATGTGAGTCTCCTCCTCTCACACATCGAGGGCTGGTGTAATGTGAGTCTCCTCCTCTCACACATCGGAGGCTGGTGTAATGTCCCTGCCTCTCACACAGCGGGGACTGGTGTAATGTCCCTGCCTCTCACACATCGGGGGCTGGTGTAATGTGAGTCCCCACCTCTCACACATCAGGGGCTGGTGTAATGTGAGTCCCCACCTCTCACACATCGGGGGCTGGTGTTATGTGAGTCCCCGCCTCTCACAAATCGGGGCTGGTGTAATGTGAGTCTCCTCCTCTCACACATCGGGGGCTGGTGTAACGTGAGTCCCCACCTCTCACGCATCTGGGGCTGGTGTTATGTGAGTCCCCGCCTCTCACAAATCGGGGGCTGGTGTAATGTGAGTCCCCGCCTCTCACACATCAGGGGCTGATGTAATGTGAGTCCCCACCTCTCACACATCAGGGGCTGGTGTAATGTGAGTCCCCACCTCTTACTCATCGGGGGCTGGTGTAATGTGAGTCCCCGCCTCTCACACATCAGAGGCTGGTGTAATGTGACTCCCTGCCTCTCATACTTTAGGGGCTGGTGTAACGTGAGTCCCCACCTCTCACACATCGGGGGCTGGTGTTATGTGAGTCCCCGCCTCTCACAAATCGGGGCTGGTGTAATGTGAGTCTCCTCCTCTCACACATCGGGGGCTGGTGTAACGTGAGTCCCCGCCTCTCACAAATCGGGGGCTGGTGTAATGTGAGTCCCCGCCTCTCACACATCAGGGGCTGGTGTAATGTGAGTCCCCACCTCTCACACATCAGGGGCTGGTGTAATGTGAGTCCCCACCTCTTACTCATCGGGGGCTGGTGTAATGTGAGTCCCCGCCTCTCACACATCAGAGGCTGGTGTAATGTTTGTCTCCGCCTCTCACACTTCGTAGAGATAATTAACTTAAGTCTCCTCCCCTCTGAAGATGGAGATTTTTCTAGTTGCCTACAAAGTTTGCAAATATCGAATCCTCTACATCAAGTGCTTGGATTAAATGACATTGGAAGCTTTTAGATGAATATTGCATGTGTCTATTTTCAGGTTTTGGATCTGATGTGTATTTATACCCATTATTTTAGCACACATATAGATTTTTGCCGATGACAGAGACATCTGTTACCAAAACTACTCCAGCTCCATGGAATGAGGTTTACTCAATGGAATTTATGTATTAAATATTATGAAAAATGCAAAATAACTACTTTAAAAAGTACTAAAATATATATATAATATTTATTATCTAAATTTCAGGGGTTTTTTTAATTCACAAAGCAAAATTAATTGATAAAAGTCAAGAAGACTCCACTGAAAACTAAAGTTCTTCATGTGCTCCACTCTTATATACTCTTCTTTTCTTTGCTATCTCTATCCTCTACATATCCCATTTTCATGGTTACTTAGAAGCAGTTTGGGACCAACACTTGTGACACATTTTCAAAACTTGACCCTATACTGGACTGTAACGCACAAATTTTCCACACGGGGCAGAAACTCCCATCAAATTTACTAGTTATAGTTAGACAGTTATAAACAACAGAACTCACAGCTCGGCCTCCCTGACTGTATACTTAGGATATGGAGAATATATAGAGAGTCCCCACCTCTCACACATTGTGGATTGGTGTAATGTGAGTCTCCGCCTCTCACACATCGGGGGCTGGTGTAATGTGAGTCCCCGCCTCTTACACATCAGGGACTGGTGTAATATGAGTCCCCGCCTCTCACACATCGGGGGCTGTTGTAATGTGAGTCCCTGCCTCTCACACATCATGGATTGGTGTAATGTGAGTCTCCGCCTCTCACACATCGGGGGCTGGTGTAATGTGAGTCTCCGCCTCTCACACATCGGGGCTGGTGTAATGTGAGTCCCCACCTCTCACACATCGGGGGCAAGTGTAATGTGAGTCCCCGCCTCTCACACATCAGGGACTGGTGTAATATGAGTCCCCGCCTCTCACACATCGGGGGCTGGTGTAATGTGAGTCTCCTCCTCTCACACATCAGGGACTGGTGTAATATGAGTCCCCGCCTCTCACACATCGGAGGCTGGTGTAATGTGAGTCTCCTCCTCTCACACATCAGGGGCTGGTGTAATGTGAGTCCCCTCCTCTCACACATCGGTGGCTGGTGTAATGTGAGTCTCCTCCTCTCACACATCGGGGGCTGGTGTAACGTGAGTCCCCACCTCTCACACATCAGGGGCTGGTGTAATGTGAGTCCCCACCTCTTACTCATCGGGGGCTGGTGTAATGTGAGTCCCCACCTCTTACTCATCGGGGGCTGGTGTAATGTGAGTCCCTGCCTCTCACACATCGGGGGCTGGTGTAATGTGAGTCCCCACCTCTTACTCATCGGGGGCTGGTGTAATGTGAGTCCCCACCTCTCACACATCAGAGGCTGGTGTAATGTGAGTCTCTGCCTCTCACACATCAGAGGCTGGTGTAATGCGAGTCCCCTCCTCTCACACATCAGAGGCTGGTGTAATGTGAGTCTCCGCCTCCCACACATCAGAGGCTGGTGTAATGTGAGTCTCCGCCTCTCACACTTCGTAGAGATGAATAACTTAAGTCTCCTCCCCTCTGAAGATGGAGATTTTTCTAGTTGCCTACAAAGTTTGCAAATATCGAATCCTCTACATCAAGTGCTCGGATTAAATGACATTGGAAGCTTTTATATGAATATTGCATGTGTCTATTTTCAGGTTTTGGATCTGATGTGTATTTATACCCATTATTTTAGCGCACATATAGATTTTTGCCGATGACAGAGACATCTGTTTCCAAATCTGCTCCAGCTCCATGGAATGAGGTTTACCCAATGGAATTTATGTATTAAATATTATGAAAAATGCAAAATAACTATTTTAAAAAATACTAAAATATATATATTTAATATTTATTATCTAAATTTCAGGGGGGTTTTTTATGCCGGTCAATGATGTAATCCTGCAGCAGAAGGTTGTGTGCAAAAAAAAAAAAAAAGAAAAACTTGCAGTAAATGTCACCTGTGGTCAGTGACAACACTCCCTTTAATAGATGACATGTGTTCTCACTTGTTTCCTTGTTTTTATTTTTCTCTGTTTTCCTAAACGCTTTGACCTTTTCACAAAACAAACATTTCAGAATTTTTTTCCCCCTCGTCTCTGAGCAGATCTCCCCGCCAGAAAAGGGTAAAGGGAAATACATAACCGGCAACCTTTCCATTTATTTATTATTTTTTGTTATATATATTTTTTTTATTTTTTTAGCTTTGATAGTTTAGAAACTGCAGCCATTCGGAGCAGCCTGAGAAATGGGATGTGATTATGTAACCACAAATATGTAAATGTCCTCCCTGTATCTCCATATAACCCAGATATCACAGGAATATTTTAAATACAGTTATAAGATTCTGGATTTTGTATCATTTGTCGGATGTAATAATTTTATGGCTCGGGACATTGTATTCTGCAGCGAGTCCAGTATAAAAATGATCAGCGTGGTGTTCGGCAGCCATTGTAGATGTAATCCTTACATTTATCATGTTTTGGGGCTTTTTTACCCTGTTGGCCACGTTGGACACGTCAGGAAAGAGATGAATCCACCGGTGGCAGCGCGGCTCTTCGGGGGCAGGACAGTTCCATGCCACGTCTGACCTGGGGAAGAATTGCACCATAGCCTGTGCGTGACCGGCACAGGTTGCAGACGCCCCCTTCACGCCTATCCGCACACACATGACGTGTCGGTGATGTAATGGGGGCAATAGCCACAATCCCCACCACCACCAGCGGTCCTGCGATCATGTGCACTAAGAGCCTCCAGCCGGCTAGTGAATATGGGGGCAAACTTAACTAGCTATGACCTGTAAATTAGACCGAAACTGTCGCAGTATTTTGCTCTTGTCTTCTCCAATTTTCCGGTGGAGACCACAGTAAATGTGGTGGGCCAGACGTTTTATACCTTCTGTCTGCTCCCACCCCGCTCACTCCGTTCCCTGCCCACTCTCCACCCCGGCACCTCCATAGTGGCGTGTGGCTTGGAGAATGCGAGAAACTGGCTGGAATGGGGAATCCATATGATTTCTCCACCACAAGAGCCATAATGAATCTCACCCAATGGGGCACATTTACTTACCCGGTTCCCAGAGTTCACCGAAAGTGTCCGCAGAGTTCACCAATCGCGTGCGACACAATCCAAGTGGAGACAACTGTTAAATACCTGTCAAGGCAAATCCCAAAAACAGTGCAAAGTCCGACAAAAGTGTGATCCGCGATCCATAGTAAATAAGCCCCATTGTATCTGTATCTACTTAGAGGAAGAGGAAGTGACAACAGAGGAAGTGATGTGCCAAGGGAAATGGAAGTGAAGTCCCAGGGTCTGAGGAGGCCACTCATTGATCCATGAGCCCCTGGATTTTATGGTCGGATGCAAGTCCAAAAATAGGAGAACCGGTATGTGTTAAGTATGTGTTCTTTTTGTTCCCCACCCACCAGCCACCTGGGAGCTTTTCTATATTTAACCCCTTTAACTTGAATCTGAGAAAATATAACAAGTGGAGATCACAAAGCAAAATTAATTGATAAAAGTCAAGAAGACTCCACTGAAAACTAAAGTTCTCCATGTGCTCCACTCTTATATACTCTTCTTTTCTTTGCTATCTCTATCCTCTACATATCCCATTTTCATGGTTACTTAGAAGCAGTTTCGGACCAACACTTGTGACTTTTTCAAAACTTGACCCTATACTGGACTGTAACGCACAAATTTTCCACACGGGGCAGAAACTCCCATCAAATTTACTAGTTATAGTTAGACAGTTATAGACAACAGAACTCACAGCTCGGCCTCCCTGACTGTATACTTAGTATATGGAGAATATATATAGAGATGATATAATTACAGAGATGGTTTGTCTCTATATGCTCATGTGATGCTATGCTGAGGAAAAATGTAAAAATCTGAAAGGTGCCATCATTTGGAGAAACTGCACTCCAAAAAGGAAGGACTGGAAAGTTGGGTTTACAGTTGAGGGTTTTGGGGGCCTCGGCGCACGATCTTAGTGAATTGCGCCGGACCCTAATCCTCGTCAGACAATGCACCGCGGGATCGCGACTGGACCGGGTAAGTAAATCCGCCCCAATGACTGCATTAGGCAATTTTGCTTGTAAACTAAATTACGGTACAATTTTTCTGAAATGCAAAACGCTTGCAAACCAAGTTACTTGTAATGCAAGGTTCCACTGTACAACTCCAGTAAATTACAGAGGTCCAGAGATCTGTTTGTAACTAAGGGTCGTCTGTAAGTCGGGTGTTCTTAAGTAGGGGACCGCCTGTATATTATATCCTTCCTTATTTTTCTCTTGGCAGGACATGTCTAGATGGTTACTGTGCGTCATGATGAGCAGCTTTTCAGGATAACTCGATTCTGCCACATTGTATCACTCAGTAATATCCTATATGTGTGTATGTGCGGCCACTAGTGGTGGTGTTGTGCGCTGCAGCCTGTTAATGGCATAGAATTGGTATCATAAGGAATTGGAGTTTCTAATAAAATACAATCATAGCTATAAAATTATATAGATCTGCCGCATCTTTCCTTTTCTTTAATCTTTGCCATATTACAAATTATTACAAGCAGCCGAATCCTCAGACAAGGCGAAGATTGGAAAACATGAAAATTCCGTACGTGCGCATTCACAAATCACAACATTCCGCCTTTAATCCTTTGTTTGTGCGGAATCTGAGCCTCTGAAGTGACATGAATCCGAGGCGACAGGGTGGAGACTCCTCGTCTTTGTAGTCCGGTGGAGTGATGAGCGGCGGAATAGCGGAAGATCTGGCGTGAAAGACACAGGGGGACGCGAAATATCTGCGAAGAATCATCTGTTCCTCTGGACAGACAATAAGATGCCGGCGCGGCCTGTGAGTGACACGCACTGGAATCAGTAGATTTCCAGCACACAGATCCTGTCATAACAAGTCATGTCTCCAAACCGCAAAGGGACAGTCACCCCTGTCCACCGCCGCTCCAGCTGACAGGGTTTGTTTTGTTTTTTGTTTTTTAATTATTTCTTTTTTTATTTCATTTTTGATTTTTTTGTTTTGCTATTTCCTACATCCCTATAACTTACTATTATTCCTGCTTATTTCTAAGTTTCCATGGTCTCAATGAAGAGAGACAACTATATAATTTTTGGTTCCATAAATGCCAGATGTGCTGAGAATGTAGATCAGTACATAAAAGCGATTTACATGGATGAAGGACTGATTTGGGAAGCTCTATGCAGCACTGTGTAAATAAATAATATAAAGGAATATAAATAAAGGATTTATTATGATTACTATTATTATTATTTTTATTATTATTATTATTATTATTAGAGGGAAACAGTCAGCAGGCGTGACCATACAGACTGCAGCAAGTGTTTTGTCTTGTCCTCACACTGCTGTGCACTGTGAACTCTGCAGCCTGTGTTATGTATTGTCCCTGGAGAGATGTGTAATCAGACCTTTGTGTATGTTGTTAGTAGCAGCAGGACTGTGATATGGATTTAAATTCCTGGACTGTAGCTTCTCCAAGTGCACTGAGGGTGCGTCCTAACACTGCTGTGCTCTGTGATCTCTCAGCAAGTGTTATTTGCAGTCGCTGGAAAGATGTGCAATAATTCTTTTGTGCATGTTGTTAGTAGCAGCAGGACTGTGATATATGGATTTATATTCCAGGATTGTAGCTTCTCCAAGTGCACTGGGGTTGTCTCCTAACACTGCTATGTTCTGTGCTCTCTGCAGACAGTGTTATGTATTGTCCCTGGAAAGACGCGTAATCAGACCTTTGTGTAAGTTATTAGTAGCAGCAGGACAATGCGTACCTGTCTATGAAGAGCACAGAGCACAGCAGTGTGAGAACATCTACCAGTACACTCAGAGAAGCAATAATCCTGGAATTTTAATCCATATCGCACAGTTCTGCTGCTACTAACTACATACCCAAAGGTCTGATTATATATCTCTTCAGGGCCAATACGTAACTGTCTATGAAGGGCACAGAACTCAGCAGTGTGAGAACACCTCCCAGTACACTCAAAGAAGCAACAATCCATATTTCACAGTCCTGCTGCTACTAAAACTTACACAAAGGTCTGATTAAAAATATCTCCAGGGACATAGGTCACACCTGCTGACAGATATCCTTGAAGGAAGAATATTCCTTATCAGCAGGCAGTTATCTGCTCATCTGTGGCCAGGATCCAGTTGCAGGTATGAGCTTCTGATAACAGAACATGAGGCTGCGGGTCAGAGTGAAGAACAAAGGCTGGAGGGGAGGGAGATGCAACGTCTGCAGTGTGACTGGTTCTATTGTTGTGGGCTCTGACTGCAACATTGTAACACAATTTGTTTATTTTCTCTTTGTTGTCCTGTTGCATGACCCAGATTCAGCAAAGCTTTAGAAGTTGGATAAATTGGCTCTTTTTTTCAACTTACATTCTACTGAAAAATGTTCCCTTTTTTAACAAGTAAAATACAGAAAAAAGAGTATAAACAGTCACAATAACACGGGCGATCGTGTCAGGTAGACAGTGATGTACGGTCACACAGGGTCCATATCACAGAGGTCTTTATAACAATCAAAGTCGAATAAGACACAGATTCCTGCAGGTCCTTCCTGGGAAAAATATGTATCACAAGCCAACAATTACAGATGCAAAGAGAACATAAACACTGTAACAAGGTGTGACGAAACATGACGTTTTCCGGACCCCTGAGGGGTCCGCAAGGTCAATTAGTTATCTTGTTTATAGGCACTCCCTGTACGGGAACGGGCACGGGTACTGAGAGGAGAAGGAAGTGAGTTAGGGCTGTCCACACAAACTCTGGATATGACACAATACTCGCCCACAACCCTGAACGGCTGAAAGACCCTTTTCACTAGCCCCAGTGAAACATAACCAGTAGGCCACCACTCGCTCTCATTTGAGGTGAGCTTGGTCTGTAACGGGATTATATCGGGTGAGGAGCCAAACTGGTAGCATGCATTTAACCGAGACACAGACTCATATCTCATACTTGGATCCAGATAAAAGAACAATGCAGGGTAAATTTTATATTTAATTGCCTTAAGGGCACACTAGACAAACAGTACACACAATAGATCCTTCCTGCACTTGTGATGGTGAAGTGTTCCCCCAGGAAAAGACAATGGACACAAGTAGTGCCATGGTTATAATAGGTGCAGACACACCCATAGGTGGGCTCTAGGAACCCTCCAACATGGTATCAGATCCAGAACCTTGGAGGAGTTCTAGCTTCTCAATGGGAAGTCATAGGGTTCTGGTCTCATTGGATCCGGATGAATCCTTGGATCACATTGATACCAGACATGACCCATTTGCTATGCTTCCATTCCAAGAATGCTAGAACCTAGTTAGAAAAAGACATGTGATACCCTGGCAACCCCGTTTCTAAAAATGTACTTGGCCTTGAGATGGATCATAACTCCATAACTGTAATATTAGGATTCCCTTTGTCTCTGTGTCAAAAAAGCTGAGGCTGAGAAGTTGTTAGTTAATAGCTACCCCCTATAGAACCGGAGTTCTTCTGAAGCCCTTGTAGATGGACCTCCCCAAGATCTCATTAATTATACAAGATAGGGCTAGGGGAAAGTGAGGGATATTGATGACCTGATGAACAAGACTAAATCTAGCATGTGACTCCCCCTTGTACATGTATGTTTATCATACATGACTGGTGCTAGACATAACTTTTCAATTTCCGTTCACCTGTTCTATGCCCAAAAGGAAGTTTACAAGACCAACAGTAGACGGTTAGGTTGGGGTAGTCCAAGCGCTCCCAGTTCAGAACTTGCCAGGATTTCTTTGGGTATCCTATTTCTTTTGGAATTTCCAGACCAAGTCCATACAAATTGATTGTACAGAGCGGAGCACAGACACTGGATACTTTGGTATACCGTTGAGTTGACATTTGTCTCAATGGGGCAGATTTACTTACCCGGTCCCTTCGCGATCCAGCCGCAGGTTCTCCAACACTGATTTGGGTCTTCCAGCGATTCACTAAGGTAGTGCGCCGATGTCCACCAGGTGTCGCTGCTGCGCTGAAGTCCGTCGTAGTTCACTGGAGTTCACCATCCGCTGCTGGGTGCAGGTAAGCGCAAAATTCTGCGTTTATTCCGAATCCGTCGGGTTTTCCGATGGCCACGCTCACTGATCTCCGTCGCGTGCATGCCGGCGCCGATGCGCCACAATCCGATGGTGTGCGCCAAAAGCCTGGGGCAATTTGGCGCAAATCGGTAATTTTTGGGAAACCCGACGAAAAAAAAGCGATTCGGGGCCCTTAGTTAATGACCCCCAATGACTATAAAGCACCTGTGGTTGCAAAACAAACTGAATCACTCTGACCCCACCATGCTGATATAATAGGTGCCAAATATGTCACTGTACTATGGACAGACATCACTAGTGGCCTCTTTTGTCAAGAAGATGTTGTTCCAGAATTCTTGTGGTTTGCTTGTGACCTTGCTAACTTACATTGACAAGGTTTTCCTTTCTTGCCGTCCTCACCTGGCTGTTGTATAAACAAAGAAAGCGCTGAATGTGGGAGAAAATAATTTTCCTGTTCTGATCAGACACTACAGAGAGTTTCATTGCGGTTGGGGGCGCGCGAGCGTATAAACACTCCGGTGGAGACTATAGGAGAAATCTCACAGTCAGACCTCGTCTTCAGTCCAACCTGTATCTTAGTAGATAGAGGCACTGGAGAGCCATAGGGGTAATGAATTCCCCCTATGCTTCTCTATGCTGTCAGTTATCAATCCCATGATGCCTCAGTACAGTATGATCCCATGATGCCTCACAGACAGCTAAAGACAGAACTATCTTTGCAACCTGAGGAACAAAGCAATTATCCTTCTACACAATCTAATCGACAATAAGTATAAAGTCAGGGAGGCTGCCGTCATCTTCTCCAATATAAGAAGGTGACAAGTATCGGTCTTATCATCAACTGGAATTCTCTAACTGGGAATGTGAAGTGATGCAGAATGGAATAAAAAAACATTTGCTTGAAGCCACCACGCCCGGGCTTTCTTCTGGCAAACCTCTCCCACAGGCACGAGAAAAGGTAAAAGTTTTGCAAAGAAAGTTTTTGGAAGTTTTTTCTTTGTTGCGATCAGTTTCCATTTTCTATTATAGCGCAGGGACAAATGTTTTCATTTGGTTAATTTGAGGTCTTTAGATCGTACATTATGTTCGGGCTGCACTGAAGTCATGAAATGAGTTTTTATACTAATTTTTAATCACAATGTTCCTGGGTTTAGGTCACCAAATCTAAAATGAAAGCTCAATTCTTGTACTTTTTATAGAAGGCGAAAAACATTAATATAAGATTCTACAAGATAAGAGTAAAACAAGCGAAACTAAAATGTCTTGAAAATGTTAAAAAGTCCAATTAGTTGGACAGCGTCTGGTGGTGGGCGATAAGGGAACCGGGCAAAGTTCAGGATTGGACGGAAAATGTCGCTTCCAATGCAGAGGTGATATTATTTTTGTCTACAACAAATTAGAAGCTTTAACAATAATAGATAGAATAACCGGAAAATGTACAAAAAAAACATATAATACATAGCAAAAAAAACCTAGACAATAGTTCTCGGAGCCGACAGCGCACCAAGAGCCCAGAGTTCAGTACTTTCTAACAGTGTAACAAATGGATCAATAAGGGGAAGAACCATTGTTAAAATGTGAGCATAGGGGGCGGAGTTCACGACCTCTGCTCCCCGACACATCGGGAGATGATGAATCAGAGAGCAGGAGACTTCAATAATGTCAATCTGCAGGAGGATATTTATAATGTAGGATTCGTGAAAGTCACTAAGAGCAAAGAAGAAGAAGAAGAATGGATTTTTTTGGAACTTCTCCATATACGACTGCGTAGCTTAATATTATATTGCTATAAAGGAAAATTGGGAAAGCCGGAAACTGTTACGGTAGTTTGGTTCTAGTTATATTCCTTTGCTAATGATTAGTGAAATATCATAAAAAGTTTTGGAAAATTTTCTCTAAAATAATTGAATACTATCTAGTATCATAGTTTATACAGTTGAAAAAAGACACTGCACTTGAGCTCTCTGCTGTCCCTGCTGTGACCAGCGCCTGAGCTCTCTGCTGTCCCTGCTGTGACCAGCGCCTGAGCTCTCTGCTGTCCCTGCTGTGACCAGCGCCTGAGCTCTCTGCTGTCCCTGCTGTGACCAACGCCTGAGCTCTCTGCTGTCCCTGCTGTGACCAGCGCCTGAGCTCTCTGCTGTCCCTGCTGTGACCAGCACCTGAGCTCTTTGCTGTCCCTGCTGTGACCAGCGCCTGAGCTCTCTGCTGTCCCTGCTATGACCAGCGCCTGAGCTCCCTGCTGTCCCTGATGTGACCAGAGCCTGAGCTCTCTGCTGTCCCTGATGTGACCTGCACCTGAGCTCTCTGCTGTCCCTGCTGTGACCTGCGCCTGAGCTCTCTGCTGTCCCTGCTGTGCTCTGATCCTGAGCTCTCTGCTGTCCCTGCTGTGACCTGCACCTGAGCTCTCTGCTGTGACCTGCTGTGACCTGCGGTGCTCCTGAGCTCTCTGCTGTCCCTGCTGTGCCCTGCACCTGAGCTCTCTGCTGTCCCTGCTGTGACCAGCGCCTGAGCTCTCTGCTGTCCCTGCTGTGACCAGCGCCTGAGCTCTCAGCTGTCCCTGCTGTGACCAGCACCTGAGCTCTCTGCTGTCCCTGCTGTGACCAGTGCCTGAGCTCTCTGCTGTCCCTGCTGTGACCAGCGCCTGAGCTCTCAGCTGTCCCTGCTGTGACCAGCACCTGAGCTCTCTACTGTCCCTGCTGTGACCAGCGCCTGAGCTCTCTGCTGTCCCTGCTGTGACCAGCGCCTGAGCTCTTTGCTGTCCCTGCTGTGACCAGCGCCTGAGCTCTCTGCTGTCCCTGCTGTGACCTGCACCTGAGCTCTCTGCTGTCCCTGCTGTGACCAGCGCCTGAGCTCTTTGCTGTCCCTGCTGTGACCAGCGCCTGAGCTCTCTGCTGTCCCTGCTGTGACCAGTGCCTGAGCTCTCTGCTGTCCCTGCTGTGACCTGCACCTGAGCTCTTTGCTGTCCCTGCTGTGACCAGCGCCTGAGCTCTCTGCTGTCCCTGCTGTGACTAGTGCCTGAGCGCGGCTATTCCACAGATTGACAGTTCTCATAGTAAAAAAAAGCCCTGTCGCCTCTGGTGATTAAACCTTGTTTTCTTCAGATGGAGACAGTGCCCCCTCGTCTTTGGGCAATTCAGAGAAAATCGGCGCAAACCGGAAAAATTTGGGTAACCCGCCGTAAAAACGCGATTCGGGCCCTTAGTAAATGACCCCCATTGTCCATGATCTGTCTAGTCAGAGAAAGACCCCTTAAAATCCACTTCTCTGGTGTGTCCAAGGAAACCTAGCCTGCCATTGCCTAATGCTGTGTCAAACACAATATACAATGTTCCAATACCTCATTAACTTCTCACTGTACAGACAGTTGTGTTAATTAAGTAAGCAATCAATGTTATGGGTGGGAAAATTGATTACGTGTAATACATTGATTACGTGTAATACCATGCCAGACCACATGGAGTGATATTCAGAAGTAGTGTGGCACAAGCCATGTTATCAATTCTACATAATGCTAATTAAAAAAAAAAACTTTCCTATTGGCTTATCATATTACAAGTTCTGATCTAAGCTAAGCCTAGAAATGGTCATATAAAGTTGTTGAAGTCAAACGTCTCTATCTGTGGAAACTCATTGGTTATTATGTGAGTCACAGCCTGATAAGGCTTCTGATAGTACATATGACTATAATGTAATAATGTATAATGTATAATTCATATCATGATACCATATTATATGAAATTGGGAGTTCACTCAAATTAATGGACTCATTTGTAGCACATTTCTACATGATCTAGAAATATTGTTGCTATGGTTTCACAGCAAGACCTGTCAGTCATGGTAAAGCCAGAGCAACCTTAAGCTTTACCTTTCGAGAAAAAAAAAAAGCCAAAAATACCCTCGTAGAAAATCGCCACCATAAGGTTACCCACTAGCTCACCTAGACAGTCCAGATTCACTTTCTCCCATATCTGGCCCCGGTGCACGTAGATTTCTATTTTGCTTACAAAATAGTCTTTCCCATTGGTAAGAAGGTCACTTAAAGGAGTTTTCCCATGAAAGAAAACTCTCAAATTTCCACCCCCTAGTGATGTTTACACAATAAAGTTTTAAACACCTTACTTTACAATTTTACTCCTATTTTAGCTCCTATCACTCAGTGATGGTCAGTGTAATATTCCAGAGTGTGAGCGGAAACTCTCTGAGCAGACAATTCATGATCCATCTGTGCCATGAGATGCTGTGTGCTGACAACGTGCTTAGATTATCAGGGTGCAAGGTTTATCTAGACTTTTATTAAGCTTCTGAACATTCACAAGTATCTTACACATAGAAATAGATGAGACAGATCAGAGATGATGAGATCCAGGAGATGCATATAACACACAATTACATTCTCAGCTCTGCTGTATCTCACCTATAACATACACTGTCAGCTCAGTGCTCCCATTCCCCTCTGTCTGTAGCTTGTAGATTTACTCTCCTCACGTAGCTGCCGGCAGGAAGTGTCTGTGAGTGTGAGCTCGTCTTGCAATGCAAGGGCTGGGGGCTGGAGGCAGAGAGGAGCTCAGTGCAGCTTCAGGAGAACAAAATTTCCTGCCCGACCCTAGACTTCTGATTTAGGGTTGGATCCAGGGGCAACCAAAATTTTGTACACTAGGACTAATAAATTGGAATTATATCTGTGAAAAGCTGTATTTTTGTTCAGTGAACAGTGAATTAGAGAATGTGGTTTTTTTTTGTTTTCCTGAGTATATTTTAGAATCTTGTCTTCGTGGGAAAAGCCCTTTGAGACTTTAGGTAGACACTGAAGTCACTATGTGATTGTAGATTTCTCTTGACCTGTGTCATTGTGGAGCACAGGACATTCTCATGTTACTTGCATATATTGGTATTTTCCACTGGACGAGCCTTACTGCTACATTGTAGCCCCTCCTCTATGTGCCCTTATGCACATAATAAAGGAAACCAATTCAAGACAACCACGAGCCGCATGCTACATCTGTCTGTGCCGCACCAGACCCATTCTTACAGCAGCTCTCAGATGTAATCTGTTTATTTCCAGATTTCCCCGAAGGCTTTGATCAGTCTTTCCTTTCAGACCGAAAAATAGTTGAAAAGGCTCTTGCCCGGTTGAAAGAACAAAGAGCCTATCATCGGAAAGATCTAGAGAAGAGCAAACGATCTATAGATTGTCCAAAATGAAGTGTAGGCCTGAGATTAGAAGATATCGATCACTTGATCTAACTTCATGGAATAAAGACACCCCACTTTTTTGAAACTACCTTTTGGAGTGCTGCCTCTTCCTAAACTTGATCTAACTTCAGTGAGGAGGAAATTAATAGAAATAGTCACGGACTGAATAATTGAGAAAGAGCTGGAAATTCTTGTTTTCTCTCCGTTTTTATATTTTTTTGTGTGGCCAACTGGGATTTCCGAGAGAGAAATCTTCACAGAAATCTGATTGATTGCCTTGACCAGTATAGCGAGGAGGAATCAGCATGGTGTCCTGTTTTCCGAGGTGTTACAATATTTAATAATGTCTCCCGTGGAGTCACAGTCCGTGCGATGCAGGAGGACCGGCCAACGGGCACACGGCACATGGAATACAAAGAGTTGGCACAAGTCAATGCGGTAAAACCAACTATTTCTGATATTGTTAGTTTGACGGTTTTACATTGTTAGATTTCAGAGTTTCTTTGCTTTGGTTTGTGGTAGAAATAGACTTCAAACATCCATCACGTGTTACTGGATCGTCGATGGCCTATCCTTGATCACTCCGCGACTGTTTTGGCCACATATATTTTTTTATTTTGACATTGTTGCACGACAAGACCTGATTTTTTTCTCATTAATGTAACACAATGAGGGCTTGTTTTTTTGTAAAACAAGTTGTAGTTTTAAATAGTTTTTTTGGGGGCAGGGGCAGGTTTCCAATCTGTCATTGAATAACTATTTTGGAAATGAATGTCAAAAAACAGGAATTCAAAAATGTTTAACTGCTGCTCCAGCCTGTCCTCATGGCGTCCCCCACAGTGTCTCTCTCTAACAGTACAACCGCACTGACAGAGACAGGAAGAGGAGAGGGGGAGGTAGCAGGATGAGTCATAACTCTCCTGCTACAGCTCCTCCTATTCATCAGAGCTCAGCCATGTAAACAAAGAATAATGGAGGGCCCTCACGCAGTAAAAAGGAAAGGATAGGGACTGCTGAATCTTTATGAAATTTCAGGGATTATCCACAAGGCAGTAAAGGCACTTATGTAAAAGAAGGTCCAACCCCTTCAAAAATCACAATATCTATATTTTCTGGGCTGCATTTAAACAATTTTTTAAATTTTTAACTTTTTTAGCACAATAAAAAAAACGTCTTCTATATCTGTTTATTTTTTCAGTGGAGAATAGAGACTTCCTGTCTGCTCAGGCCAAGATTTGAAGAGATACCGAGCTGTCAATCAAAAGAAAGACACCTGGTTCACTGGGAGTCTGGAGAAAACACGACTCTTCTAGTCAGAATATGACTCATTTATATCAGAAAAATGGCTGTAAATAACATACAGAGCCTCAGGGGCAGATCATTTTAGATGAGGGAGGATTTTTAACCCTTTACCAGCAGGTATTACTGGTGTGAAGGGTAAATTCTGGTAACAGGTCTTCTTTAAGTCAATGTTACATTTTCAATTAGAATGATTTGATAAACTTGGCATTCAAAGATCCAAAACCAATTTGTAGGACTTCTAATATTCTTTATGGATGAGGCAAAAATTACCACATTTTTTTTAAAATAAATTTTTATAACATATTAAGGCCAATCATAAATTACTGATTCAAATAATAATAATAATTCCATTATTTATATAGTGCACACAGATTATGCAGCGCTGCACGGAGTCTGCCAGATCAGTCCCTGTCCCCAATGGGGCTCACAATCTAATCAACTTAACAGTATGTTTTGGAGTGTGGGAGGAAACCGGAGGACCCGGAGGAAAGCCACGCAAACACGGAGATGACATACAAACTCTTTGCAGATGTTGACCCTGGGACTTACGCTGCAAGGCTGTAGTGCTAACCACTGAGACACCGTGCTGCCTTTCTTCTCACAAGCACTAGGAGGGTCCGAGAAGTGTCATGCACGAGGACGCCCCTTTAAGATTGTTTATATTTCATGTTCAATTTTCTTATTGTTTTTATTACATACTTTACTTTTTCTTACTTTTTTGGACTTTTAACAATATCTTTGCCCGTTACAAATACAGACGTCCAGTATCGCCTTCCTCACTGTTGTCCTCATAAACGATCATTGTCGGAATGTTCTGCTCATTGAGGCAACAAACATCTGCGGATAAGAACATCACATGGAGCTGCTGGAGTTTTGTGTTACATGAAATGCCTAATTAGGCGAACAGCAAATGAACATGGAGCGCTCGCAGCTATTGACTGGTTGTCAGAATAAACATCGTTTTCAGGCAGAAAACACAAAAATAAAGGAAAAAACTGCTAGACAATGTATAATTAGTAAAGTGCGGACTGTGTGGGAGCTGAAGCTTCTAGTCTGGACCATATGTGCACAGAACCATAACTACAGCATAGACTCATGATATACTGTGCCGCACCGGAGATGTCCAAGGGAGAGGAAGGGTAAGTCAGGACACTTTTTAGAGTTTCTGGGACACATTTACTAAGGAGATTGCACCAGTTTCCTGTCGGACTTTTCACATTTTTTCATGCGCAAACTGCTTACACAGGTATTTAAGAAGCGTCCATGCAACGTACACAAATTTTATCATTGAAATGTGCTTTCCGGTGCTCAATCGGACCAAGAAGTGCGTCATGTTGAAGGTGTACAAAAAAAAAGTTGGAACAGTCGGTCGGGGCAGTGCAGGGGGCACAAGATTCATAGAGAACGTGCGCCAGGAATCCGGATTCTGGACACTGCAGGACACTGCACATAGTACACACACTGCACACAGTACACACTGCACATAGAACACACTGAACGCAGTACACACTGCACATTGCAAAAACTGCACATAGTACACACACTGCACATAGTACACACTGCACATAGTACACACCCTGTACATAGTACACACTGCACATAGTACACACACTGCACATTGTACACACTGCACATAGTACACACACTTCACATAGTACACACTGCACATAGTACACCCACTGCACATAGTACACCCACTGCACATAGTACACACTGCACATAGTACACCCCCTGCACATAGTACACACTGCACATAGTACACACCCTGCACATAGTACACACCCTGCACATAGTACACCCTGCACATAGTACACACTGCACATAATACACACACTGCACATAGTAAACACTGCACATAGTACACACCCTGCACATAGTACACACTGCACATAGTACACACACTGCACATAGTACACACTGCACATAGTACACACACTGCACACAGTACACACTGAACGCTGTACACACTGCACATAGTACACACTGCACATTGCACACACTGCACATAGTACACACACTGCACATAGTACACACTGCACATAGTACACACACTGCACATAATACACACTGCACATAGTACACACACTGCACATAGTACACACTACAAATAGTACACACTACACATAGTACACACTGCACATAGTACACACTGCACATTGTACACACTGCACATAGTACACACACTGCACATAGTACACACTGTAAATAGTACACATTGCACATAGTACACACTGCACATAGTACACACTGCACATAGTACACACTGCACATAGTACACACACTTCACATAGTACACACTGCACATAGTACACCCACTGCACATAGTACACCCACTGCACATAGTACACACTGCACATAGTACACCCCCTGCACATAGTACACACTGCACATAGTACACACCCTGCACATAGTACACACCCTGCACATAGTACACACCCTGCACATAGTACACCCTGCACATAGTACACACTGCACATAATACACACACTGCACATAGTAAACACATCACATAGTACACACCCTGCACATAGTACACACTGCACATAGTACACACACTGCACATAGTACACACTGCACATAGTACACACACTGCACACAGTACACACTGAACGCTGTACACACTGCACATAGTACACACTGCACATTGCACACACTGCACATAGTACACACACTGCACATAGTACACACTGCACATAGTACACACACTGCACATAATACACACTGCACATAGTACACACACTGCACATAGTACACACTACAAATAGTACACACTACACATAGTACACACTGCACATAGTACACACTGCACATTGTACACACTGCACATAGTACACACACTGCACATAGTACACACTGTAAATAGAACACACTGCACATAGTACACACTGCACATAGTACACACTGCACATAGTACACACGGCACATAGTACACACACTGCACATAGTACACACCGCACATAGTACACACACTGCACATGGTACACACTGCACGTAGAACACACTACACATAGTACACACTGCTACTAGTACACACTGCACACAGTACACACCCTGCACATAGTACACATTACACATAGTGCACTCTGCACATAGCAAATACTGCACATAGTAAACACTGCACATAGTACACACTACACAGGACACTGCACATAGTACACCCTACACATAGTACACACTGCACATAGTACACACTGCACCTAGTACACACTGCACCTAGTATACACTACACATAGTACACCCTGCACATAGTACACACTGCAAATGGTACACACTGCACATGGTACACACTGCACCTGTTAAACACTGCACCTAGTACACACTGCACAGGAGGCACTGCACATAGTACACACTGCACATAGTACACACCATGCACATAGTACACACCCTGCACATAGTACACACTACACATAGTACACCAGCACATAGTACACTCTGCACATAGTACACTCTGCACATAGTACACACTGCACATAGTACACACTACACATAGTACACACTGCACATAGTACACACTACACATAGTACACACTGCACCTAGTTCACACTGCACCTAGTACACACTGCAAATAGTACACACTGCACCTGGTACACACTGCACCTGGTACACACTGCACATAGTACACACTGTACCTGGTACAAACTGCACATAGTACACACTGCAAATAGTACACACTGCACCTAGTACACACTGCACCTAGTATACACTGCAAAGGAGGCACTGCACATAGTACACACTGCACATAGTACACATCCCGGGGCAATTCGTCGCAAAATGGAAATCGCCGGGAAACCGACGGACCCTTAGTAAATGAGCCCCATGATGTTTATGGTCGGAAAATTCTCTTTGAGTTGAAGACATAGTTAATAATTGGACCTAGATCAGCTTCCAATTGCAATTATGTACACTACTAGCCATTGCTCAAAGAAATGCCATTCTGGCGCAATTTTAAAGCTCGGCTTCTCCACTTTAAAATGGAACTAATGAGCTAATAATTCTAGGTAGTATGGAGTACTATATAGTGATGTCGGAAGTGACCCTTCCCCTCCAGCATTTCAGTATGATTTATCTCTACCGATACCTAGCAAGGTGTAATACTTAGCATCTCATTTGTATGTTACTTTGGAGTTGATTTTTTTTTTTTTTTTTTTTTGTAGGCAAACCATCAAAATTAAAAAGGTTTATCCGAAAGGTTTGTCCAGGCTTTAAAAAAAAATGTTATATAAGGATTTGGGTATGGTGGGGAATAGAAAGTCAATAAACTTCTCATACTTACCTCCTCCGGTGCTCCTATTCACCTGCAGAGCTCCCCGTCACTGCGTAGTAGGAGGTTTACTGTTCATTAAAGTTTGGCTGGAACTCCCATCCCAATCACTGCCATGTGACAGCTACAGCGTGAGTTTCAATGTGTAGCAGGCGTATGGAAGTAGTCAGGCGGAGCATCGACCTCTGTCGCCACGGGTGAACTGGAGCACCGGAGGAGGTAAGTATATCAATTTTTTAAAAAAAAGCTTGGACGGCCCCTTTAATACCCTATTGTATCTGAAGGTCCTGCGGGTTAAGTGGTCAAATGCTAGGGTCAAGTTCCCTTTAACATTGTAAAGACCATATAGAAAACACTTAGAATATTACATTTTCACCTTCCAATCTGCTGAACCACCGAGCAGAAAAAAAAAGGGAAAAATCTAAAAAAAAAAACAGTGCATAATGCGAAATGATGTAAAAAACTTCTATTTGCTAATTCCGTTTCTATCATTTAATAGCGTTCCTAATCCATTATCAGGTTTCCGTCCTCCGCCATGGACTGAGCCAAGTGAGAATGCCACCCTGACAGAAGTAATTTCATCTGTACGGAAATAAATAATCGGACTTGTCACCGAAGCTAAATATGAGTAAATTAACTATTATGCCGAGTGACTTTTACTGAATCACCGGCTTTTTGTGGGGGGGAAGGAATCGACGGCACAAACAAAATGATGTTGTGAGGATGATTTATGTGACGGGGAGGAAGGCATTTTTCTTCTGACATAGTTTATTTGTTACATAAAAAACATTAGCCGAAAATCCGAGTCATCCGTCTTGTCGTATTTTGCGTATCGTGGCATTTCACAAAGCTCTGATTAAGCAGGAAACGGCAGAGTATGTCACAGAGAAGACAGGTCTACACCGGACGCGCCAAACTAGGACAGAACCTGTGTACATCATAATCTGGCTAATCCTTCATAAACAATGGGGGTCATTTACTAAGGGTCCCGATTCGCGTTTTCCCGACGTGTTACCCGAATATTTCCGATTTGCGCCGATTTCCCCTGAATTGCCCCGGGATTTTGGCGCACGCAATCGGATTGTGCCGCATATCGGCGCCGGCATGTGCGCGACGGAAATGGGGCGGGGGGTGGGGGTTCGTGGCCGAACGAAAACCCGACGGATTCGGAAAAACCGCTGCATTTTAAAAAAAATGCACTTACCTTCACTCAGCCCGGCTCGGTGAACTCCAGCGCGTTCCGATGCTTTTCAGCGCAGCAACGCCACCTGGTGGACGGCAGAGGAACTACCTTAATAAATCCCGGCGGGACCCGAATCCAGCGCAGAGAACGCGCCGCTGGATCGCAAATGGGCCGGGTAAATTTGTAAATCTGCCCCAATGTGTATTAGAAGGTTTCCTATACAGAGGCTCCCCTACTTAAGGACACCCAACTTACAGACGACCCCTAGTTACAGACGGACCCCTCTGCCCACTGTGACCTCTGGTGAAGCTCTCTGGATGTTACTATAGTCCCAGACTACAATGATGAGCTGTAAAGTGTCTGTACTTATTGATAATCCCAGGTCCCATTACAGCAAATTGGGGCAAATTTACTTACCTGGTCCTGTGGTGATCCCGGATTCGGACGGTCCGACAAAGATGAAGTCTGGCACAATTCACGTAGCTTGTGCGCCCGAGTTCCTGCATCCGTCGCTTCCCCACCGAGGTCACCTTCTTCTTCCCAGTGCTAGTAAGTGATTGTCTTGTAACACAATTTGAAATATTAAATCCCGCGCATAGTCTGAATCAGTCTGGTTGTCCGACGGCCCGCCCCCCGATTTCTGTCACGTGCAAGCCGGCGCCAATGCGACAAAATCTGATTGCGATGCAGCACAAAATGGAAATCGTCGGGAAACCTGGCGAAAATGCGCTCCGCTGACCCTTAGTAAATGAGCCTCATTATTTTGAAACTCCAATTGTCCATACATCTGCAATGTGTTCTTCACACATATTGTTCTTCATATACTATAGTGAAGAACACCGTTCGGCACACGTGTCTTCGGATAAGTTAGCAGATGTATGGAAACATCTTCAATGTGTTCTTCACTTAAATGATCCTGTGTTCACTGTGTTCTTCACTGTTCTTCACTGTTCTTCACTGTGTTTCCTTAAGTAAATGCTCGATCTCGAGCAGGCAAAATACTCGTCCGAGCAACGAGCCGTTTCGAGTACACTAATACTCGAACGAACATCAAGCTCGGAGGATTATACTCGCTCATCTCTATTCGTAACATAGATTTTGACGCACAAGATTGTGGAAAAGACAAGTAGAACTAGGTCAAACCTCATGCTCATTATAATGAGTCTAAGCAGGGGTGGATTAACATAATCATAGGCTCTGGACTATGGAAAATTGTTGGGCCCCTAGAAGATTTTTATTTTTCTTTGTTTGACATTTACATACAAAAACAGAAGCAATCTTCTTGTCCACTTAAAGGGGTTATCCAAGAGCAGTAATAACTTAGGTCGGGGCTGAGGCGGGCTTTTTAAAAATAACAAAACTGTACTCACCTCCTCCGTCGCTGCTGATGACCAGCGCCACGGTCCGTCTGATGTTTGTTTATAAGGGCATGGAAGCTGCACTCAGGGATCTTCCAGCCGGCCTGGCCACTCCCACCCATCATCATATCCCAGCTAGAGTGCTGAGAGATAGGGACAGATGGGAGTGCCTTGCCGCCTCAGACACCCGCAAGCTCCCCGAGTGCAGCTTCCGTTCCCCTGGAAATAAACAGGGGCACAAATCAGATGGACCATGGCGTGGGACATCAGCAGTGACGGAGGAAAGTAAAGCTTTATTATTTTTAAAAAGCCGCCCCAGCCCGACCCTAAGTTATTTAATAATCTCGGATAACCCCTTAAATTTCTGGAGTTTAAGAGCCCTTGGAGCATGTTCAAGGTTCCTGGAAGGGTTCTTGTGTGTATATATATATATATTGTGAGACACTGAAGGGGTTAACTCTGGATGGGCGGTATGTTTCCCCTAGGTTTTCCTATTATTCAAGGCCTTAGTGCTGAGGTTGTGGTGTCCAGCACCTTGGACACAGGTGATGGGAGCAGCCTAATCAGTCTGCATAAAGTGGCTGAGCAGAGCAGAGAGCGTTGTCTCTATGAAAGGAGGCTGGAGAGCACACAGCCCTGACCTCTGTGCCTGGAGCAGCGACTTATTTAATGTACTAGTGGTGAGTTAGAGAAACTCTGTATAGTTAGCACCCTGACGGGTAGGATTTTGTTTGTTTAATGCCTGAATGTAAAGGCTGTTTTGTTTTGCTGCTGCAATAAACGCAGGCGAGACCTGTTTTGGACTGTACCTTGGTGTCCCTGTCTTGAACTGCATCACAGCACCCCGCTACCACGGTCTCTACTGGGCCAAATCTCCCACAATATATATATATATATTTCTTCAGGTGTTGGCATGCATGTATGAAGAGGTTAGTACAGTATCAAACCCGATGGGTGCTTTGGCAGCGGGCCCCCTGGAAGCCTTGGGGCTTGGGCTGCCACCCAAAATGCCTGCATAAGAACCCACTACTGAGACTTAACCCTCCATTTCAATATATCCTGAAATAGTTCCAACAGTCATCAAATAGTCTTTGGAAACCCCTTTGAGATTATTACATGAAGCGGCCTTTTTCACATATTGGACCATATTGAACTAGCAAACAACATTCTATGATCCCACTTTATGCAGGAAATTTCCTTGAAGATTAGATCTTAACATAATGGTCACAAAAATTTGGGAAAAAATTTACCTTATATACTCAAGTATAAGCCTAGTTTTTCAACACAAAATTTGTGCTCAAAAACCCTAACTCGGCTTATACTCGAGTCAACTAAAATAATAAAGTCAAAACTCACCTTTCTGACATCACCTGTAGGTCCTCTTCTGTCTGAGACAGTCTGAGACAGAAGAGGACCTATGGGGGACATCGGAAAGATGAGTACAGTGTTATTTTTTTTCCTACTACAGGGGCTGGGCAGGCTGTATGCTACAGGGGTTGGGCAGGCTGTATGCTACAGGGGCTGGCAGACTATATACTGGGAGGCTGCAACCAATGCATTTCCCACCCTCGGCTTATACTCGAGTCAATAGGTCTTCCCAGTTTTTTGTGTTGAAATTAGGGGTTTCGGCTTATACTCGGGTCGGCTTATACTCGAGTATATACGGTAAGTCAAATAAAGTTTGGCCAAAAATAGTCATGGAAAATGCTTCTTTAGGGACAATAGTTAAATACCAGCACTCCATGCATCAATAGTGGTTTGAAAGTCCAAGATTGTTGCTTTTTTTCCCAACGGCATGAAGGTGTGCCAAATAAAAGTGCACAGAGATGGAGTCCATGGCTAAGTAAACTATAAAAAGATGGCACCTTTATAAACTTTCCTCGACTCTCTGAGCAGGAATGCCACATTATTGTATGGAATAAATGTCTTCCTATAGTCAAAGTTTGAAGTAAACCAAAAAATGCACCCACCATCCACATCGGCGTGAGTGATCACCAAGGACCTACTGAGATGTTCTGTCCTCCAATTGTCTCTTTGGGTTCTAAACCGTGTGAGTTAATTTTTTGTAAAGACATCCTCAAGGTCAGGCAGGTACATCAAACAAAATTGATACATTGTCCTCACTCTAAGTCAATTAATTAGGAAGGGGGGGGTGAGAAAAATATGCTAATTTACCATCTTCAGGGCCTCAGTTTCAGCATTGTGTCAACTTTGCTTTGCCTACTTATCCAGGCTGGGCCAAAGCACATTGGTTACTGGACCCACTGCTGCGAATCACTGGCCACATTGGGTCCATTCACCACCAACACTTCCGTCCCAGCCCGGAGTGTAGGCAACGCAACTTGCTCCCAATCCCGGAACTTAAGGCCCAAGCAGAGTAAGCATGAGATTATTGAAAAACCATTGAAACCTAGAATATTTAAGCAATATGTGGAGCTGAAAAACCAAACATTTAGGGGCACATTTACTTACCCGGTCCGGAGGAGATCCCAAAAGTGCTTTGTCCAACGACAATGCCCTGTGCCGCGATTCAATGAGATTGTGCGCCTGATTTCCTGAATGTGTCGCTCAGGTCTGCCGGAGTTCACCTTCTTCCTCCCACTGTATATAAGTGCTTGGTCTTGCGACACAATTTTTTAAAAATTAAACCCTGCGGTTTGTCCGAATCAGTCCGATGGCCGCCCCCCCCCCCCCCCATTTGTGTCGCATGAAAGCAGGGCAGCTGCGCCAAGATCCCTTTCTAGATCCATGGCACAGTGGTGCAAATCCAAAAAGATCGGAATATCGATGAAAGTGCGTCAACCTTCGTAAATGAGCCCCATGATGTTATTTATATAAGTGTAAATCATTTTCAAAAACATGTGTTATTTTAGCTGCAGTTACATAATTTGCTGTGGACTTGGGGCTGCTTTGTACATTCTCTACTTTAGGCTTCTCCTACTGTTTTATGGTGTTTAATATTCATAATTTTAAAGGAAAACCATCATCCCAAGAGGTTCAGCGAGAACCTGAAGGTCTCAATAAAACTTTAATGGGGTCACTTGGCTATCGAGCCATTGAAAGGATAGCCCTGGTCAGCACATCAATAATTCACAACTCCTCATAGTTATTTACTGAAAACCCGGAAAGTGTTGGCGAGAGGACAGCGTTATAGGAAATCTTATTATCAATTCATGCTTATGGGAGGAATGTATGTGCAATTACAAACCAACGCAAGATAATTCAGTTTGGTGGCCGGCTAAGCCGAGAAAACGATATTCCACTTTATTCAGTTAAAAATTTATTGGGTTGGACTGAAAATGCAGAGTCACATATTTCCAAATTGTGATGTAAAAAAAACCGTAAAAGTAAAAAAGTGAAAATGGTCCATAAAAATAAAAGAGAATCGCAATAAAAAAAATGAACTGTTTTTGAGTCCAAAAATTTACAATACCGTATTTTCCGGACTATAAGGCGCACATAAAAAACTAGGATTTCCTTGGAAATCCAAAGTGCGCCTTATAGTCCGGTGCGCCCTATGTATGGAGGAGGGCAGCGGACCCTACTTACATAGGTCCCCGCTACCGGAGACAACAGATCTCCAGCGGGAGCTGCAGACCACGCGGCACGGACAACAGGCGCCATAGCGCGAACCAACTTCTGCCGGGTCGGTCTGCAGTTCCTGCTGGAGATCTGCTGTCTCCGGTAGCGGGGACCTATGTAAGTAGGGTCCGCTGCCATCCTCCACCAGAACCGACCCCCTTCCCCGGAGACCGATCACCTCTTGCCGGGTCGGTCTCCGCTCCGTTTTCCTGCCACGCCACCCGGACCTCCGCCACGCCCCCGGACCCTGCGCCTTCTTGTCCGGTGCGCCTAATAGCCAGGAAAATAATACAGGCGGTCCCCTACTTAAGAACACCCGACTTACAGACGACTCCTAGTTACAAACGGACCTCTGGATGTTGGTAATTTCCTGTACTTTAGTCCTAGGCTACAATAATCAGCTGTAACAGTTATCACAGGTGTCTGTAATGAAGCTTTAGTGTTAATCCGGGTTCTGATGACAACCCAACATTTTTAAAATCCAATTGTCACAGAGACCAAAACAAAATTGTCTGGGGTTACAATGATAAAGTATACAGTTCCGACTTACATACAAATTCAACTTAAGAACAAAACTACAGTCCCTATCTTGTACGTAACCCGGGGACTGCCTGTAATTCTATCGGAAGAAAAATAAAGAAACATATGCAAACTAATTCAAACACTCGACTTACAGGCAACCCCTAGTTACAAACAGACCTCTAGTTACAAACAGACCTCTGGATGTTGGCAATTTCTGTATTTTAGTCCAAGGCTACAATGATTAGCTGTAAGAGCTATCACAGGTGTCTACAATGAAGATTTATTGTTAATCCTGGTTCTTATAACAATCCAAAAAGTTTAAAATCCAATTGTCACAGAGACCAAAAATTCTTTGTCTGGAGTTACAATTATGAAATATACAGTTCCGACTTACATACAAATTCAACTTAAGAACAAACCTGCAGAACCGATCTTGTACGTAACTCGGGGGCTGCCTGCAGTTTGTAAAGTTATTAGGTTGTAGAACAAAGAAGACAACTACAAAATGAGCCGAGCTTTATGGAAAACTAATAGATGGTTCTGAAGCCCCTAAAATGTCAACCCAAGTAAGAAGAAATTAGAATTAAGGGCAACAAAGGAAGAAAACTACAATGTAAGAAGAAAATGTAAACATCAATGTAGTTACAGCTCTCGACACAGGTAAAGAGATGAACCGAACACGTGGTATAAGACTAAACAGAAGACATATGCTACACAGCCAATCAGTGCAATACCAGGAGTATAGCAGTCAATGGTCAATGGTGATTGGCTGAATCTTCCAACCAATCACACATGACCTTGATCGATAGTAGCTATGACATGTTCAATGTAGTCATAAGTTATAATGGCTACGAAGAGACCATTCTATATCGCAATCTGAGGCCATTGTAACTTTAAAACCACCACTATAGTTATGAAAGATTTTTTAACATGTTGCCAATATCGGACTTTCATGTACACGGAATGTCCTACTGTAAAGATGGGGACCTCTCCATGAGCAAGGGCCACAATCCTTGGATCTCTGCTATAACACATAGTAGGAGACCATCAGTGGTGACTACAGACAACGGCTCTTTTTACTGAGTTGGATCATTAGGCTCCGCTCACCGAAAAGAACCAGCTCTTATGGCTCCTAAACAGCCCCCTATTAAATGTGATATAGGAAGTATCCGTTCAGGGGTGGAGTCAGCCATTAGGGGGGGGGGGGGGGTTAACTGCGTCATCGGCTCACTACCCGGAACGGACTAGTACAGGGGGTATTTATTAGAAATGAACGTCTAGTGTCCTGTCCTCCTGCCTGGCCCGCCCCTCTATATTGTAATGTGATGAAACGGCTCACGAGATCAGCTCTCAGGTGGCTACCATCGCTTACCAGTCATCAGTCACAAATGACACATCACTAATTTGCACCTCCGCCCGTGCCGGATGGGAAAATAATATATTTTTTTTAAGGGGGCTCTGCTATGGACATTTTATTAATTTGGTACTTTGCTGTGGACATTTCATTGTTGGGGGCTCTCTGCAGTGGACAACGTATTAATGGGGGACTCTGCTGGACATTTCATTATTGAGGGGGCTCTGCTGGACATTTTATCAGTAAATGGGCTCTGTTGGACATTTCATTGATAAGGGAACGCTACTGGACATTTTTACCCCTGGTTTTACTCCAGTTAATACGGTTTTCCATATTTTTGTGGTGAAATTAGGTGCCTCGACCTGTACTCAGGTCGGCTTATACTCGAGTAGATACGGTGACACCTCTTTCTGTTGCAAACAAATTACAAACACATAAAAAGTATCACCATATGTGAAAATGTCAGTACATTTATATTACTTTTTGGGGGCTGGGGGATCAGATTGCTTGTACCTTTCAGATCAGTTAAACAGGGCACTAGATATACCCCCTTCAATGCCTTATACAGCTGTGGACATTGCGGTTAGTTTCCTAGAAGACCTATAGAAGTCAATAGTTTACTGACTGAACTCGTTCTTATTGGAACTTCTGAAATACCTTAAAGGGGGTGTCCAGAATTTTGAAAAATTATAGTTACATTGGGGAGCTATAAAAGTAATAAACTACACATACTCACCTTCTCCAGTGCTTCTTTTCTGCCATGGCACCGCCCGTCACTGCTGTCCAACATGAGTTTCAAGCTATAGCAGGTGCGGGGCAGTGAATGGGACGGCACCGATGGCCTTTGTAAACAAACAGAAGCACCAGTCGATGTGAGTATAAGTAGTTTATTATTTTCATAACCCCCCTCCCTTCAGACATACATAATTTTTTTTTTAATTCTGGACAACCCCTTCAACATGAAGAACCTAACTCCAAAGACAATGATTGTGTAGGGCAGCTCAAAGAGACGTGCCCCCCATTCTGTCAATCTTGAGGAGTCTTATAGCTGTTGGCTGCCAGCACTATCTAAGGATGATGAGATGGCTCTGCTCATACTCACCCAATCTATAGAGTAAAGCAAAGAAGTAAACTGCAAAAAACTCAAAGTGCCACCTATTGCATCTGCTTTCGTGGTAAGAATGAAAGATACAAAACTCCGACGCTTATGTGTAAAGCAACAGATTAATAAAATAAAAACACCCCACCCCGAAAAATGTATCTAACAAAAAAGTATACCAAGGTTTTTTTTCGGGGAGGTGAGGTAGCTCACTCATGTAAAATTCTTGATTTTTATCTAATCGATTACTGATATAAGGTCATTGTAGCATTTTGTCTTGATCAAAATCTTCTGTAAGGGGAAGGAGAAATGTTTTTTAAAACTATGTTCTAACTTTAAAATAAAAAATAGTTGCAAATTTTTGCGTTATAAATTCATGAATTTGTCACTTTTATCATCTTCTTTCAGTATCTCATATTTACCTGTTCCCTCATCAATAAATATGAACAGTCATCAATGTGACATCCGATTTTTTGGATTTCTCTGTCATCGAATGTATTTTTCATCTGCAATTTGTGGATGACTTTGCCTGAGGGAATAATTCATGGTAGGAGAAGAACAAACAGAATATTATTTTTTTTACGTCAATTTCATGGGAGTTTATAATGTGACACCACCAGTAGTTTGGAGATTTGTAGTTACAGGGTTTATTTTTGGTTTAAATAAAAAAAAAAAAAATTTTAAATAAAAAATTCCATTTTCCTATCTTGCAACAGTTAAAAAAAAAAATTTAAATATTTAAAAAAATAAAATAAAAAATCTGCCTTGGTCTCTTCGGAAGTTTTCTGCTTGTGCTGGGAAAACTCGGGACAGATGGAGCTACAATTTGAATATAGAAATCTTTATCCAAAAGGCTTTAAGCAAACTTCTCCGATGTATCCAGTGTTTTACAAGCGACTTTGGCGGATTTTATTTTAATGCTAAACGGAATTACAGGCTTAGATATTCTGCCTAAAAGAAACCGCTCCGGGGAGCTGATAATTCTCCGATAACTCCCTTTCACTTGTTTAGATTTTGTTGCTATAAACACTGTAAAATATCCCCCAAAAGACCAAAAAAATAGAATAATAAGGCTGCATAGAGAAATGGATAAGAAGAACATTCGTTTCTATTAGCAGTGTTACAGTCCGTGAAACCTCCGATAACACTAGCAGACACTGCCGTGATGTACACTAGAAACACCGGACCTCTCTCAAAGCGGTCAGGTGTATTCATGAGGGGGCAATCCAAGGCGCTGCCTCTTGCCCGGACTGCCCCGCCCACTCCATAGGCCGGCGGTGACTGCCGAGCGT
Source organism: Engystomops pustulosus (assembly GCF_040894005.1). Lineage (NCBI taxonomy): Eukaryota > Metazoa > Chordata > Amphibia > Anura > Leptodactylidae > Engystomops > Engystomops pustulosus. Next base: position 9,619,751 of record NC_092415.1, on the reverse strand, counting down.
CCTGCGGCAGTCACTGCCCCTAATCCTGCCCCCTCATGAATACTCCGGACCGCTTCCAGTGCGGTCCGGCATTTCTTGTATACAGTACGGACGTGTCTGCTAGCGTTATCGGAGATTTCATGGAGTGTAACACCGCGGCGTCTGTTGTAGCACTAGAGCTGCTTACTTGGTGCCGTTTTTACAGGTGACAGGTCCTCTTTAAGTTACCCAATGTTCATTCACTAAGGAAGAAGTAGGTTTCTTGACTAGTAATGAGCAGAGCTGAACTCAAACTTCAGCCTGAACAAATGCTGACAGTGTCTCCAGTGTGCACTGCTATTTAAAGTGAACCTGTCACCTACCAGCAGTATGTAGTGAGTCCCGGGGTTGGGGGAGCAGCTGCAGCCTGTGTGTGCCTGTGTCTCCTCCTGCATTATTTCTCTACTCAACACAATCCCCTTTCCTCCCCGGCTGCTCAATGCACATGATGAGTGTGGAGGAGAGGAGACTGACACAGGCACAAACAGGCTGCAGCTGCCCCTTCCCTGGGACTCACTACACGCTGCTGGCATGGAACCAGGTAATGTGAAAGAAACTTATATAAGCTAATGAAATAATTCTGGATGCTGACAAAGGCATTTTTTAAATCTGCAAGCATAGGCTATTGAAACCTATCACCAGCTAAAAATGACATTCATGGTGACAGGTTCACGTTAGGTACTGGTAGTGCTTGTGTTCCATCCTTTACAGCTCCAAGATGACATCACAGGTGGTGACAATCCTCAGGTCTCACTGATGGGGGTGCGCGTTCAGGTTCGGTAACTTTGACAGATGTGCTCATTCCTACAAAGGAATGCACCAGTCATGAGACGTTGAGCCTCTTGCCTCAGGCAGCACCACCTGCAGGAATATCAGGGATGCAGCAACAGGGGTGCAGTAATTTGCTACATAGCAGAACCTGCCATTTAAAAAAAGGGTCTCTTCACACCTGATGTCATCATGAATGTGAGACACTGCATGGGTAACCCACTTACTAGAAAGATAACCTGATACATTACTATTGGATGGGGCATAGAGGGCACCATTCTATAGATCGCCTCCGGCAGCAGAGAGTTACAGTCACCCCAGGTTATAGGCAATCCAAAACAGGTTACGTTCCAAAGTTTAAATGTAGTTGAAAAAATCTATAGAAGATCTAGTTAAATGCCCTGGAGGTGTGTGGTGCACAGCAACCGGATCATAGACCTTTGCATCGACCGGATCACCGATCACCGCACTAGTGAGAAACTAATGTCTTCTAATACCTGCCCCCTGAAACCTCTATTACTACTATATGAGAACTATACAAAAGAAGTCCTTGCAGTTGCTTGACCAGGCAGCAAACAGTGTAAACAGTCCTTGAACAGGTAGGTCACTAAATCACTGGCAGGTAAATCCAGCCCCAAGGAAGGTTAATGGATGATTATTGAGCAAAGTGACCCTATAACCCTTGATCTCTCATCCAGAGACTTGGCACTTTTGTAGGAATAAACAGAGAGGACAGTATTCTGTATGTGTCCCACTTACCCTGAGAAGTACTTTATTATACTGGACTATGTAGTATTTGAACTTTATATATCTCTGTGCTGTTTTGAAGTTTTTACCTAGTTTTAAAAGTGTGGGGACTCTTTCTGAACTGAAGGAGTCCTGCATATTGGGCTCCATGAGAAGAGTTCAGGGACTTCTTCACCTCTAATGAATCCCAGCACTCCGGCTAACATACAAGGGGTTATGTAATCACTGAAAAATTGCACCTGCAATAGGGCATCATTGATCACACCTCAGCTGCTGCAGAACTTCATAAAACACACTTCAACTGTTGCAGAGCCTCATAATACACATCTCAGCTACTGCAGAACCCCATAATAATACTTTATCTGCTGCAGAGCCTTATTATACACACCTTGGCAACTGTAGAACTTCATAAAACACATCTCAGCTGCTGCAGAACCTCATAACACACGTCTCAGCTGCTGCAGAACACCATAATACACACCTCAGCTGCTGTGGTACCTCATAATACACACCACCTCTATTGTAGGACCTTATTATACACACCACAGCTGCTGCACTACCTCATAATACACACCACAACTGCTGCATAACATTATAATACACATCTCAGCTGCTGCAGAACATCATTATCCACAACTTTCTACAGAATATCACAGCTCAGCTTCTCAGACCTGATTAGGATTTTCCGGTTTCCAGAGTACTATTATACACCTCCCCCACTTTGGCCTCACTTGAAAGCTCCCCCTCCAGATAGGTTTTGGGCCCTGCTATACATAATACACGTAGATGGGAATATTGCTGCGCAGCAGAGACGTAGCAGAGCAGAGGTTGATTAGAAATGGGATGTCAGACAGATACCATCTATTCGCGGGGATCGTTTGCAGATGAAAGCAGATCCGTCAGCGACACAACAAAGGCAGGAGCGGGCGCCGGGCTCCCCCAGCACCGGAGTGTCTGACACCGAGAATACTGGAGCCGCTTACAGGCGCTTAGTGACTCTGCCTCGGCTTTCAGCATCCATAAGTGAGATAAAGCTGCAGCTGCTACGTCCTCGCTCCCTATTCCCTCAGTACACAGCACAACGGCTCAGCCACGGATCTGAAGCCGCCATTGATGTTAGACCGGCACCGAGCCGCTGGATACACAAGACGCTAACAAACGACACCGTTCAGGGCTGTTAAATGGCAGCTGACGTTTTTGTCATATGTCAAGGCTCATTAATCGAGAAATGTCGACGCGGCGGAATTTCGAATTTCCATTGAAAGAGGTTCCGCTTCATCCGATGAGCCGATGTGACGGAACATTTCACTTTTTGTCTAAGAATAAAAGAGGAAAAAGTAATAAAGGGAGACAGCGATCAAAAATATAAAAACACAACACAAACCACGATGGTCAACGAGTCTGTGGTCCATAAGCTATATATGGACATTAACCCATAACCTGGGCTTCAAGGCTTATGCTAATTTTTTAAAAAAAATTGGAAAATTGAGGTCAAGCTGTGGAAGTTTGGGTAAAAATATGGAGGAAGTCTTTAGTTCAGTCTCTGTCATTCTGAGGGGCCGAGATAGACTTACCCTGGTGCAGTAAGGTCAGATACACAGGGGCTCATCTCCTAAGGGGCCGGATTTCCCGAATATTACCGTTTCGCGCCTTTTGTCCCTGAATTGCCCCAGGTTTTTGCTGCACACAACCGGATTGTGTCGCATCGGCACCGGCTTGCATGGGACGGAAATCGGGGGGGGGGGGGCGTAGCGGTCGGAAAACCCGACGGATTCGGAAAAACCGTGGTACTTTAAAAAAAAATTGTGCCGCAAGACACACACTCACATGCACCAGGAAGAAGAAGGTGAACTCCGGCGGACCTCGGTGCAGCAGCAACACCTGGTGGACATCGGGCGCACGGACCTTAGTGAATCCAGGCAGAACCCGAATCCTCGTTGGAGAACAGCCCGCTGGATCGCGACTGGACCGGGTAAGTAAATGAGCCCCACAGTACAAGTTTGATGCTGATTAACCACAGCCAGTGTTGGAATGGCCCACCAGAGTCCCAGAGAAGCCCAAAAGTGGCCTGAAGTCCCATACATACTAGAGAGTATGATGCATCCAACTCACATCACACGCCAGCCAGAACTGAACTCAGAAGATCAGTCCACTTCCGGGTTTTAAGCATCGGGACAGACGTTCCAGCCAGCACACGGTGCGAGTGAGATGTAAGTTGCATAAGGGGACTCAAACCGACAACTGTACCTGGCTCCAGGAGAAGACAATCCAACGGAGAGACTACTGGAGTCTATTACCTAATGGTGCCCTCAGAGCAATTTCATTTTTGGACCCAAGAAACTCTTATCCGATACTGGCAGTAGTCAGTGATTTATAGTAACATTGTTACTATAACCTCCTGTACCACCCACATACTGAAGTAAAAGACATAGGGGTACATTTACTTACCCGGCCCTGTCGCGATCCAGCGGCACGTTCTCCGACGAGGATTCGGGTCTTCCAGCGATTCACTAAGGTCGTGCGTCCGATGTCCACCAAGTGTTGCTACTGCGCCGAGGTCCACCAAAATCTGCCGGAGTTCACCTGGTTCTTCTCGGTGCATGTGAGTGCTTGATTTTGCGAAACACTTAGTTTTTTAAATTCTGCGTTTTTTCCAAATCCGTTGGGTTTTCCGTCGACCACACCCCTGATTTCTGTCGCATGAAAGCCGGCGAAATCCAATCGCGTGCGCCAAAATCCCGGCAAAATTCGGTGCAAAGCGGAAAAAGCCGGCGAAAGTGCAGCCGCTGAGCCCTTAGTAAATGAGCCCCATAAAGTAGCCAGTTTCGGCCAGGGATGGAATTTAGACTGCGGATATTGACCACCATCCTGCATTGTGTGAAACGGACCTAAAAATTCCACCTGGAACAATTTCATTAAATTGTTTTGGCAAGAACAAACAAAGCCTCAGTGTCCAGCCCTCCTCTCCAATGACCTGATGTATGATCCTCTTGCCAGTTTACTCCAGTCTAAATTCTAGAACCTTAATCCCAGATGCTGGGCCATATCCTCGACGGCTACTTAACTTTTCCTGTGGTCACTTGAAGTTAAAGAAGATAGATCACAACCCCCCCCCCCCCCATTGCTACTTCACCCATCATTGAAGGTGGTGAAAAAAAAAAATGTCCCTCCAAGCGCAAAAGGAAGGTCTATCCTAAATTTACCTCCAAGGGTGACATGGCCTCCACCTCCTGGTGACCCCAAAGTAAGTATCACTGTTCACTGACCACAACCAGCACTAATCTTCATGTTCCTAGTCCACTCTCTAAGTCAAGCTCTAAATGTACACAATTTTAATCTACGGCCAAAAGTTAATTACAAAAACATATATTAGATTATATTCCAATCATTATCATGCCTCGATTGAATGGGCGAAACGTCGCACTACTACGGTGGAATAAAAAAATTTCTTCAGTTGCATTTCCGGAGTTCTGCTTCGTGATTGTCTACTATTAGATTATATTCCTATATTCCTGATACAACATCTCCTGATTTTAGCACAAATAAAATGACATGAAAAAATTAAGTGGCTTTTTGCTTTTATGGGAAACTTCTATAAAGTTCAGTGAAAAAATTGCAAAAGATATCCACATATCTCCATCCGGCTCCAAACATTCAAGGCTGTTTGGACTACAGCAAAATAATCTAAAGACAAAAAACTAAAATCCCAGTACCGTAACAAAAAATTCAGAACTTTATTGGTACCAGTAGGGGATTATAATGTAGGTAATTTGGGTGGTAGCTCACGCCCAAGCCTTCTAGGGGACCCACGGCCACCCAAACCACTCACCAAATTTTAGACTGAGAAGGACCTTCAGCCATGAAATCCTTGTACATCTGCTCCTGCTCTCAATACACATGTAGACAAGAGCCATTGCAGGACCTGTGAAGGTTCTCCAAAGGTCCTGAAACCATTGATTAAAAGCAGCAGAAGGGACACATCCTCCGTTCCCCAAGAATCTTGATTCTAGTACCAGATGTAGGAAGTGATTCCAGACTTGTAGGGGCCATAATATTCATATAATCCAGGGCATACGGCAGTCTTAATCTACCACATGTTAAAACCCTAGTGCCCTCATCATACAGTATCTGACGCGTTTTGGGCAGGATATAAATCAGACGTCCTTAATCATAGCATATAAGCTATAGTTTGCCAAAAAATTTAAAAAAACGGATGAAAAAAATGTATGAATAAAGAAGTAAATGAAACATCTGAAAAAAACTCTGTAATATTAAAAAATGCATCAAAATAAATTACCGCATATACTTGAGTATAAGCAGACCCAAGTATAAGCCGAGACCCCTAATTTAACCACAAAAACATGGGAAAACCTATTTACTCAAGTATAAGCCGAGAGTGGAAAATGCATTGGTCGCAGCCTCCCCAGTATATAGCCAGCCGGACCCTGCCCCATAGTATATAGCCAGCACCTGCCCCCGGTATATAGCCTGCCAGCCCATATTCCCCAGTATATAGCCAGCACCCTTCCTCAGTATATAACCAGCAGTGTGGGAAGCTGGAAAGGTGGGTTTTGATATATTTTTTTTACTCAAGTATAAGCCAAGTTTGGGGTTTCAGCACATTTTTTGTACTGAAATACTAGGCTTACACTCAAGTATATATGGTATACAGAAAAATAGCAAAAAAATCTACAAAAATGGAGTCCAGCTCATTGATTTCATCCAGATTTTGCTTCGGTCCGTTATGACATAGTAATATTTTAGAGGAAACATTATTCTGTTCCCTATTGGTAGAATAAAGCCAGAAATGTAGCGGATTGACATGTGGTCGTGGAGACCTTGGGAACTTCTGGGGCTTTCCACATTACACGCTGCTCCCTGTCGGTAACGTGTGAACATCTGCGCTTCCAGTTTGCTAAATTCTCCAGAACAAAAGCTGAAAAGAACAATGTTTTTCTACTGCCGAGCCAAAAAGGGCATTTGTGACATTACTGTATAATTTTTATATTTTTCATTATTATTTTTGTTGTTTATTCAATGTATTTGTCCCCAAACATTGCAAAGAAAAACTATCCAAAATATTAGATGGAATCATTTCCATTCACAGAACTTTTTTTTTTTTTTTTCCTTCCGTCTAATAACAAAAACCTACCTGGGGAAAGGCTCGGACCATCTGTGGAGCTGCCGTATGAAATCATGCATATTGATCGCTCCACAATGAAGCGTTATGTTGGATATTAATAATACAATAAAAGACTAACGGGGGGTGTAAAAAAAAAAATTGTAGCACAAATGCAATTTAAATTATATTAAAATCCCTTTTCGGTCATTCATGTTTTATTAATTCTGTTTATGCATTTTTTAAAATGTGCGAGAAGGAGAGGCGCAAATGGATGTGGCAGGACACAATGTTAGTTAGTGATGCTGAAACGGATGTAGATTTTACACCCACAATGTGGTCCCGCTTGTGGCTGATTTAGGATCTTTCGGTGATGTCCTCTACATAACCAGTGCTTAATATACCGTCACTAATGTGGCCTTCCAGCAGACGGGAAATTGTGTTGGGTTTAGTGTTGGCCTCCTTGGCACATAATGGGGCAGATTTATTTACCCGGTCCATTCGCGATCCAGCGGCGCTTTCCTTGCGGTGGATCCGGGTCCGGCCGGGATTCATTAAGGCAGTTCCTCTGACGTCCACCAGGTGGCGCTGTTGAGCTGAAGTTCGCCGGAATGCACTGAAATACACCGGCCTATTCCTAGTGAAGGTAAGTGCAAGTCTTGCGACACTATTTTTTTTTTAAAAGCGGAGGTTTTTCCGAATCCGTCGAGTTTTCGCTCCGACACGCCCCCGATTTCCGTCGCGTGCATGCCAGCACGATGCGCCACAATCCGATCGCGTGCGCCAAAATCCCGGGGCAATACAGGGAAAATTGGCGCAAAACGGAACACGTCGGGAAAATGCGAATCGGGCCCTTAGTAAATGACCCCCAATGGGTTTAAATGTCCAAAAACTTCTAGGAACAGAAGTCCCACAAAAATTTGTTACAGTGGCACAAAGGATGAGATTTGACCAGGAATTATCATATCCGTGCAACTTTATTAAGAAACCACAAAAGGAATAATCGGATTTGGCGCTTATTATGTGGGAACAGTTGTCGCTGGTATCAATAGATCATGACCTGCACTCGATCTACAACACAGGTCGCTTACAGTAAGGGACCACTATAAATATAACAGAGTATAGTACCTGCACCAACAGGTTGGCGGAATTTTGTCCCTCCGGACTTACCGTAACTTAGGTGACGTCACCGTACGGAACTCACCGGAACTGTGCTTGGAGTGTGCAGCCGCCGGCCGGGGCTCCACTCCTTACGCAGTTAGTACTGTTCAGCTTATTAACAACCCCAAGTGGACTAGCTGCGTGACACAGCTACTGGACGGACGATACCACAAGTGCTCAAAGACAGTTTTCTTCCCGGATCATCTAGTCCGAGAGGAGCAACGGCAGCCTTATCAAAGGTACCAACATTTATTACATACACGTACACCAGTACACCGCACTGTGATTTGTTTTGCTACAGATACATAGGTGTTGCCTTCTCTGTACGACTATAGTGTGTAATGGTTAGGCACCTTGGCTGCGTTTTTTTCTTATGCACACTTTATTTTTAACTTTATTAAGAAACCCTTGGAAAAACATGAGGTCCCCAACTTAAGGACATCCGATTTAGAGATGACCCCTAGTTACAGACGGACCTCTCTGCCTCCTGTGACCTCTATGGATGCTTTACTTTAGTCCCAGACTACAATGATCAGCTGTAAGGTGTCTGAAATAAAGTTTTATTAATAATCCTTGTTCCCAAGACAGCACAAAATTTTGAAAATCCAATTTTCCCCGGGACCTAAAATTTTTTTTTTTAATTTTTTTAATTTTAAAATATAAAGTTCTGACTTACATACACATTCAGATTAGGAACAAAGCTAAAGAACCTATTTTGTACGTAACCCAAGGACTTGCTATAATTGTCAGAAGTCAAAAGGCCCTGGAGGCCACTTTTAAAAGCAAAAGAGATATCACAGATCTGTTGGTGACAGCTGATTACTAAGTGGTCTTTGATGACCACCTTTCCATTGGAAAAATTTGTCCTTGATCCATTATGGTGGTTTACAAGATGGTGGCCACTGTACTGTAATGGTAGGACATGGCCAAGGACAGTGAGCCCTTACCTGCCTAATTATTGGGTGCACCTTAGACAGCGGCTAATAACTGGGCTTCATGTTCTCACAGTGAATACACAAAACAGAACAAACAAATGGAAAACACAGTTGGGGGGAGGGGAATGGTCCGGAGTCTCAACAGGATATGCAAAACAAGAAGGCCGAGACGTGGCTGTAATAGGCCCACTCACCCATTCATTTATTTGGAATCAGATATGTAATTTTCCCGTTCGTTCCCGAAATAAACTGCTTCCTGGGACTTTTGACTCTTAATATATAAATTCTTTAGTTTCGAGAGCCAGTCAAAATCTTTTGCTTTTAGTAAACTTTTTGAACATCCTTTGCTTTTAGGTCCTTATGACAAAGCTTGTCCACAACAAACCACCAACAGCTGGCTAGGTCGGGAAATGTGGTTATGATCTCCTCCAGTCTAATTTCATAGCTCTGCCATTATGGGTTTGGCTTTTTTACATTAGAATTCCCATCAGGCACATTAAACAGGATTTGTCCAAGAATATTTATATCTATGTAACGGTTGGTTCCATGCAACCGGGTTCAGGTCCCAGAGCTGAGACTTCAGCCAGAACTCTGAGTTCAACATTAGGACTCACCTCCACCTCCACCTTTTCGCGTGAGCAGCACCAATTGTGGTTGTTACCGGTGGGGAAAAGAGTTCAGCTTCAGCTGAACTTGATGAACCTGAACCTGAACAGGTCCTCTCATCCCTACTCACGACCATTCAGTTGTGGTCATCTCCATCCTCCAGTATCTCTCCAGTCTTTCTACATAGAACTGTGTGGTGCTGGAGTAAGGTCACAGCACGATCTGATCGGTTTGGTTTCAATTTTAAGTGCCAGTGTAACTTGGGAAGGGGAATTCCAAACGGCAATAAAAAATGAATTTTATTAGATAAATTTACTACAGTCACAATTAATTTCTCAAAAAGCCATCACTAGGGAGTCCAGACATCTGGGGGCCACCACAGAGGTATTTTTCAGAGTGAGAATGTTTGGTAGACCCTAAACTTGGCCATTCGGAGGAACACTATGCATTATGCGGCCCCCAAACATAGGGGGGGATTTATCACTTCTTCTATGGCAGTTTTCTGGCATAAAAGCAGTGGAATAATTGCAAATTCTTCCGCAGTGTGGGCGTGGAGGGAGATTAGTGGGGCGCGGCTACCGCTGGAAGGGGACTTGTCTTCGTTCGCTGGTTTTCATGCAAAACTACGCCAAGTCCAACCTGGCATAGTTTTACTTGCCGGTCGCTAGATACATCAAGAGGTCTATCCAGAGTGACAAGGGGGGGGCATGGCCGCTATCATACACCGGCGCAGGGGCGATGGCTTATAATAAATCTCCCCCTTAATTTTTATTTGGGTCCTATCAATCCACCCACAATAAACAGGATTCGGGGTATGTGTGAGGTTTCCCAGAAGTGCACAATTGATAAAATGTCCTTATTTATACTGTTCATCCCCTTTAAGAATGTAAAAAATATAAATAATGTTGCTCATTGTGCCGTCCGGATTTATAGATTTCCTCATACACGCTAATTGTGTAGACACATAAGTGGTAACAGAGGCCTCTCCTCCATTGAGATGCAAATCGGCCCAAAAATGAATTTCTCGTTGTCGTTCTTCAGTCTATTCAAGTCGCTTTTCGTACATCTGTAAATGCAGGAAACTTCTCTTTCTTCCTTTGTGTTAAAGCTTCAGTTTTACATCTTAAAATGCCTCAGCGGTGAAAGGCGGCGGCGTATGCGCGGAAAAGATCTGCAAAGGATACATAAAGACACTTTTATAGAATAACATGACCTATTTTATAGAAAAGATCAGGGCCGGGAGAATTTCGTAAGGATAATTACCCTTCCTGCAATAACGTATTGGAGAGAGCCTTGAAGAGGTTGTATTCTGCTACATGGGGCCCCGGGGCCGCTCTCCATACAGTTTTGGCAGCCTATTAGCCTCAAGTGTTTTCCACTGTAGGACGGAGTAACATACATGTAAGTAACAACAATACAATTCACATGGAAAACACACAAAAGTACTGATAATTTGACCACTGAGTTTGAGGTCAGTTTTGAAGAGAACATCACCCATAATAGAGCAATAACAGGTCATGGAGTGCAAATAACTTTGATCCCCTGATATTAAGGACTTGCCTGTAGTTTTCTGCGTTGATCACATCGAGGGGTTTTCTGGGAATATGGGAAAGCTCTATGGGCCTTGGGCATGGGTGGAATAAAAGCATATTTCTGGCCATTGAGTGGTCTCCTTGGACCTGGGAACGACAAAGGAAGTGACGTCCCCTAACCAACAGAAGTGACATCCCGTAGCCCAAGGAGGCCACTCATTGGCCTTTACCTCTGGAATGCCAAAATTTAGGAATAGAGGAGTGACGTGAAAGTCAGAGCAGGGTAAGGATGTGTTATTTGGGGGGGATTTATCACACCTTGTATGCCTGAAAACAGACAAACAAGCCGTGACTTAGCCGATGCAGAGAGAGGAATTGTGACTTCTCCTCCATCTGCGCTGGTTAGGCAGGGAGGAGGCATTACCAGGCCATGCCGTGGGGCTATAGCAATAATCCTACGCCAGGTCAGACAGATACAGAAGGATATGGAATAGATAGAGAGATGGATATGAGATAGATAGATATGGGCTAGATAAATAGATATCGATGTGCCCCTCTTTATTATTACTTCCAATCAGTGCTCCTCCGCTTCGTGAATGAGGTCAATGGTTTGGTGTTGCGGAACATCTTGATTCGATCCGTCTCGCCCCCCGGCAGCACTGTGGCATGGAGGTAAATGGGATGCATCTGTTGCAAGCGAAAGCAATATTTAAAATGACAACCATTTATACAACTCCGGGGAGAAGAAACAATCTGACCAAGACCTTTCCCTGAAAAGCAAATGAAATGATTTAGGAATTCAGTGGATTCCCCGGAATTGCTCAGTTTTGTTTACACATTGACCTTGTTTCCTGCGAGACGCAGATTGTTCTAGACTTTTTTTTCCTCTTCATCAGATCATATTTCAATCAGAGGAAGAGTGAAGCATGATCGTTCCTCCTGAGGGGCAAATTAATGCTCAGAAGGTGCACCAGTTCTTTCTGCCGGATGATTGGATTTCTCCGGTGGGTAATAGACTTACATCACTAGAGTCTTGTTCTTAACTCTTCTTTGGCTAAATGTTTTCAACATTGCAACAAGAGTCTGACTTCCAAAAGTTCGTCAGACACTAAACTTAATGCAGCTCAACTTAGGGTAAATATTTACCGTAAATAATAATAAAATAATAATTATAATAAACAAACAAAAGTGAAAGGTTATACAAGTAAACTAGAAAATTTCGAGAGCACTAGAGCTGGGACACCTCGCCTTAGGTCCCCCTATAACATGCAACCCTGTGTCCATCACACGTCCCTCCAGTGCCCTGTTTTGGAAGTGTAAGTGGTCACGTGACTACTGAGCCCAATCAATTTTTTCATGCTTCCTCCAGTCTGTTACCTCCAAAAGTGACTCCCCACATCTCCATCATCACCTCTCTGTTTCATCAGACCGGAACTTCTGATGTCAAGTTTATTCAACATCAAGCTCCAGTATCATTCAGCGTCAAGCCTGACCCACTTATACTTACACCCACTTCTATTTTACCCACTCATATGCCCACTCTTGTGATGACCTCCCATATACTTTGACCTCTTTTGTGTCCCCACTCCTATTGGCTATTCCTCTGCCTAACCCAGTGACTCCCTGTGCTCCCATCACAAAGGACTATTGCTACCTGTTTCTTCATTCCTATATAATATTCCCCATTCCTACACACTATAAGACCTTGTACCTCCAACTTCTACTTTTGCCTTAACTCCTAATGACCATCACCCACTATACCCCACCCCACTGCTATATATCATGCCTAATGATAAGCGCACTCGGACCAGCAATGTGTGGGGTCATAGAAAACATTGCAGGTTCAGGTTCCTGAATCCGGACTTCATTGTGCACCACCATTTTCCCAAGGATCATTGCTCCACACCTTTGCCAACGGCATTTAAAGGGTAAGACTGTGATTGTTTCCAGCACTGAATGTGGATGTTACCAGTGAAGCTGAGCGTTCAAGTTCAGATACTGAACCTTAATGGGTCCGCTCATCCCTACATATGACCCCTGTACCACCACTTCCTAAAGACTATTACCAGCAGTTCCCCATCCCTACATACCATGACCCCAGTTGTCCCCTATCTCTACATACTGTAAGACCTTGTACCCCAACTTTTACTATCCCCCGATTCCCCAACTTCTATAGTTAATGAGAAACATTTACAATGTTGTATTGAATGACCCAAGAGCAGGAGTCAAGTTCTACCATTGGATGCCCCTGGTGCAGGCTCCACAGTGCCTAACAGCAAATATGACCCTGATCCTATGACCCAATGGCTTGGAATTTTTAATTTTTATCCTTTTAGGTACAATTTTCTCCTTTAATATAATAGATTTCCCTGGATGTTGTGTTTGTGCAGTAGAATTTTCCTTATTATCCCGGATATTATTAACGAGTCGGTCACTTATCAGCCTACGGTGAAAGCCGAACACTCGGAATCTCTGATGCTCATAATTATGGAACACAATCTGGCAATTAATAACAGAACCTATTACACGTCTCACTTTGATCCAGTAATTATTTATCCAGCGCTTCAGGAAAATGCTTGACTCAATTTAAAGCCACAATCGCTATTTTTGCCGCAGCCGCCCCGGTATCACGCAGGAAGATAAATTGTCATTTGAAGTAGAATATATTTTCCCTATAAAAAGAGAAGCAGCGAGAATTCTATTAATTAAGGGACGATTTCGGAATTAATTAAAATAAAAAGTATTCTAGCGACTGACGCGGTTTATGAGGCGTGAGACATAATGGCGACTTGAGATTTACGGCGCAGTACGGCGTCACTTGTGTTGTATTGGAATCCATATAAATATTACCTTTGTTTCCTTTGTTGCGATATGGGAAGGAGTGCGGGAAGACGCGGATTTCTTTCTGGTGCATTGCATTTTACATTTCCTCTGTCTGCTGCACATTTATTAGCTCCGGGGCTGAGCAAGGAGACGAATATTAAAAGACTTGTCCAGGTTCTTGTAAATAAAGTTTCTAGGATCGGTTGTATTGGAAATTATAGACTTAAGGCGTTATGCATTCGAGAAAGGTCTCATGAAACAGGATACAAACAGGGGAATGTTTGAGACCCTCTTTAGCTGGGGAGAGATGGAAGGGACGAGCACTTCTCACCCCTTCCATTTCTAGAGACCCAACCCAGATAACAGAAGTCAATGGTGGCCACAAACTACCTGCTAGATCATGGCCACCATTAACGGTCATGTGCATGAAGCCTAAGGGTGTAATCACATAATTTCCTGATTTTAATAACTTATTCCCCCATACAGGGGTCTGGAGATCACTACAAGGGACAACCATGACCTAACCCTGAGAGTGGTCTCAATATTAGTGACAGCTAGCCTTGGAATACAGTTGGCCATGGAGCGAGGCACTGTGGGTCAGGTAGGAGGTACTCACTTGGCAATCCGAGGTCAGGGAAACTTGGTGTGAGATTCAGGGAATTGATTTGGGAAAGCTGAGAAAATGAAAGGTCGAATAGCAAAACCAAGTAAGGTCACAACACATGAACACAGGAGCAGACCCTAAAGAACATAGATTGCGAACCCTCATGACCAGGGTTCTCCTTCCGCTTGTTTCCTGATCACGGTAGTATTGTATTTTCTACTTGCATTTGTTCTTGTCTTACTGTAATGTATGTGAACCCCTTACTGATTGTACAGCACTATGGAATTATTGGGGCTCTATAAACAAATAAATAACAAAAAAATATAATCATAATAATAAGGACAGAGAATTGGGCAAAACCATAGGAGACCAGAGCAAGGGTGAGTATACAAACCTGGTTTCCATCATTTTACCTGCATCAGGGCAGCTTAGGTCATTGACTGGCAGGATCAAAGGCCACTATTGCTTAGAGAAATCCTGTGGACAGTTGGCACCTGGCCCAAGCAGGTCAAGATGTGGTCGGACAATGAGGCTTATTTACTAAGGGTCCCGTGGCCGCATTTTCGTCGGGTCTCCCGACTTTTCAGGGATCGCGCCGGGGATTGTGTCGCACGCAATCATATTGTGTCGCAATCGAGCCGGCTTTCACGCAACCCAAATTCGGGGGGGGCAGGTTGTCGGACGATCCGACAGATTCGGACTATGTGCGGGATTTAACATTTACATTTGTGTTGTAAGCCATGCACCGGGAATAAGAAGGTGAACTCCGTGGACCTGATGGGGGAAGCGACACATGCAGAATATCTGGCGCACGATCTTCAGGAATCACGACAAAGTTTATCCTTGTTGGACAGTCCGGATGGGGGATCACCGAGGGACCGGGTAAGTAAATGTGCCCCAATAGGTTGGAGCAGGGGGGGTCAGGCACTCCTAACCATAACCTGTCTGGAACTATTGCCTGACTACCTCCAGGTCAAGTGGGGGTCAGTTAAGGTTAAATGTCAGATCAGTCATGGTCAAAAATAATGATCAAAATAGCAGAATCAGAAGTCCGATAACAAAGTCAGGATCAGAAACATCAGAACTATTTTCCAAGGAACCCATAACTCTCCAGAGGGGGGAGGTGCCTTTATAATGTGTGCTGTCAGTCATTGGCCAAAAACATTTTTTTAGCTGGGTGCACCAAATAGGCGAGTACACTATGACCTGACCCCCAGTGCCCACAGAGTGAGATGTAAGTTGATTGGAATTGCAAAGCCAAACCAGTGGTCCCTGATCACAGTACAGTCTGGGTACAACCACAACCTCTGTGATCCCTATGAGAGGGCTCTTGTCGGCCATACGTCATACTTAACGAGTTGGTCACTTGTATCATAGAAAAATAGGTTAGAAAAAGACATCAGTCCATCCAGTCCAACCTATACATTATATTGCATTGGTCCAGCGTCATTGAATCTCTTGGTCATAGTTTTTGTCATACCTTATACTTACCCCGGTACCCAAAAACACACCATGCTCACAGTCTGCAAATATTTTCTTATTGATCTACAAACCCAGGACTGTATTATACCAAGGTCTTTCAATCATATCATAGACCAGAGGGGTCACAAATTTGATCTAGCGCTGCCTCATGTGGACTTCATTCCATGTTATGCTGTTGGTGGACAGAAGTTCAATGAGAAATCCAGCTCTGCCAATAAAAGAGAAAGATACTTAGAGGACCATAAACACGGATGAGACCATCAAGAACAAGCAAAGGATTTCTTGTGACAGTCTCAGAAAACAGAAGTGGCAGCGGTGACAGTCGCTCTCCCCCGTCTCCTCTGAAGAAGAATAATAAAGCATTTACTTGAGAACACTGTGAACCTCGAAAAGGAAAATCTGTAGCTCCTCGCTGGGACTCTTTTAATCTGGAAGGATTGGCATTGTAGCAGTGTGTCTCCGGCATTGTGCCTTCCACTTTTCATGGAAATATTAGAAACATTCTGATGTAAATTACAGCTCGAATCGGAGAAAGACAGATGTGTAGCATACGCTTCTGTAATGTAAGATGTTGGCGAGCCGGAATTCTCTTCTGCATTTACATCAGAATGTGTCGTGTCGATGGTGGGAGCTAACAGGCGATGGTAAATTCACAAACCGGGAGATTATAACGCTAACTTGAATAAAGCATTCGGGTCCTAAAGAACAATTCTCCGACCATACCTGCTTCAGTACATAGGTTCAAGCCTGGGTTTCCTAAACCGGGTGTTAAGATCCATTGGATGTCCATTCGAATCCCTGTCAAAAGCAAATCAAAGAGATTTATGGAGATACAGAATCAGCACTAAAGCCCTACTATCTGGGTATTTATCATATCAGGGATGTCTTCTGATGGAAGTCTGGTGTCCAGAATTCAATGATGACCCTAAACATTCTGCTTCCTGAGGTGAGCTTTAGATGGCACCCTCCATTGCAATGGTAGACCTGTACCCTGCTCCAGAGGACCAGAACCCTGCAACTCATTGATTGTAACTGACACTCTGCACTAGTGTACCCAACCCAAAACGACCAGAACCCAGCTCCTCCTTGTCATGTGCATGGCATCTTACACTGGTAGACCTGAACCCTGCCCAAGCAGACCTCTCTGTCATGTGCCTGGTATTTATCTGCTGGTGGCCTTGGGCACTGTCCAAATCAACCTTTACGCTGGGCATCCCTGTCTTGTTTTTTGGACTCGCACTGCTGGACTTACACTCTGTGTCTCCTTTTCCTGTGAATAATAATGAGTAGGAGATGTTTCTATACATCCTCGCAGTATGTAGCTATACTCTGCCACTTACCTCTGTAATTCACGGGTTTGCCTAGATGTCTTACTGTATGGAAAAGTAAAGAGAAAATAAGAACTTGGATGAAGCCCAAATAACCATAAACATAACACCAAAGTGTGAAGATCCAAGCAGAAGACATGAGGCGCCATAAAGATATTGGGGCTCATTTACTTACCCAGTCTTGTCGAGATCCCGGGACGTATTGTCCGACGTGGATTCACTAAGGTCGTGCGCCCGATATCCAGTAGATGTCGCTGCAGCACCAAGGTTCACCTGCTTTTTCCCGGTGCATGTAAGTGCTTGATCTTGTGATGTTTTTTAAATTCCGCGTTTTTTCAGAATCAGTCGGGTTGTCCAAAGGCCACGCCCCTGATTTCTGTCACGTGAAAGCTGGTCTGATTGCTCTAAAATCCGATCACGTGCGCCAAAATCCCGGCGGAATTCGGCACAAAATGGAAAAATTCGGGAAACCCGACAAAGGTGCGGCCGCGTTGTAAATGAGCCCCATTGAGAATATTAATGGTCAATAGAGATGAGCGAGTATACTCGTCCGAGTATACTGCTCGGTCGAGTATTAGCATACTCGGACCGGCTCGTTACTCGGACGAGTATCTCGCCGGCTCGAGATCGAGCAGTAAATTAATAAAATAAATTGAATAAAAGTATTTTTATTGTAAAAAATGCAGATGTTTTACTTGTAAGAACACATTGAAATAACACTATTCTTCACTTTCCAGGTGTTCGCGCGTGTCTCCCGCTAGGTTCGGAGATGTTCGGAACATCTGGAATGTGAAGAATATTGTTCTTTCAATGTGTTCACTGTTTTTAATGTTTTAATTCTATTCTTCACTTTGCAGCTGTGCGCGCCTATCTCCGAACCTATCGGAAGACACGCGCGCACACCTGCAAAGTGAAGAATAGAATTAAAACATTAAAAACAGTGAACACAGGAGCATTTAAGTGCAGAACACATTGAAAGAACAATATTCTTCACATTCCAGATGTTCGTGCACATCTCCTAACTTAGGGGGAGACACGCGCGCACACCTGCAAAGTGAAGAATAGTGTTATTTCAATGTGTTCTTACAAGTAAAACATCTGCAAACATCTGGAATTTTTTTTTTGCACTGTTCTTTTACTGTTCAGTTTTATTAAAAAAATGCTCGAGTCTCCCATTGACTTCAATGGGGCTCGTTATTCGAGACGAGCACTCGAGCATCTGGAAAAGTTCGTCTTGAATAACGAGCACCCGAGCATTTTAGTGCTCGCTCATCTCTAATGGTCAACATTCACAGTATAGGACTAGCCTACCAAAAGAACCTCAGGTGGCCCAGTGCTCTAACCCAATCATTGACCCATGAGATACAGCAGAACGTAGCACAATTTGGAGACTATTAGGGTATATTCCATTGAGGTTGATGGTGGATTATCCTACAAAAACCAAGTCCAACCCTGAACACTTACTACAGTCTAAAACTTTTAAGAGATTAATTGTCTCTTTGGGATTTAAATGAGTTACAAGGACTTTCTGGGTATTGTTGGTGGCGCATGTAACAAATGTAGCTGAAGGAATCACCTTTCTCTCATTACAGCCGCTCCATCTCCGCTCAGTATGTAACAGCTTCTACTGATGTATAATACCCACTAATGGTTCTTTAATGTGTGGATTAGTAAATGGGTTGAACGTAAGAGAGAAAGTTCTTAAAAATCACTGATGTGGCCCATTAAAGGTTCATGATCCGGAAAACAAAGTGTAGCAGAAAATCGGATTCTACAGGTCACATGAAAGAAAAGGACACAGATCTACAGTATTCTCTATTGTCATTGTATGAGAACTTGTGCTGCACTGCAATATGGCCAGAAAAGTAATTGTGGTACTGGTGGTACCTGGCTCGGATGGTTCAGGAGAAAGTGGTGCAAGGCACCTGAGGCTCAGAGATGGAAGAGTCGTAGAGAGGTGGAGGTCAGAGCAGGCAGAGGTTAGTGGTGGATATGTCACCAAAAAACATGGTTCAAAGACAAAGGTCACAATGTATTGCACACACCCGCCAAGGAAACTAGAGATGAAAACCTCCACTGCTCAGACATCCATTGATACAGGTACAGGCACAGGTACAATTAACACAAATTTCTCCACTTGATATCAGCACAGGTGGTACTTGTGCACTTTCTACAGGCACCGACCGTCTGAATGGTCCTCTTCTCCGTGACTCTGTGTTGGCTCATGGCTTTCACAAACATATGTCCCTGTAGTTAAAGTGTCCTGCATCATACGCATTGGGGCACATTTACTTTCCCGTCCCGTTGCGACTGCCGATACAGAATGTCCGACGAGGATTCGGGTCTGCCGCGATTCACTTACAGCATGCGCCCTATTTCTTGAATGTGTCGCTTCCCCGCTATGGTCCACCGGAGTTGACCATCTTCTTCCCGGTGCATGTGAGTGCTGATCTTACAACACAATTTGAATAATAAATTCTGCGGTTTGTCCGAATCAGTCAGGTTGCCCGACGGCCCGCCCCCCGATTTGTGTCGAATGAAAGCCGGCGCTGAATCGACACAATCCCCTATGCGATTCGCCACAGAACAAAAATAGTCGGGAAACCCGACAGAATCGCGGTCCGCGGTCCCTTAGTAAGTGCGCCCCATTGACCTACCCAGAAATTCTGGGACCTGAAGTCAAAGAAATCTCCATCCTTATCATGTGCAAATGAGCACCGAGTCTGGAGCATCTCGTACCCAGTTTCACTGTTCGGACCTGAGAGGACCTGACAGTACTGGTTTGGGGTGCAGACAAACCTGAATATTGTCGGTTTGGTGGCCGAAGAGCCAATCCGGCAAATTGATGCCCCTAGCAACTAGCCATGGCGAACGTTCATGCGCATAGTAATAAAAATTACGATTTACTTCCCAGGTTCATATCTTTAGGACTGGAGGTCAAATTTGAAATAATTCACAAATTGAAAGGTGCAACAGCAATGACATGAGGTGCAGGGGTTGGATACAGCAAGGAAGTGGAGCTTCCAGAACCAGAAGATTGTTCCAGTATTAGCGCATTGCTACATTTTTTTCCTAATTAAAGCCGATTAGTAAAGTTTTATTCATTTGCATCAGTAAAACTTTTTCTGTCCCCGGACAACCCCTTTAAGTTCAGGGTGATGAATGTAGAATCTGTGCGGTGGAGCAGAATGTTTTGGATGTGACTGCAGCAATAATCTCGCCATCAGACGGTGCGGAGATATGAGGATTGCCTGGGTCACGTAGAAATCACACTCTCTTCACTGCAGCTGCTCTAACCACAAGCGGCAGCGGAAAAGAGCAAGGCAGGCAGAATATTAACCATTGATTCAGTGCCGCTCTGTGCCTGGAATATGTAAGCAAAGGGACGGCAGGAAGACGGAAATGGCTTGTATCCTGTGGATGGATAATTACATTGCAGATCTCAGACTGTTAGGTCCCAGGTTTGTACCGGGCAGCAGAGCATCCAGCCACTTCTCACTGTGCTCTTACTCGTAACCCTCTACGTTACGGTCTATTAGAATTACAGAGTTGCTCAACCAGCAATCACCGAACCCTATGGAACAGTCTCCAAGGGGTTAGTGTTCTACTGGGAGGTGAGGACACAGAGGTGGGACCCATCAATGAGAAGTATTGTAGAGGTAACACAACTTTCCAAAGCTGGAACAACGTCTTTGCCCATAACTAACCCTATCAAAGCTGAAGCTGAAGCTAATGATGTCCTTGGCAGCCACCGGAACACAAAACAATACAAAAAGTTATCCATCAACATCATTTATGGACAACGTAACTTCCAGCTTGAAGGAGAAGACAACTTATCATAAAGTCTACTATACAGTGGATCTTTTACCATCTTCACCTACTCCAACTCTTTGCTTCCTTTCATTGGGGGCTGTTCCAATAGTGTTGATGCATTATGATAGAGCAAGACAAGAGCTTTAGTATCCTAGGGGCAACATATCTGAATTAGGGAAACAATAGCAGTGAGTAACAATAACAATGGTGGTTATATAGTCAAAGGAGTTAATGGACATCTACCGCCAGTATTTTGGTGACGTAAGCCTGAGCGCCTCAGGTTCATTTGCATATTTGAATAAGCTTCTTTTACAGCTAATATGGGGCTCCGGAGATAACGGAAAATGAGTCCATCATCCACAGTAGGTAACGAGTGTGCAATGTAAGACAGTCTACCACGAAAAACTGGTGGTAGATATTCTTTTAGTCTATGAAACCAGGGCTCCCATATATGGAAGAGGAGGTCCCATTCAGATCTCAGAGTACTGATTGTACTGTAGTTTAGAGAACCAAAAACCTCATATCCTCTGAAAGTTGATATTCTTATCTTTAAAATGACACAAAAAACAGGTGCTATAGAGCCCATAATAGAGGCCTCTGAAGGAATGCCCCCCCTCAAGCAGTTAAAATTGGCTCATCATGTACAAAGCAGTGACTATCATAGGTAAACCTGCAAGTTTCATCCACTACCTGAATGAGGCTGATAGTTTTGTGGTGTAAAAGCTGGTTCCATTTTAATAAGTTCTCCTACACATATTGAAAATGACTGGGAGGAATGTGATTAGCCTTTGAATCTGAGAATTGGTGTCCTAGTCCTTCCTCCCCTGCTTTAATAAAAGGCGGCTTACGTGGAGCTTTCTTCTCCAACAACTGCTTATAGACGCAGGAGTTTAGGTGGGGCTTGTGTAATGAGTTTAATATTCTCAGGGCCGGTTATGCTGGTGCACGGACGCTCCATTTGCACAATCGTTATCGTTAGAGAGTTGTCACTTCTATGAGTCAGGAACCTGACCAAATCTGTAGACCCTGAGTGTTACTTTTAGGTGACCCTCGTACAGGTGGCTCCAAGGCTTTGTAAGTTACAAGGTCGCGTCTTGCAATTTTACTTTGATTTTGGCGTGAGATGCACCTGTGTCCACTTATTGCTTCGGATTAGTGGACTCGTTCAGGTTTGGGATTGCCGAAGACAACTGAAAATAAACCGGATAGATTGGTTTGGGTAGCTGAGCTCGAATGCTCCCTGACACTAGTAACACTCGCTGTCTATGCTGTCACCCTTTAAACATGACGTCATTGGGGAGTGTTGATACTAAGGAAAATGCTGAGCCCTCACGTCAAACCCAAGCTTCTGGCTAAAGTCAGGTAACCTGAACCCGCACTGTTTGGCATGGACCCAAACATTGCTGGTTCTGGTCAGCTCATCACTGCTTATTGCATCGTAGTTGAAAGAGAGATTAGTACACAAGCATAGACAAGCATAATACAAGCATAATACAAGCATAGTACAAGCATAATACAAGCATAGTACAAGCATAGTAAAAGCATAGTACAAGCATAGTACAGGCATAGTACAAGCATAGTACAAGCATAATACAAGCATAGTACAAGCATAGTACAAGCATAGTACAAGCATAGTACAAACAAAGACGAGCATAGTGCAAGCATAGTACAAGCATAAACAAGCATAGTACAAGCATAATACAAGCATAGTACAAGCATAGTACAAGCATAGTACAGGCATAGTACAAGCATAGTACAAACAAAGACAAGCATAGTACAAGCATAAACAAGCATAGTACAAGCATAATACAAGCATAGTACAAGCATAGTACAAGCATAGTCCAAAAAAAACATTAATTATCTTATGTTTAGTGTATATTTTGGAAACATTTGTATTTGGTTGAGGTTGCAGAGCTGGGTTATTTTTATGTCTCTTTAAAAAAATACAGAATTTCACTGATATAATTCCAACCTGTTTCTATCAGTCCTGGTGACTACAAATTTGGTTGTCCCTGGATACAACCATAAATCTTCTGACTATGGTCGGGCAGGGAAGTTTCTTCTCATGAATAGCTTCTCTTGTCTGCACACTGCAGTGCTCTCTGCCTCCTGCCCCTCCCTACCACATTACAAAACCAGCTCAGATACAGGCACCTCCTGCCAGCAAGCAGCAGTGTGCTTAGGCTGCATTCACGATGTATATACGGCCGATATACGTCCTCCATAGACGTCAATGGGCGCACGGCGCCCTACGGGAGCGGTACGGTGCAGCACACGTGCGGCACCGCACCGCTCCGTACCCGGAAAAAGATAGGACATGTCCTATCTTTTGCCGTAATATGGCGCCGTGCGCCATTACTTCCTATGGAGAGGGGCGGGGCTGAGCTGCGCTCACCTCCTCCTCCTCTCCCCGTACACTGCCGTTGCCCGCTACGGTATGGTACGGGCGGGCAACGGCAGTGTGAATATAGCCTTACTCTACAAGTAACAGACAGATGAGGACTTTATAGTTGAGATGACTGTGTATTTTGTTGATTAGAAGAGTTTCAGGGCTGAGAGTGTCATTGTGTGTTATATGCGTCTCATGGATCTCATCCTCTCTTATCTCTGATCTGACTCATCTCTCTTTCTATGTGTTAGATACTAGTAGAAGGTTCAGTAGCGAAATAAAAGTGTAAATAAACCCTGGACCCTAAAAATCTAAGCACATTGCCAGCACACAGCATCTCATATCACAGAGGGATCATAAAGTGTCATGGGGGTGAGGAAGGGCTGTAGGTCCAGCTCCAGGTTTCAGTAGGCCCTTGGGCGACAGAGCCTTAGTGGGCCCCTTTGTGGCATGTATTCATTACATACAGCCCCCTCACCTCCCATGGATTATATGCATTTCCCTCACCCCCCCATGGATGTGATCAGTAATAAAAAAAAAAATAATGCTCACCTCAGTCCTTTGTTTAGGTCCATGGCTTCCACTTTGCTGCTTCTTCTTGCCGTCAGTCGCACAGCGCTTCAAATGCAGAGACGCTGGCCGGCGTCCTGCAGCACACAGAGCGCTGTTTTACGGTGCCGGCACCCAGGCTCTGCCAGACTGCTGGGGACAGAGATATTTGCCCGGCTATGCCGGGTGATGACGCTGGGCCTGAGGGGCTACATATTATTCATAGGGGTGAGGAGGGGCTGCATATAATGAATCTATGGGTGGTGAGGCGGCCTGGGCTGTATGTAATTATTCCATGGGGGTGGAGGGGGTACATATAATTCATGGGGGCGAGGAGGGGCTGCATATAATCTATGGGGGGGGGGTGAGGAGGGGCTGCATATAAACTAATGGTGGGTGAGGGGATGCATAAAATTAATCTATTAGCGGTAAGGGGGGCCTGGGCTGTATATAATTATTCCTTGGGGGGGCGGCTGCATATAGTCCATGTGAAGGTGAGTGAGCTGCATATAATTAATCTATGGGTAGGGAGGGGGTCCCTGGCTGTATATAATTAAACCATGGGGAGGGGTGGCTGTATATAATCCAAAGGGAAGTGAGGGGGCTGTATATAATTAATCTATGGGGGGGTGAGGAGGCTGCATATAAAGAATTCATGGCACTTTGTTTACTGCAAAGGGGCCCACTGAGGCTCTGTCACCCAAGGGCCTACTGAAACCTGGAGCCGGCCCTGTATATGGGAAATATACACATGGAGGATTTTGCAGCTGCAAAAACTGGACAGAACAATACATACGGTCATGTGCAAAAGGGATTTTTTTTTTTATATTTGCTACATTGTTGCCATTTATAACTTTTCTTTAAAAATACAATCTCTCCCTCCTCAGCCTGCAAAGTCACGCACCGGATCCTTAGGAAATCACTCGCTGTCTTTCTATTGTTATAATAATAAATAGACGCATCTCAAGCAGAAAAATAACGATGGACAAAGCACAAAGGAAAATAAATGACACAGCAAAGAGCCGATCAAGCGACAACTCTCCGCAATGACAGCGTGGATCCATCGCCACCACCGCCGCGCCGGTGAGTTTCCTAACAACCCTGATCTTAAGGGGCACCCCATGGCTCATTTAAATGATTATGCTGAAAGAAGCATTACAGAGCGGCGCTATTACGGACGGCCTTTACCCAGCCAGAGATTGATGATGGCCGCACGCAGGTCCTTGTAGCCGGGCACCATGTTGAGGCAGAAATGGAACCGAGGTAGAAAAGAGCAAAGCAAATGTCAGCGAAACCAGGGACCGTGTCAAGGTTAAGTTGAAGTGACTTTGTAAAGTGGTGATTATTGACCTGAACGAGCGCAGATAAAATGCTTGTTGATATTCAGACGAGGGAACATCGGGAATCCTGGAGACGCGTCCTTGACTCATAGAAGGGGAAGATGAGAAATAATTTGGTGTAAATGATCTCACCAGGTCTGCATGTTACACGGATGTGTCCTCTCCTCGTCGTCCGCTCTGGTTTAGTGGGAGTTTATTTAATTTTTTTTTATAGCAATAATAATAATAATAATAATAATAACAACAATAGTAATAATAACATAATCATTACAGTTACATTACATTACAATTACAGTTGCTGTAATTGACCCTAAGCGCTTCTCAATACGGACAGAAAGGTTTTGGCAAAGGTGCTGTTTAATCGGCTGGTGCAGTTTGCACCCCGGCTCCTTTCGGGACCCAGCACTGCTCTGTTCCAGGCCGCAGTACATTTAGTGCTGTGCTTTGTGTCCGGGAGGCAGTGGAGCAGGGCAGGGCTGGTAACTGGAAGGGGTACTTGCTGTCCTTGGATCAGGCAAAAGCGTTTGATCGGGTTAACCACGAGTACCTCTGGTCTGTCCTTCTGAGGTATGGCCTGCCGGGCGGGTTTGTCAATTGGCTCAAAGTTTTGTACGCAGGGGCAGAGAGTTTCCCGCTTGTGAACGGTTGGATTGGCCGCTCTTTTGAGGTCGGGTCTGGTGTTCGCCAGGGTTATCCTCTGAGCCCACTGCAGTACGTGTACGCGATCGACCCATTCCTTAGGAGGGTTGATTGTGGCCCATTGGTGGGAGTCGTGAAGGACCGGACAGCACCAGAAGCCACTCTA
This sequence comes from Engystomops pustulosus, assembly GCF_040894005.1. NCBI lineage: Eukaryota > Metazoa > Chordata > Amphibia > Anura > Leptodactylidae > Engystomops > Engystomops pustulosus. The sequence goes on along the minus strand of NC_092415.1, from coordinate 9,593,732 downwards.
AGGGTGGTAGCGTATGCCGATGATGTCACCTTTTTTGTGTTCTCATGAGGGGAGACGCAATGGGTGATGTCAGAGGTTGGCCGCTACTCAGAGGCTTCTGGGTCCAAGATCAACCGGGATAAGTGTGAGAGTCTCTGGCTGGGAGAGGGAGGTCCAGGCTTTGATCTCCCGGACACTCTTGCAAGGCCCCAGGACTCTCGGCATCGAATTTGGCCAGGGGGATTACCCCATGCAAAACTGGGACTAGGCTGAAGCTCATAAAGAGGGAGGTTACTTACCGCACGAGGAGACAAGTAGGGTTGTGTATGGTCAACCCTGTGGTGTTCCTAGTGAATACCTTTCTTAAGATCAATGTAGCAAACCTCTGGAAAGAGAGGGCTCCTCCGTGGGTATACTTCTGTAGGGGATGGTTTCGGCCTTTCTTCCAGGAATGGGAGACAGGAGGGCAAGTGAAGGATCTCCGTACACCGCATGGGCATCTACCGGCTTACGCTACCCCGGTTCTGAAGGTGATTCGCCGGTGGGGTCTGGGAATGTGGGAGATCAGGACCATGTCGAGGAAACTCCTTGACAAAAGGGTTCTGTTGACCCATTTCCAGAAGCCTCTGGCCCTCAGGGATTGCCCAAGTCGGGATCTGGGGGTGGGTTTGAGTTTATTGAATTCCATCAGGATCCTCTTGAAGTTTTGGGACGTGACTTGGCGCTGCTTCCATGGAAAGCTGTGTGTGAGGGACAATCTGAAGTGTAGGAGCTCTGAGGAAAGGGGTTGTCCCCGGGAGGAGTGCGGTGGCCTGCTGGAGAGCATGGACCACTTCCTGCTTCAGTGCCCCTTTAACACAGAGGTGTACAACCGGGTGGGCGCTTCCATCCATTGGCCCGGGTTGGCCGGTCTCTCCTATGCGGAGTGGGCCTATGGAGCATTCAGAGGCCTGGGTGGCCGGGACCGCTGCACGTTATTCCTAGTCAGTCTAGTGGTCAGGTACCACACGTGGAACGCACGGTGTTTAGTGTCGACGCAGCGTAAAATCCTCCCGGTGGATGAGGTGGTTAGGAACATTCTGGGTGACCTGGTGAAGGTGCGCTCTCTGGAGTATGAGAGGCTGGGCACGGGGAGGACCTCTCTCCTTTGGAGGGGGTTCTCCTTTAGTGTCCCTTAGTCTGTCATCTCCTCTCCTGGTGTTTGGCTGATGCTGCACTGTAGATTTTTGTTTTGTGTTCTGGGCATGTAGTGATGTAGGGCTTGCAGGCGCCGAACCTGGGCTTTATGTGGATTCGTTGATATGATTGTATTATGTTTTCATCATGTTGTAAATACTGTATATATTGTATGTATATATTGTATATAGTGTGGTTTGGGATATAGTGTTAGGTTGGGAGGGGGTGATGGTGGTGGGATTTTTGAACTGATATTGGGCACTGGTCTAAACTTCTTAATGGACATTAGACCAGTGTCTGAGGGAGGGAGTGGGCGTGGGATTTAGTTTAGTGTAGGGTATATTCTGTGATTGGAGTATGTGTTTATGTTCATTTATGTTAATTTGTGGGTGTGCTTTGTTTTTAATTGTTGGTTTATGATGTGGTTGGGTTGGTATCTTGTGTTATTTAATTATTTTGGTGTATATGTTCTGTTTTTCAATACTAGGTGTGAATGGGACTGGACCAGCAGGTGAGTTGTTGTAAATATTTTGTATATAATGTTTGGTTTATGTTTTGTGTTTTTCTTATGTTTTATATGATATTTTAATAATAGATCTACAGGATGTAACTCAGGATCAGTACAGGATAAATCATGTCATATACAAACTAGAATTATAAGTCTGAATGTGGATATATAGTAAATTCCTATTACTCCCTTTATATCCCTCATCTTATATTTGGGATGAAGTTTAATCCATGGACATTTCCTTGTTAGATTTCGCTCTGGTTTGTGCTGAGGGTTCGGTCTCACGTCCCCAGATGTTACATCACCACATGAGCCGATGTGTCTGATTTTTAATTAAAGCCGCCCCCTCCCCCGTCACATTCAGTGCAGCTGGAATCTATAGAAAAATTTACAAGGGGAAATCTTTTGCCTCTTTACGTGAGATATAAATGCTGTTTCCAAACCTCCTCCGAGATGCACGGCGAGGACAATTTACTAACTGGAGAAAGTCTCTGGTCTCCTCGCTGTGAAAGTTCAATTAGAGGCAGATCGCAGCGCGCAGAGCCGCATCGCAATCATATATCCCCATCGTGCCGCCGCCTTCCACTGGCGCCAATAAATGCAGCACAATTGGGGTTGGGAGCGCAGCATATTACACAACGGCTACTGCTTATTACTATGTATTTAGGCGTAAATTCCAGATTCTCCAGCCCAAGTATGTCACAGGATCGGGTGGGATTTTCATGCTGAAAACAACAGATCAGCGATAAAGCCGCCATCATATTGTGAATCGTAAATGAATGAAACAATATGTTCCGTCGCGTCTCAAGTCAAAATAACATGAAAAATTGGTTAATTAATGTTTTTATTATTTCCCTTTGCAATTATTTTTTAGATTTCATTGTGGAACGGAAAGGCGGAGAGATTGCTGGTTAAACATCGCCATCTGCTGCTACCGAGCGGGTAATGCGAGAGGAGGAGGCGTCGAGGGGATTAAGATGGACTTTTTGGAAGTGAAAAATAAAATCTATTCTATTTTTTATTGCTCATTATGACAATGTTATTCTTAAGCTCTGAGACTTGTAATATTGTGTGGCTGGAATAATCAGTTGTAATGTATTATACACCAAAGAGTTCAGTACGTTATTTTGTTTGCACCTCTCTACCCAATACTGGAGGTGCACTGGTGTCCTCACCCAGCCTCCACCTCTCCCCAATACTGGAGGTGCCCTGGTGTCCTCACCCAGCCTCCACCTCTACCCAATACTGGAGGTGCACTGGTGTCCTCACTCAGCCTCCACCTCTCCCCAATACTGGAGGTGCACTGGTGTCCTCATTCCACCTCCACCTCTCCCCAATACTGGAGGTGCACAGATGTCCTCACCCTGTCTCTACCTCTCCCCAACACTGGAGGTGCACTAGTGTCCTCACCCAGCCACCACCCCTCCCCAATACTGAAAGTGCACTGGTGTCCTCACCCTGCCTCCACCTCTTTCCAGTGCTGGAGATGCACAGGTGTCCTCACTCAGTCTCCACCTCTCCCCAATACTGGAGGTGCACTGGTGTCCTCACTCAGTCTCCACCTCTCCCCAATACTGGAGGTGCACAGGTATCCTCACCCAGCCTCCACCTCTCCCCAATACTGGAGGTGCACTGGTGTCCTCACTCAGTCTCCACTTCTCCCCAATACTGGAGGTGCATTGGTGTCCTCACTCAGTCTCCACCTCTCCCCAATACTGGAGGTGCACTGGTGTCCTCATTCCACCTCCACCTCTCCCCAATAGTGGAGGTGCGTAGGTGTCCTCACCCAGTCTCCACCTCTCCCCAATACTGGAGGTGCACTGGTGTCCTCACTCAGTCTCCACCTCTCCCCAATACTGGAGGTGCACTGGTGTCCTCATTCCACCTCCACCTCTCCCCAATACTGGAGGCCCACTGATGTCCTCACTCAGCCTCCACCTCTCCCCAATACTGGAGGTGCACTGGTGTCCTCATTCCACCTCCACCTCTCCCCAATACTGGAGGTGCACAGGTGTCCTCACCCAGTCTTCACCTCTCCCCAATACTGGAGGCGCACTGGTGTCCTCACTCAGCCTCCACCTCTCCCCAATACTGGAGGTGCACTAAAAAATTAACCAGAATTATTCCTCCGGCATGAGTTGGTTGGGGGTCGCCGCTCTATAGATGCCTCAAGCTGCAGAAAGTTCAGGTTCACTTCTGGCTGAGAGGTGAGTGAGTTCATTTTATTTTGAGCGGATATATTAATATATAAAATAAGTAATTATACATTATGTACATCATTATGGGGGGGGGCACAGTACCATGACATGTGCTGTGATGGGTAAATATAAGGGGACACATTTATATGAGGTCGTTCAACAGCCTCCTGGCATAAAAGCCCCTTCATACTGCCAGAAATCCTGCCCCCCTCCCCCCGAAATGCCATGTGAAGAGGAGCTCTGCTGATACTGAGGACTATTCTTTATTTTCAGCTAAAATACCCCTCTCATATTTACAGGAAAATGTACTTTTTATGTGAAGTTTTTGATCCCTGAGCATCTTCTCCAGGACTCATCCATCACCTTCCGGAATATTCTGTGCCCTCCATGGCGCGCCCCATACTGACTGCTGAATATCGATGGCACTATTACCAGATCCCACTAATCTGTGACGCAGCCGCTACCTTCAGCATCAGCGACTTTGCGGTCAGAGTTTTCGTTTTGCCAAAGGCTCAGAATTCAGTCCATGAAATAACATATAAAATGTAGCCAGAAAGAAGAGAATCCAGAAGGTTCTGTGAGAGCTGATGCGTTGCCTTACTATGGAATAAAAGGGCGGCTCTTTATTAACTTTACCTCGGCCTGGTTGGCGCACAGTTTTTTTCTGTTTATGTTATTGAAAGACCTGAATGTCTGGTGAGCGCCAACATTGGGCCACATTTATCAGAACCGGTGCAGCCTGTACTTTGTGCAGTGTCCTGTGGGGCGGCAGGGGGCAGCAGATTCATCAGAAATGGGACCAGGTCGTCATGATTCTGGCGCCCCCTGTACTGCTCAGGAAGTGGCTGCCATTTTTTGCACTTTGTTGATGCTGCAGAGATATGGTGCACGTCAATAATAAATGTGGCGCACAGTCGGGTTAAGCAGTAACAGACGCTTTAGCTGCACAATTTTTCTGTCTTTCGGCAGTGGCAGATTTTGTGTCCCATGTGCCCCGGACTGTTCACATGACTAGGGCCCCTACCCAGGGGTGCACCACCCATGAGGCAAGTTGAGATTTTTGCCTCGGGCGGTGCCACCTGGTGGTCAATGAGGGGGCGGCATCATGCACTGTAGTGATGTCGGTAAAGAGTAGCTAGCCGGAGCCAGGACATTGTACATAAAAATAATCTGCCACATGTCCTGGCTAAACGTTGGTCAGCAGGAGGAGAGGGCGGCAGGTTGAAGAGAGCAACCTGCCCTGGAATGACTGTACAGCACTGTTCAGTTGGGCTAGTCTGGGATGTCCTCTGGTCACAGGTGTAAGCGGGAGTAGCATTGAACCACTATCGCTGTCAGCCACTCAGCCCTAAGCGTGTGTCCTTTTGTGTCCCGGGCAGACCCTCTGTGAGCAAGGGGTGTAAACAAATACCAATGCTGCAAATGTAATCCCAGTGCAGCAGCCAGAGCCCGTCATAATCCCCCATGAAATTGTTGTACAAATAGCCAGAGCTGAGGTATCCACTTCAGCTCTGCTACATCATAGACGCTGCAGGACCTCAGCTGCAGGAAGAGACGGAACCCATGTGAGGGGAGGACAAGAAAGAGAGAAGAGCAGGAAAGGCTCTGAGTGTCTGCCCTGTCCTGTGCTCCCTCCTGCACTGCAGCCTGGACTGTCCCTTACTGGCTGCCCGACCACATCTAACTATATTCAAGAGAGATAAGTGTACAATAGTGTCAGTATGTAGATTGTGTGTCAGTAGCTGTGTGTGCATGTAGATCATGTGTCGGTAATGTGTGTGTAGGGGATAACTTGCTGATCAGTGGGGGGGGGGCAACGGATCATGAGAACGGGGCCCAAACATTCATTGCGTATGGCACTGATGGAGATGGCCGAGAACGGCGCTCAGGTATCTCTACCAGTGCCACAGCAGGAAGCATTTGCTCTTTCAATACCTGACATGGGGAGGGGGGTGGGGGGTGCTTGGGGGCGTCTTTCTATAGTTTGCCTCAGGCATCAGATAAGTTAGATTCACCCCTGCGCCCACCATCATCCAAACCAACATGTCCGGATGTTAAGACCTTAGTACTACTCTATTTCATCTATATACTCTATTTCCTCTATATACTCTATTTCCTCTATATACTCTATTTACTCTATATACTCTATTTACTCTATATACTCTATTTCCTATATATACTCTATTTACTCTATATACTCTATTTCCTATATATCCTCTATATACTCTATTTACTCTATATACTCTATTTCCTATATATACTCTATTTACTCTATATACTCTATTTCCTATATATACTCTATTTACTCTATATACTCTATTTCCTATATATACTCTATTTACTCTATATACTCTATTTACTCTATATACTCTATTTCCTATATATACTCTATTTACTCTATATACTCTATTTCCTATATATCCTCTATATACTCTATATCGTCTATATACTATATTTCCTTAATCTTGTACTGTTTATAAAAGTAATAAAAGTTATAAAAGTAATTTTATAACCCATCTATTTAGAAATGCCGAACATTCCCGGACTGCATGAAACCCTCCACCCCGACTGCAGAGCCCCCCTTTACTGAAATGTCCACCGGCAGGGTCCCCATTTACTGAAATGTCCACAGTCGAGTCCCCCTTTACTGAAATGTCCACAGTAGAGTCCCCTTTACTGAAATGTCCACAAGCAGGGTCCCCATTTACTGAAATGTCCACAGCAGATCCCCCCTTTACTGAAATGTCAAGGAGCAGCGTGCCCTTTACTGAAATGTCCAGGAGCAGGGTCCCCCTTTACTGAAATGTCCAGGAGCAGGGTCCCCCTTTACTGAAATGTCCAGGAGCAGGGTCCCCCTTTACTGAAATGTCCAGGAGCACGGTCCCCCTTTACTGAAATGTCCAGGAGCAGCGTGCCCTTTAATGAAATGTCCAGGAGCAGGGTCCCCCTTTACTGAAATGTCCAGGAGCAGCGTGCCCTTTACTGAAAGGTCCAGGAGCAGGGTCCCCCTTTACTGAAATGTCCAGGAGCAGCGTGCCCTTTACTGAAAGGTCCAGGAGCAGGGTCCCCCTTTACTGAAATGTCCAGGAGCAGCGTGCCCTTTACTGAAATGTCCAGGAGCAGGGTTCCCCTTTACTGAAATGTCCAGGAGCAGCGTGCCCTTTACTGAAAGGTCCAGGAGCAGGGTCCCCCTTTACTGAAATGTCCAGGAGCAGGGTCCCCCTTTACTGAAATGTCCAGGAGCAGGGTCCCCCTTTACTGAAATGTCCAGGAGCAGCGTGCCCTTTACTGAAATGTCCAGGAGCAGGGTCCCCCTTTACTGAAATGTCCAGGAGCAGCGTGTCCTTTACTGAAATGTCCAGGAGCAGGGTCCCCCTTTACTGAAATGTCCAGGAGCAGGGTCCCCCTTTACTGAAATGTCCAGGAGCAGGGTCCCCCTTTACTGAAATGTCCAGGAGCAGGGTCCCCCTTTACTGAAATGTCCAGGAGCAGCGTGCCCTTTACTGAAATGTCCAGGAGCAGCGTGCCCTTTACTGAAATGTCCAGGAGCAGCGTGCCCTTTACTGAAATTTCCAGGAGCACGGTCCCCCTTTACTGAAATGTCCAGGAGCAGCGTGCCCTTTAATGAAATGTCCAGGAGCAGGGTTCCCCTTTACTGAAATGTCCAGGAGCAGCGTGCCCTTTACTGAAAGGTCCAGGAGCAGGGTCCCCCTTTACTGAAATGTCCAGGAGCAGGGTCCCCCTTTACTGAAATGTCCAGGAGCAGGGTCCCCCTTTACTGAAATGTCCAGGAGCAGCGTGCCCTTTACTGAAATGTCCAGGAGCAGGGTCCCCCTTTACTGAAATGTCCAGGAGCAGGGTCCCCCTTTACTCAAATGTCCAGGAGTAGCGTGCCCTTTACTGAAATGTCCAGGAGCAGGGTCCCCCTTTACTGAAATGTCCAGGAGCAGGGTCCCCCTTTACTGAAATGTCCAGGAGTAGCGTGCCCTTTACTGAAATGTCCAGGAGCAGGGTCCCCCTTTACTGAAATGTCCAGGAGCAGCGTGCCCTTTACTGAAATGTCCAGGAGCAGGGTCCCCCTTTACTAAAATGTCCAGGAGCAGGGTCCCCCTTTACTGAAATGTCCAGGAGCAGGGTCCTCCTTTACTGAAATGTCCAGGAGCAGGGTCCCCCTTTACTGAAATGTCCAGGAGCAGGGTCACCCTTTACTGAAATGTCCAGGAGCAGGGTCCCCCTTTACTGAAATGTCCAGGAGCAGCGTGCCCTTTACTGAAATGTCCAGGAGCAGGGTCCCCCTTTACTGAAATGTCCAGGAGCAGGGTCCCCCTTTACTGAAATGTCCAGGAGCAGCGTGCCCTTTACTGAAATGTCCAGGAGCAGGGTCCCCCTTTACTGAAATGTCCAGGAGCAGGGTCCCCCTTTACTGAAATGTCCACGAGCAGGGTCCCCCTTTACTGAAATGTCCACGAGCAGGGTCCCCTTTACTGAAATGTCCAGGAGCAGGGTCCCCCTTTACTGAAATGTCCAGGAGCAGGGTCCCCCTTTACTGAAATGTCCAGGAGCAGGGTCCCCCTTTACTGAAATGTCCAGGAGCAGGGTCCCGCTTTACTGAAATGTCAAGGAGCAGCGTGCCCTTTACTGAAATGTCCAGGAGCAGGGTCCCCCTTTACTGAAATGTCCAGGAGCAGCGTGCCCTTTACTGAAATGTCCAGGAGCAGGGTCCCTCTTTACTGAAATGTCCAGGAGCAGGGTCCCCCTTTACTGAAATGTCCAGGAGCAGGGTCCCCCTTTACTGAAATGTCCAGGAGCAGGGTCCCCTTTACTGAAATGTCCAGGAGCAGGGTCCCCTTTACTGAAATGTCCAGGAGCAGGGTCCCCCTTTACTGAAATGTCCAGGAGCAGCGTGCCCTTTACTGAAATGTCCAGGAGCAGGGTCCCTCTTTACTGAAATGTCCAGGAGCAGGGTCCCCCTTTACTGAAATGTCCAGGAGCAGGGTCCCCCTTTACTGAAATGTCCAGGAGCAGGGTCCCCTTTACTGAAATGTCCAGGAGCAGGGTCCCCCTTTACTGAAATGTCCAGGAGCAGCGTGCCCTTTACTGAAATGTCCAGGAGCAGCGTGCCCTTTACTGAAATGTCCAGGAGCAGGGTCCCTCTTTACTGAAATGTCCAGGAGCAGGGTCCCCCTTTACTGAAATGTCCAGGAGCAGGGTCCCCTTTACTGAAATGTCCAGGAGCAGGGTCCCCTTTACTGAAATGTCCAGGAGCAGGGTCCCCCTTTACTGAAATGTCCAGGAGCAGCGTGCCCTTTACTGAAATGTCCAGGAGCAGGGTCCCCCTTTACTGAAATGTCCAGGAGCAGGGTCCCCTTTACTGAAATGTCCAGGAGCAGGGTCCCCTTTACTGAAATGTCCAGGAGCAGGGTCCCCCTTTACTGAAATGTCCAGGAGCAGGGTCCCCTTTACTGAAATGTCCAGGAGCAGGGTCCCCCTCCATCATTAATGTTATTTTCACAGCCAGGCTTTCTTTAAAAAAAATTTAAAAAAAGCTGTACTCACCTTCCGGCTTCTTCTCCCTGTCCCCGCAGCTCCGTCTTCTCCGTCTTCCGTGATGTCACGGTGTAAGAGCCCATGCGGCACATGAACTATGTCGCCACGCGGTCACAACACAGCCGCGTCGTAGTGTGCGCCCAGGCCGGAAGAGCAGAAGACGGAGCCACGGGGCCGAGAAGAAGAAGCCGGAAGGTGAGCATAGTTTTTATTTTTTTTAAGACTGATGGCAGGTTAATATTTATATTTTTGGGCTATTTAACCCCTTAAGGACGCAGCCATTTTGCAGGTTAAGGCTCAGCCCGATTTTTTGGATTCTGACCTGCGTCGCTTTATATGGTTATAACTTTTGAACACTGTTACTTATCAAAACGATTCTGAGATTGTTTTTTCCCCACATGTTGTACTTCATTTTAGTGGTAAATTTTGGCTGATAAGTTTTGCGTTTATTTACAAAAAAAAAGAAAATATGATAAATTTTTGGAAAAATTTGCCATTTTCGAAATTCAAAATCATTGCGTTTCCAGACAGATAGATTTACCACCTAAATAAGTTGCTGAATAACATTTCCCATTTGTCTACTTTACATTTTCATAATTTCTGAAATGTCTGGATAATTTATTTTGATGTCACGCGGCTTACAAAAAGAATATCGCTTTTCTGGATTTTCAGAATTGACTATTTTGGGGATAAATACAGTTTGGAATGAAATTTTACATATTTAGCATCAAAACCCCCTATATAACCAACCCATTTTCAAATCTGCACCCCTCAAGCTATCAGAAACAGCATTTACAAAGATTGTTAACCCCTTGAGATCTTCATAGTAATTGAATCAAAATGGAGGTGAAATTTAGAATGGTCAAATTGTTCCCTTATACGTTCATTTAGCCCTAAAATTTACACATTTCCAAAATATAAAAAGAGAAAACCCACCATACAATTTGTTCTGCAATTTCTCCTGAGTACAAAGACCCCCCACATGTGGCCGTTACTTGTTTTATGGGCGCACAGCGAGACGCAGAAGGGAAGGAGCGCCCTGCAGCTGCCAGGATTTTAGTTTCCTCATTGGCCCCTTTTGAAGGCTATAAAATTTTCGCTTTTGCGTTATTTGGGTCATGTGATGGCATTTTTTTTGCGCGATGAGATGCTTTTTCCATTGTTACCATTTTGGGGTTGGTATCACCTATTGTTGAAAATTTAGGAACTTTTTTTGAGGGCAGGAGTAGAAAAGCATCAATTCTGTACTGGATTTTTTACTCTTTTTTTTTTTGGTGTTCACCGTATAGACTAATAATCATGTTATCTTTATTCTATGGGTCGATACGATTACGGGGATACCAGACTTGAATATATTTTCTTACGTTTTACTAAATTTGTCAAACAAAACCCTAATGTGGGGAAAAATCTATCATTTATGTATTGCCGTCTTCCAAGTGGCATAACATTGTTACTTTTTTGGCTACGGAGCTGGTTGATGGCTTATTTTTTGCGGGACATGTTGTAATTTGCACCAGTATCATGTCGGAGTACACATGGTTTTTTGATCGCATTTTATAGCATTTTTTGTGGGATTGAATAGCTAAAAATCATAATTTTTGGAAGGTTTATAGCAGTTTTTTTTTACGGCGTTTATCGTGGGGGTTCAATAATGATTTACTTTTATTCTACGGGTTGTTACGGACGCGGTGATACTATATATGTGGGGTTTGTGTTATGATTTAGACTTTTTTTTTAGTTATATGTCTCTTTATATGTTTTGGGGGTTTGGGGCATTTTTAGTGATTTATTACTTTATTTTTTTATTGAATAACATTTTTTTTTTTTCTTTTTCACTTTTATACCATGGGACATGAAGAAGCAATCTTCTGATTGCTTCTTCATGATAATATTCTGCAATACTCATGTATTGCAGAGTATTATCAGTGTCAGCCTATACACTTGCATAGGCTGGCACTGTGCCAGTAAGATGACGTCACAGACGCCATCTTACTGGCAATTCTAGCAAGTAACTCTGGGGTCCAGATCGGACCCCAGAGTTACTATAGCAACGATCGGCGCCCCCCGAAAACGGTTCGGGGGGGCCGATCGTGGGGGAAAGACCCCCCAGAGGCATGTTAGATGCCGCGGTCGCGCTGACCGCGGCATTTAACGGGTTAAGCACCCGCGATCGGAGTCAACTCCGATCGCGGGTGTTACACTGGGGTGCCGGCTATTAGTTACAGCCGGCACCCCGTGTTTCCCGATGCCGGTTCGGCTCAGATCTTGAGCTGAACCAGCATGGGCTCAGCGTCCGATATATCGGACGCTGAGCGCTAAGTCATTGAGCTCAGCGTCCGATATATCGGACGCTGAGCGTTAAGGGGTTAATATCCGTTGTATCCTGTCCTTTGTTTATATCCCTCCCCCCCCCGCCCATTCTCATGATGCAATTCTGCGCTGATAAACCGGATTGCCCGTTGTTGGTTATGGGAGACTTTAATGCTTGCTTGGACAATGCCTTAGACAGGATGAGCATGAAGGGCTCACAAACTGCAGGAAGAAAATGCAGGGCTAAAAGACTTTTGTGAGGAATGGAATCTTAAGGATGTCTGGCGAGTTAAATATCAAGATAAAAGAGCGTATTCATGCGTTAGTCGGACACACTCTACGCTGTCCAGGATTGACCTTTGCTTAGCAAATGATAAATTCTTGACGTATGTCAAGAGGATGAAATACGAATCAATAGTTATCTCGGAACACGCACCAATGAGTGTTTTGGTGAGTATGGGGGAATGGGCGGAAGTGGGTAGGACTCGTCCCTTCCGGCTGAATCCCCATTGGCTGGTTGTTCTGGACAGCACAGTAAAGATGTCGAAATTAACTACAGAGTTCTGGCAGCAAAATGGTGGAAGTAGAGACCCGTTGTTAGTTTGGGACGCCCTAAAAGCATTTATACGTGGGATGTACTATAATGATATCTCCAGGGCCAAAATACAATTTAGGCACGAAGAAGAGTCATTAAGGAAGGAGGTAGAGGTAAAACAACATCAGGTGACAACGGACCCGTCTAAACAGAATAGAGATGCATTGTTTAAAGCGCAGTCATCTTATGATATATTTGCCCACAAAAAAGCTCAACATAAGATCTTTTTCTCCGGACAAGATTATTTTTCGGAAGGGGGCAAACCGGGTAAATTACTGGCATCCAGGGTCGCCAAGGGGAGATTAAAAAAGTGGTTCAGGATCAAAAGAATATTTTGGAATCCTTTAGTAAATTTTACTCCTCCCTATATAAATCCGAACTGATCTATTCGGATGCTGAGCTGGACGATTTCCAGGGTAAGAGTCGGTTGTTGGGGGACTGGTGTTGGGGGAGGAAATCCAGCAAGCCATAAAAGAAGTATCAGCTGACTCGGCACCAGGAACAGATGGACTCCCATTTGCCTTTTACAAATGTCTACATCAGGTTCTGACTCCTATTTTAACACAAGTTTTTTCTGCTGCATTTAAGAAAGGTTTGGTCCCGGATTCGATGATGGAGGCTTCAATTGTTTTATGTTTAAAAAAAAGGAAAGGATGCGCTAGATATGGGAGCATACAGACCTATTTCCTTACTTAATTGTGATGTCAAAATTTTGGCCACCGGGCTGAAAAAGGTGATAACTGACATTATCCACCTGGACCAAAATGGGTTTATCCCTGCAAGAGGAACGGACACCAATTCACATAGGTTGTTTTCTGATATACACCTTGGAGAAGGGGAGGGCCGCTCCATCCTGTCGTTAGATGCCGTCAAGGCCTTCGACAGGGTGGAGTGGCGTTTTCTGTGGAAGTTTTTGGAGAAGTTCGGTCTAGGGGTCGATTTTGTCACCTGGGTGCGTGTTCTTTACTGCTCCCCAACAGCAAGGATCAGTATTAACGGGAGTTTATCAAATTCCTTTCCCTTGCATCGAGGTACGCGGCAGGGATGTCCCCTCTCCACCCTACTCTTCGCCCTATTTATTGAACCCAAGGCGATATTGATTAGACAAGCAGAATGGATTAAGGGCTGGGGAAGTGGGGGTGAGAGGGATAAGATATCCCTGTACGCAGATGATATCTTGAGGACCATACAGAAACCAGAGGATACTTTGGTAGATATTGTAAATTGAATTAGTAAATTCGGTCAGTTCTCGGGCTTCAAAATAAATTGGGAAAAGACGGTCTTGCCCCCCCTGGATGGGGAAATTTTCTGAGCTAGGGCTGGAAATGGATGTACTCAGCAGTGATGGCGCTTTTAAATACCTGGGGGGTGATGGTAACGGGTGATCCCGCCAGGTATTTGGAACTGAACATCATTCCAATTATAAATAAGATGCGACACAACATTTCTATTTGGCTGAAAATGCCATTCTCAAGAGCGGATAGGTTTGATAAAAATGATTTTGTTACCACAACTGTTATATCCCTTAGCTGTTTGCCCGTTCTGGATACCAAAAAAAAGATCTTTAAATGGATAGATTCATTGTTGACGGAGCTGATATGGAACAGGAAAAGGGCAAGGATGAAGCTTTCTAACCTGTTCAGAACGGCAGAGCAAGAGGGGGCTTGGGGATCCCATGGATGTTCGGCTATTTCTTAGCAGCCCAACTCCGGTTTTTTTGTAAGTAGACGTAGTTGTAGTGCATTTGATAGATTAATTAAGTTGAGTACAGGATATAGAGACTCGATGTTCACGCTATTAGAGAGTGGGGAACTTACACAAGGGGCATACAAAGGGTTAGCTATTGCCACACGCTGGGATAGAAGTTGGAATTCTGAATTTCAGGGGGATTTTTTCATTCACACCGATTTGGGATAATTTTAATTTTGATAAATTTAGAAACATTACCAACAAAGAATATTGGAGTCAGAGGGGATTGAACTTTCTCTCACAAATATGTGTAGACACACGGATATTAAATGTAGAAGAAATGAGGTTACAATTCGGGGAAGCTGATAGGGCTTTTTATTTTAAATACCTTCAATTGTATTACGCCTATCAGAGAGCAGGTGATAAGAGTAGATTTATAGTAGGAACAAACAGTTGTATAGAATTTTTGAGAAACACGTTAATCACAAAGAAAATTATTTCACGAATTTACAAATTAATTTTAGAGGCCGGGGCTGCAAAGGGAGTGATTTCATCCGGTAATGAATGGGTAAAGGAGATCGGACAGGTTCCTAACAAATTTTGGAAAAGCTGTTATAGAGGAATCCTCTGTGCATCTATTTCCTGGAACCATAGGATGACCCAGTTCAATTTTGTGCATCAACTATACTACTCCCCCAAGCTATTACTTAACCCCTTACCGACATGTGACGTAGTACTACGTCACATGTCGGGTCCCGGTACATGGAGAGGGCTCGCGGGCCGAACCCTCTCCATAGCCGGTAAGTCTTTGCTGCATATTGCAGCAAAGGCTTACCGGTAACACCCGCGATCAGTGCCGGCACCTGGTAATGGTAATGTATGAGTAGTAAAATCCCCATATACTGCCATACTGTAGTATGGCAGTATATGATAGGATCGTACAGACACCCTAGGGTTAAAGTACCCTAGGGAGTCTGAAAAATAGTAAAAATAAAAATTAAAAAAAAAGTTAAGATAAAAAAATTATAATAAAAAAACCTAAAGATTCAAATCACCCCCCTTTCGCTAGAACTGATATAAATATAAATAAACAGTAAAAATCATAAACACATCAGGTATTGCCGCGTCCGAAAATGTCTGATATATCAAAATATGATAACAGTTTTTCACTGCGTTTAACCCCGTAACGGAAAATCGCGCCCAAAGTCGAAAATGGCACGTTTTTGCCATTTAAATTTATTTTTTTAATTATATAAAAAGTGATCAAAAGGTCGTACAGTCCTAATAATGATATCATTGTAAACGTCATCAAAATCCGCAAAAAACGACACCAGTATGAAAAAGTTATTAGCCCCAGAAGATGGCAAAATCCCCCCAAAAAATTTTGTACAGGAGGTTTTAATTTTTTTAAATGTATGAAAACATTATAAAACCTATACAAATTTGGTATCCCCGTTATCGTACCGACCCAAAGAATAAAGTAGACCTGTCATTTGTGGCGCACAGTGAAATCCGTAAAATCCAAGCCCACAAGAATACGGCACAAATGAGTTTTTTTACCAATTTCACTGCATTTGGAATTTTTTTCCTGCTTACTGGTACACGGCATGAAATATTAAATACAATCATTTTGAAGTGTAATTTGTAACGCAGAATATAAGCCGTCACACAGCTCTGTATATGGAAAAATAAAAAAGTTACAGATTTTTGAATGTGGAGAGTGAAAAATGAAAACGCAAAATCGAAAAAGTGCAGCGGCGGGAAGGGGTTAATATGAATTTGAAAGCAAACTCCAAATGTTGCCGCTGTGCGGAAGAAGGAGCTGACTTTATACATGTAGCCTGGTCCTGCCTAAAGATAGATGGCTCTTGGAGGGGAGTCTTTCACTTTATAAAGCTCTTCCTGGGACTCCGCAAGTGGCTATCCTTGGGGTATTTGAAGTCAGTATAAGACAAGTAATTAGTAAGATCCTGTTTTTGGCCAGACTAGGAATTGCAAAAAAATGGGGAAGCCCGCAAAGCCCATCCCATTCGGAATAGAAAAGAAGAGTTCCAGCGCTTGTCCCAGACGGTATAAAAAACTTCTTTATTTGTGCAACAGCAGGTTCGGATATGTACAATGAAGAAAACTGATCGACGCGTTTCGGCTGTTAAGCCTTAGTCATCCCATTCGGAATGGATTGAGAGGATAAGAAAGGTAAAAGCATGGGAAATTAATATCTATTCAAGAAGGGGGGCTCTGCGCACCTGGGAACAGATCTGCTTGGTAGGGGGGAAAGGTTCCAGGAGCTCTCAGGAGCCTGAATTTCCCCAGTCGTGGTCCGCTTTTTTTTTTTGTCTTTTCTTTCTCTTTTTTTTTTTCCCCTTCTTCTTCTTCTTCTTCTTCTCTTTCTCTCCGCCGGCTGGGGTGGGATGGGTAGGGGTTGGGTTCTCTGCCTTCTTTTTGTATTGTATAAAAAAAGGGTTTGTTCATTAATGTTGATATATATTGATATTTAAAAGAAGGGGAAAGGGAGGGGGAAAAATAGGGGGAATATTAAGATTGTATTATAAGTTAAGTACATTACATGTTTTGTATTCGCTGTATTTTTGATAAGCAAAAAATTAAAAAAATAAACATTTTGAACCCAAAAAAAAGACTTATGGCTGATCTTCATATAGGTATATACCGTATATACTGTGTATAGGAAGATTCGCCTTTGCTGGTCGGACACAGAGCATTGGTAACTGGTGCAGACACTTTGCAACGACATGTACCGTACAAGAAGTTTCGTCGTTCCTTTCAGTGCATAGTCAAAACTGGAGCAAACACTTGCCCAAAAATGTGCCCAAATGTTTTTGATTTATTTTTGTGCCGTTTACCTCATTGCCTCCCCCATGACGCTTGTATACATTAAGAAAATATGAAGCGCCCTCTTCTTACAGACATGACAGCACCGATTGGTGTTAACCGTTTGATTGCAGCTGGCGAAGCCGCTAACGGCAGTCAAGAGCCCACAGCCCATGGGCGGCGCCATCTTTGTTTTGATTGTCCCTCCCTGTGACGCGATCCGGTAGAGACGATCTGACGCCATGACAGCCCTGGTCTCATTTCTGTGGATTGCAATAGATGATGTGGAAAATCCACACTACAGTACGGTAGTGTATGGTAGGATCACTCAGACAAGATACAATTGGAGAACCCTAGGGGGGTCTGAAAAATATCTTTAAAAATTACATGGTTTTGAACCCCGTAACGGGAAATATCTGAAATGGCACTTTTTCGCACTTTTGCAACATATAAACATTTCATAAAAAGTGATCAAAAGTTCGTACAGTCCTCAAAATGGCAGCAATGGAAATGACAGCTCATCCCGCAAAAATGACACCGCACGCAGGTCCATACCCCAAAGTATTAAAACTTTATTATTGTTAGAAGTCGAGAGCGAAACGTGAAAAATATTTTGTACACAAGGTTTTCATTTTATAAACTGTATTAAAAAACAATAAAATCTGTATAAATCTGGTCTTCATGATTGTACTGGGCCAAGGAATAGCGGAGAGGGCAAAGTGAAAGACGCATAACAGAGCCTACAAGAAAATGGCGCAAATGTATTTTTTTCACCAATTTCACTACATTTGGAATTTCTTTCTGGCTTCCCAGTACACGGCACGGAATAATAAATAACATCACCAAGAAGTACAATTTGTTACGCAGAAAATACACTCTGTGTGTAGAAAAGTGGAAGAATTATACATTTTTTTAAGGAGGGGAGCAAAAAGGAACGAAAATGGGTTAAAATTTTTCTTTTAGAACTATCTCTATGGGGCATATTTACTAACCCATCCACTGGAGTTCACAGAAAGTCCATTGTCCGTGTATAATGCGCTGCGTGGGGAGTCACTAAGATCTTGCGCCTGATATCCTGCATGTGTCAATTCCCCGCTCAGGTCCCCGGAGTTCACCTTCTTCTTCCTGGTGCATGTAAGTGCATTGTCCGTGTATAATGCGCTGTGCGGGGAGTCACTAAGATCCTGCGCCGATATCCTGCATGTGTCACTTCCCAGCTCAGGTCCCCGGAGTTCACCTTCTTCTTCCTGGTGCATGTAAGTGCATTGTCCGTGTATAATGCGCTGTGCGGGGAGTCACTAAGATCCTGTGCCCGATAACCTGCTTGTGTCACTTCCCCGCTCAGGTCCCCGGAGTTCACCTTCTTCTTCCTGGTGCATGTAAGTGCATTGTCCGTGTATAATGCGCTGTGCGGGGAGTCACTAAGATCCTGCGCCGATATCCTGCATGTGTCGCTTCCCCGCTCAGGTCCCCGGAGTTCACCTTCTTCTTCCCGCTGCAGGTAAGTGCATTGTCCGTGTATAATGTGCTGTGCCACTAAAATCCTGCGCCCGAAATCCTGCATTTGTCGCTTCCCCGCTCAGGTCCCCGGAGTTCACCTTCTTCTTCCTGGTGCATGTAAGTGCATTGTCCGTGTATAATGCGCTGTGTGGGGAGTCACTAAGATCGTGCTCCCGATATCCTGCATGTGTCGCTTCCCCGCTCATGTCCCCGGAGTTCACCTTCTTCTTCCTGGTGCATGTAAGTGCATTGTCCGTGTATAATGTGCTGTGCCACTAAAATCCTGCGCCCGAAATCCTGCATTTGTCGCTTCCCCGCTCAGGTCCCCGGAGTTCACCTTCTTCTTCCTGGTGCATGTAAGTGCATTGTCCGTGTATAATGCGCTGTGCGGGGAGTCAATAAGATTGTGCGTCCAATATCCTGCATGTGTCGCTTCCCTGCTCAGGTCCCCGGAGTTCACCATCTTCTTCCTGGTGCATGTTAGTGCATTGTCCGTGTATAATGCGCTGTGCAGGGAGTCACTAAGATCGTGCACCCGATATCCTGCATGTGTCGCTTCCCCGCTCAGGTCCCCGGAGTTCACCTTCTTCTTCCTGGTGCATGTAAGTGCATTGTCCGTGTATAATGCGCTGTGCGGGGAGTCACTAAGATCCTGCGCCGATATCCTGCATGTGTCGCTTCCCCGCTCAGGTCCCCGGAGTTCACCTTCTTCTTCCCGCTGCAGGTAAGTGCATTGTCCGTGTATAATGTGCTGTGCCACTAAAATCCTGCGCCCGAAATCCTGCATTTGTCGCTTCCCCGCTCAGGTCCCCGGAGTTCACCTTCTTCTTCCTGGTGCATGTAAGTGCATTGTCCGTGTATAATGCGCTGTGTGGGGAGTCACTAAGATCGTGCTCCCGATATCCTGCATGTGTCGCTTCCCCGCTCATGTCCCCGGAGTTCACCTTCTTCTTCCTGGTGCATGTAAGTGCATTGTCCGTGTATAATGCACTGTGCGGGGAGTCACTAAGATCGTGCATCCGATATCCTGCATGTGTCTCTTCCCCGCTCAGGTCCCTGGAGTTCACCTTCTTCTTCCCGCTGCAGGTAAGTGCATTGTCCGTGTATAATGTGCTGTGCCACTAAAATCCTGCGCCCGAAATCCTGCATTTGTCGCTTCCCCGCTCAGGTCCCCGGAGTTCACCTTCTTCTTCCTGGTGCATGTAAGTGCATTGTCCGTGTATAATGCGCTGTGCGGGGAGTCAATAAGATTGTGCGTCCAATATCCTGCATGTGTCGCTTCCCTGCTCAGGTCCCCGGAGTTCACCATCTTCTTCCTGGTGCATGTAAGTGCATTGTCTGTGTATAATGCGCTGTGCAGGGAGTCACTAAGATCGTGCACCCGATATCCTGCATGTGTCGCTTCCCCGCTCAGGTCCGCGGAGTTCACCTTCTTCTTCCTGGTGCATGTAAGTGCATTGTCTGTGTATAATGCGCTGTGCAGGGAGTCACTAAGATCGTGCACCCGATATCTTGCATGTGTCGCTTCCCCGCTCAGGTCCCTGGAGTTTACCTTCTTCTTCCTGGTGCATGTAAGTGCATTGTCTGTGTATAATGCGCTGTGCGGGGAGTCACTAAGATCCTGCGCCCGATATCCTGCATGTGTCACTTCCCCGCTCAGGTCCCTGGAGTTCACCTTCTTCTTCCTGGTGCATGTAAGTGCATTGTCCGTGTATAATGCGCTGTGCAGGGAGTCACTAAGATCGTGCACCCGATATCCTGCATGTGTCGCTTCCCCGCTCATGTCCCCGGAGTTCACCTTCTTCTTCCTGGTGCATGTAAGTGCATTGTCCGTGTATAATGCGCTGTGCGGGGAGTCACTAAGATCCTGTGCCCGATATCCTGCATGTGTCGCTTCCCCGCTCAGGTCCCTGGAGTTCACCTTCTTCTTCCTGGTGCATGTAAGTGCATTGTCCGTGTATAATGCGCTGTGCGGGGAGTCACTAAGATCGTGCGCCCGATATCCTGCATGTGTCTCTTCCCCGCTCAGGTCCCCGGAGTTTACCTTCTTCTTCCTGGTGCATGTAAGTGCATTGTCCGTGTTTAATGCGCTGTGCGGGGAGTCTCTAAGATCCTGCGCCCGATATCCTGCGTGTGTCACTTCCCCGCTCAGGTCCCTGGAGTTCACCTTCTTCCTCCTGGTGCATGTAAGTGCATTGTCCGTGTATAATGCGCTGTGCGGGGAGTCTCTAAGATCCTGCGCCCGATATCCTGCGTGTGTCACTTCCCCGCTCAGGTCCCTGGAGTTCACCTTCTTCCTCCTGGTGCATGTAAGTGCATTGTTTGCGACACAATTTGAATCTTAAATCCCGCGCTCAGTCCCAATCAGTCAGATCCTCCGACAGCCCGCCTCCCGATTTCTGTTGCATGAAATCCGCCCCAATCCAACCGCATGCGACACAATCCACAGTTAAATACCTGGGCACAAATCCCGAAAACATCAGAAAATCAGACTAAAGTGCGGCCTCGGACCCTTAGTAAATAAGCCCCTATAACTTCTATCTCATATTAAATTCTAATTCAAAGCAGCTTTATTGCCGGGACCATAAGTCAGCATTACCAATACCAAATTATTAAATAACTCAAATGAGTCTTAAGCCCCAATCCTCAGGAATTACATAAATGTAACCCTTTAAAGGAAATCTACCACCAGGATGAAGGACTGTTAACCAAGCACATTGACATGCTGGTGTGTGTCCCGTCCGGCAGGATCTGCTCTTTTTTTAGCTTTTTATGTCCTGGTTTTTACAATAAAAGGCTTATAAAATGATGCAAATGAGCCTGAGGGGCTCCAAGCTCCATAGGTGTTAATGGAACCTGGAGCCCCTCAGGCTCATTTGAATAATTTTTAAAGCCTGTTTTTCATTAAAAGAAGCTTTAATATGAGCAGATTCTGTCAGAGGGGGCGCACACTATCATGTCACTGCTTGGTTTACAATCCTTCATCCTGGTGGTAGATTTCCTTTAAATGCTGTAATTGGCATCTAAGAGACTGGTGTCACATACCCTATAAAATCTACCTCTGGAGGAGAAATTTCCAGGTATTGATTGGTTTTATGTCAGCCTATGGGCTGCTAAAAGCCTTGGGTCATCCTTTTTTTAGTAACGTATTATCAAGTGTTATTAAAGTGATCAGGAGATTGGTAGATGTAGTCGCCCCCTGGTGCAAAGTGAAAAAAATGGTTAAAAAAGTTCATGAGGTTGTACCAACTATATAACACGGTTATCAGCAACGGAGTGCCAAGACCCCCACCGATCACAAGAGAGGACCCCAACAATCTGGAGAATGAAAGTCCTGTAATGGGCGGAGCAGCCGGGAGTATCGGGAGTCGCCTGCACATCTCTCCTCTATCACCATCACTCCCTTATACTGTGACAGGGCTACATGCACTCCCATAAAACTACATGCACCCCCATACAACTACATGCACCCCCATGCAACTACATGCACCCCCATGCACCTGAATGGAGCAGCACGATGCATGTGCAAAATTAGCGATTTGGGTTTCCTTCTCTGGTGGATTGCTGGGGACTTATTCTAGTTATTGGTGGGGGCCACAGCAGTGGGGCCCCACTGATCTGTATGATCCAATGCCCATTGTGGAGCTATCTTTAAAGTGCACAATGGGGGCAGTTTACGTTTACAGTATTCTGAGGGCGGGCACGGGCACGAGCACCTCGGCCCACCGGATTTATTAAAGTCTTCAGGAGAAATAGAAGCTCAAATCTCCTCCAGGTCAGATTCGGATCCCTTAGCAAACCCCCTCCCCACTTTATTATCCCCCCTGCATAATAGTTACTGCACATATCATTATGCCCCCCAATGTGTACTGCCCCCATGAGGTCTGTAATACTGTACATATTACCCGCCACATTTAAGCCTCAACTATTAATGCCCCCTTTATTAGTGATTAGTGAATGGACCTATTAAAACTCCATGGGAGGGGGGTCGAGCCATACCTGGATCCGAAATTCTAATGAAGTCCAGGAGCCTTTATTTATTAACACTAACGTTTATTAAAAATGTGTCCCCTGATGTGCCTTCCCTGCACTGATGTCACTCCCCCGCACTGATGTCCCTCCCCCGCACTAACGTGCCTCCTCCGCACTGATGTCCCTCCCCCGCACTGATGTCCCTCCCCCGCACTAATGTGCCTCCCCGCACTGATGTCCCCCCCCGCACTGATGTGCCTCCCCCACACTGATGTCCCTCCTCCACACTGATGTGCCTCCCTCACACTGATGTGCCTCTCCCGCACTGATGTCCCTCCCCCACACTGATGTCCCTCTCCCGCACTGATGTGCCTCCCTGCACTGATGTCCCTCCCCCGCACTGATGTCCCTCCCCCGCACTGATATCCCTTCTCCGCACTGATGTCCCTCCCCGCACTGATATCCCTCCCCCGCACTGATGTGCCTCCCCCGCACTGATATCCCTTCTCCGCACTGATGTGCCTCCCCCGCACTGATGTGCCTCCCCGCACTGATGTCCCTCCCACACACTGATGTTTTTCCTCCGCACTGATGTCTCTCCCCCGCACTGATGTCCCTCCACCGCACTGATGTGCCTCCCCCACACTGATGTCCCTCCCCCGCACTGATATCCCTTCTCCGCACTGATGTGCCTCCCCCGCACTGATGTCCCTCCTCCGCACTGATGTCCCTCCCTGCACTGATGTGCCTTCCCCACACTGATGTCCCTCCCCCGCACTGATGTGCCTCCCTGCACTGATGTGCCTTCCCCACACTGATGTCCCTCCCCCGCACTGATGTGCCTCCCCCGCACTGATGTGCCTCCCTGCACTGATGTCCCTTCCCCACACTGATGTCCCTCCCCCGCACTGATGTGCCTCCCCCGCACTGATATCCCTCCCCCGCACTGATGTCCCTCCCCCGCACTGATATCCCTTCTCCGCACTGATGTGCCTCCCCCGCACTCCCTTCTTGCTTCCAGTGTATATAATAGACGTACAGGGTGTAAGAGGCTTTGCTTTCGCTGCAGTACAGCTGCTTGTTTCTTAATAGGAAACACCTTTGGGGGTCATTTATCTTTTTTTTTTTTTCCTCTTTTTTCTGTCTTTTTTGAGATATTTTTTTGGCACATTGCAAATTTGTGCCTTTTTGGGGACATTTTGAAATGTCTGCTGGAAATTTGTTTTTTTGTCAGTAAGACACATTTGTCTTCTATTCCCGATGTTCTAAATGTCGCAAATGACTTTTATCATTTCAAATTGTCTAAAACTTGCGACATTTTTTTGGTGCAAAAAAAAACTCCAGACAAAACCATACTTATGGAAAACTTATAAAATGGAAAGAAATGACTCGCGACATTTGTGCGACATTTTATAATAAATGTCTCAAAAAGAGATCTAAAACAAAAAAACACATTTAACACAAGGACTGCGCAAATCCCAAAAAACATTGAACAGTCCGACGAAAATGCGATCCGCGACCCTTAGTAAATAAACCCCAGTGGGGGAGATTTTTTATGCTTCTCTGCCAGTTTTTTGTTGGATAAAGCAAATGAATCTCTTGCTCCCCGACAGTTTTTGGGCTTCTCTGACCCCCACACCACTTTGGGCGTGTCAGGAGCATATACGGGCTCCAGTCCACTATAGGGGGGATTATATCCATCGTAGACACCAGTCTTACCCCCACATTGGGTTTTCCCCGGATTCCTAGATAGCCCCTTTACCCAGAACATGTCTACATTTCATGATACACGGTTTTGCGTTCCGGGCTTCCATATTTGGCTGTTTGTGTACTGTGCGGAGTTGGAGATCCCTTAGGAGTGTAAGTGGAGTGTGAATGTATTGTTCTAAGTAACGTGTAGTCCTCTTCTCCGCTGTCAGAGTCAGGACTGTCATTAGTCGGGTCTCTCCGCGCTCTCCGATCAAAGTGCGGAACATATAAAAATAGCGCAGTCAGTTACCTTTGTCTCATCAATTATTGAGCACACAGATATTCTTTGATCACTCTTAAGAAGTGTAAAAGTCTACAGAGCAGCATCTTCCCCGCCGCGCCTCCAACATCCCGCACAACATGCGTCGCCTCTTCTCGCCTTCCTCCACCTTTTAAGGTTTTTCTATTTTCAAACTGTGAGAAGAAGCTTCTTAGACTCTTGATTTTATCCATTCTCCCTGAGATAAAGGGCCGAGCGTCAAGCTGCTCCCGCACAGATTTCATTTCACAAAGCTTAAGGGAAATGTTAAAGGGAATAATTTGAGTAGTAGGAGACGCTTCATCCTAAGTGTCACGTCGCATTGACGTCCACCACCACGGAAATAAGTAACACAATCAGATCAGAGGGGTAAAGGCAAAATCCCTCGGAAAGGTCCCACTAACTTAGACAACAACCATAAATGCCAAGTGCTTTGTAATCTGTGCACCCTGTATGGTAATGTATGTGTGGGGGAGGGGTCTTACTCCCGAAAAAAAACAATATATATTCTATAATGACAATAGAGCACACATTGGGGCACATTTACTAAGGGTCCGAACGCTGCACTTTCGTCAGGTTTCGCTATTATTTCCGTTCAGATTGTGGCGCATCGGTACCGCCTTGCATGCAACAGAAATCAGGGGGCGTGGCCGTTGGACAACCCGACGGATTCGGACAAACCGCGGAATTTAAAAATGGAATTGTGCCGCAAGATCAGCACTTGCATACAACGGGAAGAAGCAGGTGAACTCCAGCGGACCTCAGCACAGAAGCGACAGATGCAGGATATCAGGCGCACAATCTTAGTGAATCACGGCAGACCTGAATCCTCGTCGGACAACGCACCATGGGATCGCAAGAGGACCGGGTAAGTAAATGTGCCCCAATGTGCCCCATAGTAAATGTGCCCCATTGTATCACATCCCTGCACTTATAATAACCAAGGTCCTACAATGGTGTCTACTAACATCCACTACCAGTAGGTCAGGGACAAGGTTTGAAAACTAGGTACCAAGACCATCCGCAAGGAACCATAACGTTCTGCATCTCAGGCTTCCTCCTGGATAGGGATTTAAAAGTAATACTCATTGTTCATAGTATAAATATATATACTTGTACTTTTTTTGTCTTTATGGGGGTCATTTACTCCGCAGAGAACGGGCCGCTGGATTGCGAATGGACCGGGTAAGTAAATGTGTCTTATGTGTCCTTCTTAGTGTTTTTAGTCATATGTGCTGCCCTGGGCAGAATCAGTCTTCTTCTCCAAGTGACAGCTAGTGACACTTCTTCTCCTGATGGCAACTGTTGGGGTAGAGGCTCTACAGGATCAGCCGTCATCTCTTGAGGGCAACTTTTGAGGGCAGTGGCTGAAAAAAGTCAACCTTCTTCTTTGATGACAACTGCTGGGGGCAGAGGTTGGACGGAGTCAGCCTTCTTCTGCTAGGGGCAGGCTCTGAACAGAATCCGTCTTCTTCCTCTGCTGCTTGGGGCAGGGTCTCAATCTCTCAGGGTGAGCTCTGTTTAGAATAAGGAATTGGACTTAATCAGTTTCCTCCACATTGGCACGGACAAGCTCTAGCCAACAGTAGTCTCCTTTCTCCTCTGCTGAGGGTGGGTATTATCTGGCGCTAGGTAAGTGTGCATCAATTTTTTTTTTTGGTGCCTCTTTATCATACAGCATGCAACACATTTCTGTCTAGTCACAGTAATAAATGTGGCGCACAGTCGAATTCTGCATCGGAACGCGCCTTTATCTGCAGAATTTTGTGGCACGGCAGATACAGAGTGGTGCAAACACTTTATAATGACATGTATGAGCTGTTTCCACGTTCCTTTCAGCTCAAAGTCAGATAAAAGATGGGCGCAAACGATTTGCTTTTATGCATTGTGAACCAAACTTCAGGACCTTGGGAAAGCTGGGTGCCTTGGCTGCCATACAGCACATTACATAGGAGCTTCCTGAACTTTCCAGACAGGACCAATCAACCTGAGCTGGATGACTCATACACAACAGCTGGGGGGTGGTGCAGCGATTGATTACTTCTGTCTGTCAGGCACAGCCCAGGGATTACATTCTTTGGAGCGGTGCATAATTAAGGTAAGAGAAGAGGCACCAAGGCAGCCACAGGAGCGACAGTGCCTCATTATCATAATTTTATTATTGTATTTTCAGCAAAACCACTCAGGGATTAAACAAGATATGTTTCTGCATCAGTGTCACTACAGCATTCTCAAGGTATGATTGGTTCATAATACACAAAAACAAATGGTAAATTTCCTTTAAAGGAAATGTCCTGGATTTTACAAAAAAAAGGCTTTTACATGCATGCAAATGAGGCTCTGGGCTCCATAATGGAGTCTGGAGCCCCTCAGGCTCATTTGCATGATTTTTAAAGCCTTTTTTTCTTAAAAACAAGGGCATAGAAATCTAAAAGAAGAGCAGATCCTGCCGGAGGGGCGCACACCAGTATGTCAGTGTGCTTGGCTTACAGTCCTTCATCCTGGTGGTAGATGTCTTTTAAATGCTTGTCTCATGCCCCGCCCCTGAGGTCCTTTATTATGTATAGATACAGTGATATAGACATTTCATATAGTTTCCATTCAGTAAGGAAACATTGGTAAAACTTTACTATAGAAATCTCAAAGTTTGTCTTGGACTGGTCATAATTCACTAGGAACTTCCCCAACATCCTTCAAGTTACGAGGTTCTGCTCGGCAGTGAGAGGACACGATGTGAAATTACAGTCAGCTGTTCCCAATTTTTCATTTTCCTTCACATTTCTGCAGAGGAAAGGTCACTCCGGCTTGTTATGTGCTGGTCCGGGGGACAGAGCTGGACACACCTGGCACATAAGATAGATGTAGGTGCCTAATGTTATAGATGTGTCCTGATAGCACAATGTCCTAAAGGTCACACTGCTGGCGGATAACACACTGAGACTTGTTATCAGGTCTATCCAGCCTGCAGAGCAAATCACTGCTCTGTCTGTGCTCAAATGTTATTAGTACTTAACTTGTTTTGAGAAATGCTTCCCTGATAAAGGGATTGGCCACTTTTCATGGCAACTCTTCCATTAGACAAGTCTCTGGATGTACCTGTGTCTTTGCCCTCTGTATACATACATGGCTCCCTCTCTCTCACTGCTCTTTGCCGTCCTCATGGCATCTCCCACTGTGTCTCTCTTTTCACTGTCCATCCACATTGACAGAGACAGGAGGGGGAGAGCAGGATAAGTTATAACTCTCCTGCTACAGCTCCTCCTATTCATCAGAGCTCAAACATGTAAACAATTACACATTAAGACTCTACATAAGGCACAAAACTAAGTAGCCATGTAACATCCTTGTCTGTATCTTATTCTCTCCGTAGCATGCGGCTGTGGATGCGTTGATTTGCCTGTGTGAACAAACACTTAGCTGGCTGGTTCATTTGGAGTTGTGTGTACCACACGCTCATGTAGTCTGCTCTGGTCCAGCAACAGTTAATGTTGTGATTGACAGACTTCTGCTTCAGTTGTCCTGGGGCTGAGGTTCTGGTCTCATATAAGCATTTTGTTTTCTTTCAGTCCAGTTTTAGTTGTAGTATTATCTGCTTTCCATCCTGTTAGAGTTGCTAAGTTCTGCATTTCAGAACTTCTTCATTTATATACTGCAGCATTTTAGATATTTTGGCTTTTGTTCTTAGACTAGCCCTTAGTATCTGTGATTTTGTGCCATATAATCCATCTCTGCAGTGAACCAGACCCCTGACTTCATTTTTGTGTGCTTTGTTTGTACTATTTTGTGTTCCCACTTTGCAGTAGGATGGGACTGTCTTCTAGTTGTCTCTTTTCACCTAGAACAAGCAAAGGCAAATAAGAATAAGAAGAAAGCTGTTTGGTCATTCGATAAGAGGATGTCCTGGGGTTTATCTCTGTCTAGTCAGTGGTCACTGGACCCAATGCAGCCAGTCAGTGACCTCAGGTGCTGGGAACAACAAAGGAAAAGAGAAACATTACCGTTGGATCGTGAATAGCCAAGTGCCAGGGAGGAGATAGGGAGACCCCACGCGCACCGTCTGTAAAACAGGCTTCCTCAGGGGATAACCTCACCTACCACCAATGTGCCTTATATGTGTTTACTGCAGCTGAGGTTATCCCCTGAGAAAGCCTGTTTTACAGACGGTGCACGTGGGGTCTCCCTATCTCCTCCCTGGCACTTGGCTATTCACGATCCAACGGTAATGTTTCTCTTTTCCTTTGTTGTTCCCAGCACCTGAGGTCACTGACTGGCTGCATTGGGTCCAGTGACCACTGACTAGACAGAGATAAACCCCAGGACATCCTCTTATCGAATGACCAAACAGCTTTCTTCTTATTCTTATTTGCCTTTGCTTGTTCTAGGTGAAAAGAGACAACTAGAAGACAGTCCCATCCTACTGCAAAGTGGGAACACAAAATAGTACAAACAAAGCACACAAAAATGAAGTCAGGGGTCTGGTTCACTGCAGAGATGGATTATATGGCACAAAATCACAGATACTAAGGGCTATGTCTATTCACGATCCAATGGTAATGTTACCTTTCAAATAACCTCTTTGCAGTTAGACTGCCTTCACACTACATATATTACATGACAGCTTTTCATTCATTACCTTTGTACTTCTATCATTGAAATTGATATATATCTGTTTAAGCTGTCATTTAATGGGTACATTACCTTTGAAACTTGCACTTTATTTCTGCCAGGGAGTGCGTTTGTTTTCACCGTGTCCAGCCCTGTCTGGCTCTTTTAAGTGTTTTTTAACTTTTTTCTATGTACTGTATATTTAATTATGTAAAACAATAAAGTATATAATTTTTCCATACACACACATCGAACTTTCTCGATGTGCGGAATTGGCATTACCTGCAACTAGACCCATAGCTTTGGTTTAAACACCTCAGGTGCTGGGAAGTCACTACTCAGCAGGTCCCATGAGAGCAATGATGCTGTCATTGGTAGTGGGCACAGGGTAATTACAATTTTTTCTTACCCTTCCCTACTAGGGTTTTCTATAATTGCTGCAAAACACAATAAAACATATTGGGGCACATTTACTTACCCGGCCCATTCGCGATCCAGCGGCGCGTTCTCTGCACAGGATTCGGGTCCGGCTGGGATTTAAGATTGTAGTTCCTCCGCCGTCCACCAGGTGGCGCTGCAGCGCCGAAAATAATCTTAACGCCCCGGAATGCACCATCCCATAGAAGGTGAAGGTGAGCGCTCCCCAAGCGACACATTTTCGGTTTTTAAATGCGGCGGTTTTTCCGAATACGTCGGGTTTTCGTTCGGCCACGCCCCCCCGATTTCTGTCGCGCGCATGCCGGCCCCGATGCGCCACAATCCGATCGCGTGCGCCAAAAACCCGGGGCAATTCATGTACAAGCGGCGCAAATCGGAAATATTCGGGTAACACGTCGGGAAAACGCGAATCGGGCCCTTAGTAAATGACCCCCATTGGGGCAGATTTACTTACCCAGTCCATTTGCGATCCAGCGGCACGTTCTCTGCGGTGGATTCGGGTCCGGCCGGGATTCATTAAGGCAGTTCCTCCGACGTCCACCAGGTGCCGCTGGTGCACTGAAGTTCCCCGGAACGCACTCAAGCTCACCGGCCTATTCCCAGTGAAGGTAAGTGCTAGCTCCGCAACACTTTTTTTTTTTTAAATGCAGCGTTTTTTTCGAATCCGTCGGGTTTTTGTTCGGCCACGCCCACTGATTTCCGTCACGTGCATGCCAGCGCCAATGCACCACAATCCGATCGCGTGCAGCAAAATCCCAGGGCAAATCGACACAAATCGGAAATATTCGGGTAACACGCCGGGAAAACGCGAATCGGGCCCTTAGTAAATGACCCCCATTTACTTCTATATCTATACAAAAACATGACTCAAAATAGTAAACAACAATAGAATTTTATTTCATTGTTACATTTTCTCATTTTCACATTGCGAAAGCCACAACAACAATAACAGTAAAGCCGGCATAGAAAAATAGTAGTACCATATCAGCAGTGGCGAGGATACAGTACCGTATACAGTATATATATATATATATGCTACTCAGGACCAGTCCGTAATAAGCGTTACATTCAGAAGTTGTAGAAGCGAAGGGTAAAGGGACATCCCTCACGACGATTCATGGCACATCCGTCTTTTTTTTAGTTTTACATTTTTGTGAACCTTTTTTCGAGCCCTTTCGATGACGGAATCATTGGGTTTGACACGTTTTCCCTTGTATTTGTGTCACTGGAGGAAAGTGACTTTATAGAATGTTACTTACAAATGTTGGCGGCTCCGGCTGTTGGCCCCCGCTCGCTGCTGACATTTACCATGGAGAAACACTCCGGGCTCTGCGATTAGGAGCTTATTTTCTCCTTGAGAGTCAAATAGTCCATAACAGAATAGATTATGAACGTCTTCCTCTTCTTCTCTGACATTTCTAACTCTAAATGCCTTGGGGTTATGATAATCTAATCACTCTCCTGTGAGCCACAGAAATAGCCATTTCCGGATAATGGGAAAACTTTGCGAGTACAGAAGGTGATTTTGCCATTTGAAAACATTTTGGTACTTTGTAAAAGTGCATAAAATATTTTGGAATCAAGACATGGAAAATCTGTTCAAGGGATAGACCAGGAATGATCAATGGATGGTCTGTCCTCGGGACCGCGGTGATCTTGGAGGCAGACACCGCGGCCACGCACCAATCAGGTGGTCAGCGCTGTGGACACATGGACCTGGGGGCAGTTGTTTCTCTACCGTTCCCTTCCACTTTCACTTACAAATACAGTTTACATGCCCAACTGGGACCCAGAGCCAACTGCTCCCGGGTCAATGACCTATGTTTGCGATGAACAACTAATTGGGGGCCCGAACTAGTCAACATCTTGAGGATAAGCCATCAATAGTTGTTCCTAGCCAACCCCTTCAAATGCTGGAATGGAATGAAATAGGCAGTTTGGGCGGTATCCCAGGGCCTTTAAAGGGGCCCATGGCCACCCAAACCACCCATGGCTGTAGCAGAGCTGTGTGTGAGTAATTGGATGTAGTAGAGGTGTGTGTTAGTGAAAGAATGTAGTAGAGCTGGGTGTGAGAGAATGGATGTAGAAGAGCTGGGTGTGACTGAATGGATATAGCAGAACTGTGTGTGACTGTATAGATGTAGCAGAGCAGTGTGTGAGTGAATGGATGTAGTAGAGCTATGTGTGAGTGAATGGATGTAGTAGAGCTATGTGTGAGTGAATGGATGTAGTAGGGCTGTGTGTGTGTGAATGTATATAGAAGAGCTGGGTGTGACTGAATGGATGGAGCAGAGCAGTGTGCAAGTGAATGGATGTAGCAGAGCAGTATTTGAGTGAATGGATGTAGCAGAGCAGTGTGTGAGTGAATGGATGTAGCAGAACTGTGTGTGAGTGAATGCATGTAGCAGAGCTGTATGTGAGCGAATGGATGTAGTAGAACTGTGGGTGAGTGAATGTATGTGGTAGAGCTATGTGTGAGTGAATGGATGTAGTAGAGCTATGTGTGAGTGAATGGATGTAGTAGAGCTATGTGTGAGTGAATGGATGTAGTACGGCTGTGTGTGTGTGAATGTATGTAGAAGAGCTGGGTGTGACTGAATGGATGTAGCAGAGCAGTGTGCAAGTGAATGGATGTAGCAGAGCAGTATTTGAGTGAATGGATGTAGCAGAGCAGTATTTGAGTGAATGGATGTAGCAGAGCAGTGTGTGGGTGAATGGATGTAGTAGAGCTCTGTGTGAGTGAACCGATGTAGCAAAACCTTGTGTGAATGAATGGATGTAGCAGAGCTGTGTGTGAATGAATAGATGTATCAGATCTTTATGTGAGTAAAAGGCTGTAGCATAGCTGTGCATAAGTGGATTGATGTAGCAGAGCTGGGCTTGCGTAAACTTGTGAAGCAGAGCAGAGTGTGAGCGAATTGGTGTAGCAGAGCAGTGCGTGAGTATATGGATGTAACATAGCTGTGTAAGTGAATGGATTTAGTAAAGCTTTGTGTGAGTGAATGGTTGTAGAAAAGCTGTAGGAGAGTGAATGCATGTATTAAAGCTGTGTGTGAATGAATGGATGTATCAGAGCTGTGTTTGAATGAATGGATGTATCAGAGCTGTGGGTGAGTAAATACATGTAGCAGAGCTGTGCATTAGTGAATGGATGTAGCAGAGCTGTATGTGAGTGAATGGATGAATTAGAGCTGTGGGGGAGTGAATCGATGTATTAGAGCTGAGTGTGAGTGAATGGATGTAGCAGTATGGCTGTACTGTCTGTGAATAAATGGATGTAGCAGTACAGTGTGTGAATGAATGGATGGATGTATCAGAGCTGTGGGTCAGTAAATGGATGTAGCAGAGCTATGTGTGAGTGAATGAATTTAGCAAAGCTTTCTGTAAGTAAATGGATGTAACAGAGCTGTGTGTGAATACATATAGCAGAGCTGTGCTTCAGTGAAATAATGTAGCAGAGCAGTGCATGAGTGAATGCAAGTAGCGGAACTGTGTGTGAGTGAATGGATGTAGTAGAGCTGTGGGTGAGTGAATTGATGTAGTAGATTTGTGTGAGACTGAATGAATGTAGCAGGGCTGTGTGAATGGATGTTAAAGAGCTATGTGTGAATGAATGGATGTATCAGAGCTGTGGGTGAGTAAACGGATGTAGCAGAGCTGTGCATGAGTGAATGGATGTAGCAGAGCTGTGAGTGATTGAATGGATGTAGCACAGCTGTGAGGGAGTGAATTGATGTAGTAGAGCTGTGTGTGACTGAATGGATGCAGCAGGGCTGTGTGTGTGTAATGGATGTAGTAGAGCTGTGTGTTTGAGTGAATATATTTTGCAGAGCTATGAGTGAATTGAGGTATCAGAGATTTGTGTGTGAATGGATGTGGCAGAGCTATGTGTGTTATGCTTGCGTGTGAACAACAGGGGATTTTTTATTTAATTGGATAACAGAATCTGGGGTACTTTTTATAGTCCAAAAAATATGGCATGACATTTTATGGGCAGTGATGCAATATACCATTTATATATTTTTTATAATTTTTTCTATGCCGACTTCTGTCAGTGGGGTTTTCCTATATCTCTGGATGTATAGCATATCACATGGGAGGAGCAAAGTAGGACTGGTCTTAACGCCACCAATCAGCAGCAGACACTTTCATTTAGTATAAGGCCTCATGCACACGACTGTATATGTGAGCCATTCACTTCTACCATGCATGACGAAGGTGGGGTGAGGCCTCCGCGTCCCACAGAACTGTGACCGCCCGAGCAGCGCAGTTCGTTTCCTGCTAAAGCAAAGTGTTGTGTGCACGTGGCCTTACACCTTGTATACCTGCGCAGTGTGCTAAAATTAGGGGTCTCGGCTTATACTTGGGTCGGCTTATACTCGCGTATACACAGTAATTTCCCTCCTTCTCACCTTCAAGTCACATAGTGGGGGGCGCTCCTGAATGAGCACGAGCCAGGGCGCAGCCTGCTGGGATTTATCCGGAATCCAGAGACTCCTGATAGATCCAGTGGGCACGGCCACAACAGTGAATTTTGGGTAAATTTTGTCCCTTTAGTTTCCCGTCTTATTATACTGCACCATAACACAAATATATGTTTACAAAGAAGAGAGTGAGGGTGTATGTGACTCTGGGGCCCCACTACTGTCCGGGCCCCTGACTGCAGTCACAGTAACACCCCCCCCTGATGGTGGCCTTGCCAGCGGGTGGCACCAGGATACACTGTCGCACTTAGCGTATGATAAACGTGCCCCTTATTTTTATACCAGCAATAGAAATGTATATACTTAATAGCTGTGTGCGTGTGTATTGGGGGGGGGGGGGATGTTATTTATGATGAAAATGTAGAAATAATAATAATGATGAGTAAAAATAAAAATAATAATACAAAGAAGAAAAAAACATTTTAATGAAACATTTCCAGGTCAGTTGAGAAAGTCACAGCTAAAAGCCGACCTCAGGAAGAAACGGCTGCGCTTCCATGTATGACACACAACAAGAAGTATAAGATAGAAGACACATATAAACATAGTAATAGCTTAAACAAAGAGTAAAATACTATTCTATATCATGTGTATTCCATTCAATTGAAATTGTAATTGCATTACAGGTGAAAAAAATTTCATGAAGAATGAAGGGAATGTAGACAAAATAAAACAACAACAACAACAACAACATAATAATAATAATAATAATAATAATAATAATAATAATAATAATAGTAATTATAATAATCTAAATAGATACATATTTTCCCAATATATAAATAGAGTCGGAGGTTAATATCTTGACTTGAATTTACAATTTTTGCAGCACAAACCTCACAAAATATCATCTATGTAGCGTCATATGTACGAATTTACAGTCCTATAGAACATTCAGACGAGCGGATCCTTGTATTGTACAGGAGGAAGAAGAGGAAACAATCTACAGATCGTCTGTACATTATCTACATTATAAAACACAGATCAGGTGACACGAGTGATAACTTTCGCAAATTTTTTAATTTTTTTTTACACCCTATCGAACAATTATTGCTGAAATATTCAACACGGTTTTGGCGACTTACAGGATGTAAAATGACGGAATGCGGCGCCAAAATGTAACGTTCCATTTATGCAAAAATATACAAGAAGAATTTAGAATTTAACAACAGACGGATAATGAAAATATGATTTTCATTGGATTGAAATATCGAAATATTGAAAATGTTCCCGCGTGGAAATGTTTTTTTTTTTTAAATATATAGATGATTTCCTCAATACACAAATAATAAAATATGTCTAAAGTTTTCTTCAATGTTTTTTATAAAAATATTTTTGCCATTTCCCCCGTCAGTAACATTTATCATAAATAAAATGAAAACTAAATGAATTTGTTGTTTTAGTAAATTAATTAAAATCTAAAATCATATTTAAGAGAATAATGATAGGAAAATAAATCTCATTTTCGAGAAGGCGCTGAACGTACGGATAGTAGAATGTATCACTTTTTTGGGGTGTTATTTGGATGATGCATTTTGTTGGGATACATTTGGTTCGATGACATAATTTCTAAGGTTAAAATAATTAAAATAATAATAATATTTAAAAAAAGTTAAAAATTAAATCAATTATTTTTTTTTTTTCCCAAAAAATAATTAGCCCCTTATTCTAAATATTCTATATTCTATGCTATATATAGCGCCATTATACAGTAAAGTAGTGGAGCCCATGCTGTACCCTTCCATCTTTCTTTTTTGGAAGTGTTTCGGGAACATTTATGACAGGTTCCCATAGCACGATACTAATTGTCCTCACACTATTTTAGCAAAAAAATCCTCTTTGTAAGATTACCTGACACCCTATAAGAGCGTTCAGCTAATCACGAGGAGCATGTGTTATTCATGTAAGTCATTGCGTGACTCAACCAACGTCTTCAGCAGCTCACTCATTCCCCCCTTCCTTCAGTCGACATCATTCATTACTATAATTGACTTCTCATGGATGTGCACTCGCCGCCCTGCATAAGTCAGTTCTACAGCTGCTCCCTCATTCCCCCCTTCCTTCAGCCGATATCATCTGTTACTACAGTTGAATTATCGCAGCTGTGCACTCGCCGCTCTGCATAAGTCAGTTCTCCAGCTGCTCCCTCATTCCCCCCTTCCTTCAGCCTGCATCCTCGGCTGCTACAGTTGAATTATCGCAGCTGTGCACTCGCCGTCCTACATAAGTCAGTTCTCCAGCTGCTCCCTCATTCCCCCCTTTCTTCAGCCGATATTATCTGTTACTACAGTTGAATTATCGCAGCTGTGCACTCGCCGCCCTGCATAAGTCAGTTCTCCAGCTGCTCCCTCATCCCCCCTTTCTTCAGCCGATATTATCTGTTACTACAGTTGAATTATCGCAGCTGTGCACTCGCTGCCCTGCATAAGTCACTACCTAGTACCAAGCTGGGATAAGCTGCACATGGGCAGTGATGAGGACCATATGTTATTTGTGCATGTCATTATGTGACTCAGATGAGGTCTCCAGCAGCTCCCTCATTCCCTTCTTCCTTCAGTCAACATCATTCATTACTACAGTTGAATTACCGCAGCTGCGCACTCGCCGCCCAGCGTAAGTCAGTTCTCCAGCAACTCCTTTATTCCCCCCCCCCCTCCTCCTCCAGCCGATACAATCCGTTACTATGTTTAAGTTCTTGCATCTGTGCACTCGCCGCCCTGCATAAGTCACTACCTAGTACCAAGCTGGGATAAGCCACACTTGGGCAGTGATGAGGACCATATGTTATCCGTGAAAGTCATTATGTGACTCAGATGAGGTCTCCAGCAGCTCACCTACTGCCCTCATTCATTACTACAGTTGATTTATTACAGCTGTGCACTCACCACCCTACATAAGTCAGTTCTCCAGCAGCTCCCTCATTCCTCCCTTCCTTCAGCCATTGTCATCCATTACTACAGTTGAATTACCGTAGCTGCGCACTCGTCGCCCGGCATAAGTCAGTTCCCCAGCAGCTCCCTCATTCCCCCCTTCCTTCAGCCATTGTCATCCATTACTACAGTTAAGTTGTATCTGTGCAGTCACTGCCTTGCGTAAGTCACCTCCTAGTACCAAGCAGGGATAAAAGGGTCCAGTGGGGCTGGGGGAAGGAATGAGGCATCTGCTGGATACGTGAAATTCAACAGTAGGGAGGGAACACATCCCTCATGACTCTCCGAGCCTTCTGGAAAGGTACTAGGAAAGCTTACAAAGATGATTTTCTACTGATAGGAACTATAGATTATTTAGCTCAAGACAGAGTGTGCACAAGTTACTATAGTGCTGGGGGAACCTGTCGTTAGGTTTAATACTGAAAACCTTATGACAGGTTCCCTTTAAATCATTATGCTTTTTGACTGTGAAATATAATGTAATGATTTTTTTTTTCTTTTTAATCAGGCAGCTGTACTTAAAGGGAACTTATCCTATAGAACATGATGCCTGGTCTATTAGAAAACCTGGTAATTGCTGGTGTTCTGCCCTCTCATGCAGCAATAAGAGAACCTAGCAATCACTGAGGGAGACCGATCACCGGACCCCAAAGCCAGGAACAAGCAGAGATTTTAATCAATAAATGACGAGTTTTCTCCCATAAGGTCTCTATAATTCATGCATTTTTTAAAAAAGTTTTTCCACGTATTTCTGTAAGCGAACTTTAAATGTGTTTTTTTTAAACATTAAAAAATGTCTCAAACTGCCGGTTATTCTTTATTTTACATGCACTTCCTGCCTTTTCTGAAAAAATTTTTAGATTTTTTTTTTTTTAAGAATTTTTTTGCAAATTCGCCAGCAGCCTAAGAAAACTTCAGATAAGGAGACACCAGACAGGAAATCAGGTGGAAGTCATAATGTGAACATTTGCTGAAAGTCCCATCAGATTTATGTATTTACAGATGGAGCAAATTTAAGGGGAGTTTGACTGGAAGAGTAAGACAATGAGGAACGGCGAAATCTTTGTAAATTACCAAATAAAAGAAACAATTTTTTGAAAATTTTAACACAAAATCCCATCCCTCATGGCAGCTCCTCTAGAGGCATAAGCATTACAGAGGTATAACAAATACAGTATTGAACAGCTCAATTATTATTTTTTTCTTAAAGGGGTTGTCCAGAGGACATTGGTTGAATGCACATGTGAGGGTTTGTGAGTCGGAATTTCATACTAAGGAGTAGATTGGGTCCTAGCAGTGGGTAGAGAAGGGAGGAGGTGAGGCGCCCGGTGCGGTGCTCCAGGAGTCAGGACAATATTCCAGGTTCACCAATTACGTGATTCACATAAAACCATATGAGGGGCTTCTCTATATGAGGGGCTTCTTTTCATTGTGTCACTAGTGACATAGCAATGGGAGGGTGGTAGTCTCCTTAAGTTGCTATAAAGATTTTACTTCATAACTTAAATTGCTGTATTTACTTAAAGGGGTTGGCCACATTTTAATAAATCTCTTCCATTAGACATGTCTCTGCGTGTACCTGTGTCTTTGCCTCCTTTGAGAGCTTCAGCCTTTCCCTGTTCTCCCCATGCTGCCCTCTTCATATATACACATGCTCCTCTCTCTCACTGCTCCAGCCCGTCCTCATGGTATCTTCCTCTGTGCCTCTCTTCTCACTGTCTGTCCATACTGACAGGGACAAGAAGAGTCAAGGGGGAGGGAGAAGGATGAGTCATAATCTCCTGCTGCAGCTCCTCCTATTCATCAGAGCCAGACATGTAAACAAAGAAGCACGGAGAGTCTGTAGACAGCAATGAAGTTAGTACCAGTACTGCTGAATAACTTGGTGAACATTTAGGGATTATTATTAAAGCAATAGAGGCACATGGGAAATCTGTGTAAAAGAGTGACCAAACCCTTTAAAGGGGTTATCCAGATTTACAAAAACATGGGACTCCTACTACAAGAAAACCCCCTATTCCCTTCCATTATTTATGTCTCCTGTCCGAAATTAATTCCTTTCAAGTGAATGACAGTATGATGGAACTGAGTCACAGTACGGTGGATATATTGGGCACTTTTTTTGGTTAAAAAAGAAAAAACTATAATCTGGCCATTGCAGCTCTTTTCTTTTGGATATATATGTGGCAACTCAAGTCCAGTAATCCTAAATTTTTAAATACATTTTTAAGAAATCCGAAAATTTTATTTCAAGCAATTAATTGTTAAATGATAAATTAAATATAAACAATTTCACTTTGAGAAAAGTTCTAAATTGTGGGGTTTTCCAAGTTCTGATTCCTTAAAGCAATAATGTCAAAGGGTTTATTATAAGAGATTTGCAGGATTGGGGATAAATCTGTGAGTGATGGGGGCTGACCTCTGGGACCCATAGCAATTAGAAGAATAGAAGGTCCCAAGTTCCCTAATCTGGTGAATCACCGAGGGACTTCCCGGGATGGTCCGTTATGTCAGCTGTCCCGGTAGTACCGGCATGGGAAAGAGCTCCACTGACTTCCTTGGAACTTCCGAGACAAAATATTGGGTGGACAATCTGGAAGTCCCAATCTGAAACATTCCCCCGCTCTGCTGAACTGTCCCAGAGGATGGACCACTACAGATTTTAAGTCCCTTATCCCCAAACCTTGTCAATGAGTTCTACATATTGTTTACAATAGACATGTCCACCATAACACTGATTCAATATTATATCATAACTAGAGATGAGCGAGCACTAAAATGCTCGGGTGCTCGTTACTCGAGTCGAACTTTTCCCGATGCTCGAGTGCTCGTATCGACTCGAGCATTTTTCACTGAAAGAACACATTGAAAGAACACATTGAAAGAAGAACACTGAAGAACACATTGAAAGAAGAACACTGAAGAACACATTGCAGATGTTTTCACTGAAAGAACACACTGAAAGAACACATTGAAAGAACACATTGCAGATGTTTCCATACATCTGCTAACTTATCGGAAGACACGCGCGCCAAACGGTGTTCTTCACAGTAGTATGTGAAGAACGATATATGTGAAGAACACATTGCAGATGTTTGCAGATGTTTTCACTGAAAGAACACATTGAAAGAACACAGTGAAGAACACATTGCAGATGTTTCCATACATCTGCAACGTGTTCTTCACACATATTGTTCTTCGCATACTATTGTGAAGAACACCGTTCGGCACTAATGTCTTCGGGAAAGTTAGCAGATGTACGGAACAGCTGCAATGTGTTCTTCACTGTGTTCTTCACTTAAATGATCCTGTGTTCACTGTTTTCATTGTGTTCTTCATTGTTCTTTACTGTATTTCCTTAAGTAAATGCTCGATCTCGAGCAGGCGAAATGCTCGTCCGAGCAAGCAGCCGCTTCGAGCACTCTAATACTCGAACGAGCATCAAGCTCGGACGAGTATACTCGCTCATCTCTAATCATAACCAGTAAACGAGACTCTTTATAGACATCGATTCCCATCAAGATCACTAGATCTGGCACAGTACCACAATATCAGACACTTTATAAAAGCTGGTCTACCCTTAGGAAGCATCTCAGGTCACGTGGAGCCAAGAGTAAAGGTGTCAAGGACACGTCTGAGAGCTGAAACAAATTACTGCAGATAAAGAAATTGTTAGATGGAATTCCTGACCTTCATTGTTTGAGGAATCTTCTAGATGACCTAGATAGAAGAAGATCCAATGAAGAACTTACTGGCCACCATGGATGGGTTGTGGGTAGGACTGGTGTTATATACAGTAAACATTAGTATACGGGGGCAGTGAGAGCCACGAGCATCAAGTCAAAGCAATGTGTTAGCCAAGACTTGTGTAGAAGCTGGGACCTGGTGGTCTAGGGTGGGAGATGGGTTCTCCTGGAGAAATTCGAACATTACGAGTCAGATCACATACTGTATAAAGCTACTTAGAGGTTTCCTCAGAAAAATGAACAAAACAGAGAAGAAAAAGATCATTTTCAAGATCTCATACACTTTCCCCAGAAACTTTTTGGTTTAGGAACATCAAAATGTGATTCTCTCTCCAGAAGCCTGTAGAGTAGGATAAGGAGTTACTTGAAGTAGCTGAGACCAGCAACAAGGAAAAACTTCTCCAAAAAGAGCTCCGAATCCAGAACAGCGATGTGAGCGGCTCGCCCAATCAGGGTGTTTGCAGTATTTGGGAGCGCATGGAACACATCATGCCGGATTAAAGTGCACTCCTTGGAGTCCATCACTGGCTGGAGGAGGTTGTTGATCATTTCGGTGTAGATAGGTCCTAGGATGGAAAGGAGTTTAATGAATAATCTTCTAGAAGATAACAAATGTATCTACAAGAATGTGCATCTGGGTACATTTGGAAAAAAGATATTGATATCTTTAAAATGACACCTAGTACCATAGTTCAAAATGCTACCGAGCCCACGATTACTGTTTATAAAGTGATAGATTTCCTTCAGCCTCTCAGCTTGACTCATCTCAAGCATAAAGCAGCTGGAGTTCACCGGCCTATTCCTAGTGAAGATAAGTGCAAGCTCCGCGACACATTTTTTTTTTTTTTAAATGCAGCGGTTTTTCCGAATCCTTCGGGTTTTTGTTCGGCCACGCCCCCCGATTTCCATCGCGTGCATGCCGGCGCCGATGCGCCACAATCCAATCGCGTGCGCCAAAATCCCAGGGCAATTCAGGGGAAATCGGCACAAATCAGAAATATTTGGGTAACACGTCGGGAAAACGCGAATCGGGCACTTAGTAAATGACCCCCAGTGTTTTTTACATTAAAGAGAATCCACACAAAATAAAGTCTTCATTAAAAACTATAATTAAAAGCATTGCCCTTATTCCTAAATGGTCCCTTTCCATGACTGCAAAAATCAGTTTGTAAACTTATATGCAACTCACCTGATGTAAGTCATTCACACTAATTGAGTCATGTATATTAAAATGTACTGGCTTTGCACTGCCTCCTGATTGACAGGTCTCAGGGCTATGACAATGTTGCTGTGTAGAACTCATCAAAGGTCCTGTTACATCTGCAATGTAATCTCCCCATGCATGTATCTGATCACATGAAATCACAGCAGCCTCCATGGAGGTTGGGGAGGAGTAGATTTTCATGGAGGCTGCTGTGATTTCATGTGATCAGATACATACATCCATGGAGGATGGGGAGGAGTAGATTTTCAAGGAGGCTGCTGTGATTTCATGTGATCAGATACATGCATGGTGTACAGTTTGCTAATGTTAGGAGGTTAAAGGACCTGTGATGATGTAAACCTGGCCACATGACATGCTGAGGCGAGGTATGGGACATGGGGAGGAGTAGATGGGAGGGGCCGGCCAAACAGGACACGCCTTCTCTGATGCCAGGAAATATAAGATAAAGTTATTTATGTGGATGTAATGGAAACGATGTGGGGGTCAGTTAGTTTGGTCTCTATAGGAACCTGTCACTAGCTCTATATGTGAAAATGTGGTGACAGGTTCCCTTTAAGGTAAAGATAGAATTTTAGGGACAGGTTCAGTGAA
Source organism: Engystomops pustulosus (assembly GCF_040894005.1). Taxonomy (NCBI): domain Eukaryota; kingdom Metazoa; phylum Chordata; class Amphibia; order Anura; family Leptodactylidae; genus Engystomops; species Engystomops pustulosus. Next base: position 9,551,402 of record NC_092415.1, on the reverse strand, counting down.
TACACAGTTGATGGATAAGTCACAGTAACAACGCAATATAATCCTCATCCTGCAAAGTAATCAGTTAAAGGTATAAATTTAAAAACAACAAAATATAAAACTAAAAAACTAATGATTTTTTTGGCGCTGGATCTTACCCGTGTGTTTGTCCTTGATGGCGTTTTTACACATCTCGATTCTTGCAGAATGAAACGGGACGTAGCGATCTTGTGGAGAGGCGACCAGAACTACATTCTTAAAATACTGAAGCCCTGCAAGAAAAATGAAGAACATGAAATTGTCCCCACATGTGGTTTAGTTTAGACTGAACTTGACATTTCTTTAAAGGGAATCTACCATCATAAACCATCACCACAAACCAAGGACATTACTCATAGATCCAGGACTGTGGTATCTTCTTATATATGTTATCCATGGCCTCCTTTCTTCTAAAATCAACTTTTAAAATTATGCAAATTATGAGCCAGAATGGCTCAGGGGTGTTACCAGAGCACCTCCATGCTGTAGCATCACAGGTTGTTGCACAGTTTAAGCCTCCCCCTCCCTCTGCCTGTTTTTATATTACATGGTAGGACAGGGAAGTGCTTATGCACAGTGTAACAGCCTGTGAAGCTACAGCATAGAAGTGCTCTGCTAATGCCCACCAGAGCCCCTCTGGCTCTTTAGCATAATTTTAAAAGTTGATTTTAGAAGGAAGGAGGCCATGGATAACAACTATAAGAAGATACCACAGTCCTGGATCTATGAGTAATGTCCTTGGTTTATCAGGATGGATTTTGATGGTAGATTCCCTTGAACATTCTAATAATAATTTAGTAATTTTACTTTTCCCCATTCCATTGTTGTGTAGTTAGTCAAGTGGGTGTTACCAGTTGGGTGGAGGGAGTGTCCATGCAAAGTTCATGTTCCTCCCACATGTAACCTGTGATGGGCTCTTCCTGCAGACTAGTGGTGGGAACAGGCAGCTGCTGGGGACCTATTAGGATCTCTGAGTTCCAGGAGGGGCTTCTGTGCCCCAGGTATCTCTGCAGTCTCTGACACTTAAAAGGGGGCTCTATTAGTGCCAAAATTTCTAACTGTGAGACACTAATAAAGAGGTTTCGCCCTTTGTGTCCTCTCACACATTACCTGTGCTGGACCCCTCTGCCTACTCCTCTATTAGCATGATATTATAGGACTGTGCAGGGACACCCCCCAGACTGCTAACACCCATAGATGTCTATAAGGAGTGACAGGAGGAACAGCACAATGTAAGAGAGATGCTGCAAAATTATTATTTATTTGGGGGTAAAAGAATTTAGTAAAAAAGAGAAGTCTGTTCACAGTTGGATTGGATGATAATCAGATTACACAGTCTCAGCATTCTGGGTTCCCTAAACTGCTATAATCTGTAATCCAGTTTTCCTACAGCTCCCCCGCAGGAGAAAGAAAGTATTACACTGCAGCCATTCACATCAAAAGGTTGCGTGTGTGATGCAGGACATGATTGGTCCTCCAGAGTAATAGATAGTGAACAGAGAGAATTCCCTTCTACTATCACATCAGACAACCACTAGTCAGGTGATACAGTAGGGGATGATACAGTAGTTAGTGATACAGTAGGTGGTGATACAGTTGGTGATGATACCGCAGGGGGGTGATACAGTTGGTGATGATACAGCGGGGGGTTATACAGTAGAGGGGATACAGTAGGAGGTGAAACAGTAGGAGGTGAAACAGTAGGAGGTGATACAGTAGGGGGTGATGCAGTAGGTGGTGATACAGTAGGTGGTGATACAGTAGGTGGTGAAACAGTAGGAGGTGAAACAGTAGGAGGCGATACAGTAGGGGGTGATACAGTAGGGGGAGATACAGTAGTAGGTGATTAATTAGGTGGTGATACAGTAGGGAGGATACCGTAGGATGTGATACAGTAGGTTGTGAAATAGCAGGGGGTGATACAGTAAGTGGTGATAAAGTAGGTGGTGATACAGCAGGGGGTGATAAAGCAGGGGGTGATACAGTAGGAGGTGATACTGTAGGGGGTGATACAGTAGGGGTTGATACAGTAGGTGGTGATACAGTAGGGGTTGATACAGTAGGGGTTGATACAGTAGGGGATGATACAGTAGGAGGTGATACAGTAGGTGGTGATACAGTAGGTGGTGATACAGTAGGTGGTGATACAGTAAATGGTGATGCAGTAGGTGGTGATGCAGTAGGTGGTGATACAGTAGGTGGTGATACAGTAGGGGGTGATACAGTAGGTGGTGATACAGTAGGTGGTGATACAGTCAGAGGTGATGCAGTAGGGGATGATACAGTAGGTGGTGATACAGTAGGAGGTGATACAGTAGGGGATGATACAGTAGGTGGTGATACAGTAGGTGGTGATACAGTAGGAGGTGATACAGTAGGTGGTGATACAGTAGTTGATGATACAGTAGGAGGTGATACAGTAGGAGGTGATACAGTAGGTGGTGATACAGTAGGGGGTGATACAGTAGGGGGTGATACAGTAGGGGGTGATACAGTAGGAAGTGATACAGTAGGGGATGATACAGTAGGTGGTGATACAGTAGGGGGTGATACAGTAGGGGGTGATACATTTGGTGGTGATACAGTAGGTGGTGATACAGCAGGTGGTGATACAGTAGGTGGTGATACAGTAAGAGGTGATACAGTAGGTGGTGATACAGTAGGAGGTGATACAGTAGGTGGTGATACAGTAGTTGATGATACAGTAGGAGGTGATACAGTAGGTGGTGATACAGTAGGGGGTGATACAGTAGGGGGTGATACAGTAGGGGGAGATACAGTAGTAGGTGATTAATTAGGTGGTGATACAGTAGGGAGGATACCGTAGGATGTGATACAGTAGGTTGTGAAATAGCAGGGGGTGATACAGTAAGTGGTGATAAAGTAGGTGGTGATACAGCAGGGGGTGATAAAGCAGGGGGTGATACAGTAGGAGGTGATACTGTAGGGGGTGATACAGTAGGGGTTGATACAGTAGGTGGTGATACAGTAGGGGTTGATACAGTAGGGGTTGATACAGTAGGGGATGATACAGTAGGTGGTGATACAGTAGGTGGTGATACAGTAGGTGGTGATACAGTAAATGGTGATGCAGTAGGTGGTGATGCAGTAGGTGGTGATACAGTAGGTGGTGATACAGTAGGGGGTGATACAGTAGGTGGTGATACAGTAGGTGGTGATACAGTCAGAGGTGATGCAGTAGGGGATGATACAGTAGGTGGTGATACAGTAGGAGGTGATACAGTAGGGGATGATACAGTAGGTGGTGATACAGTAGGTGGTGATACAGTAGGAGGTGATACAGTAGGTGGTGATACAGTAGTTGATGATACAGTAGGAGGTGATACAGTAGGAGGTGATACAGTAGGTGGTGATACAGTAGGGGGTGATACAGTAGGGGGTGATACAGTAGGGGGTGATACAGTAGGAAGTGATACAGTAGGGGATGATACAGTAGGTGGTGATACAGTAGGGGGTGATACAGTAGGGGGTGATACATTTGGTGGTGATACAGTAGGTGGTGATACAGCAGGTGGTGATACAGTAGGTGGTGATACAGTAAGAGGTGATACAGTAGGTGGTGATACAGTAGGAGGTGATACAGTAGGTGGTGATACAGTAGTTGATGATACAGTAGGAGGTGATACAGTAGGTGGTGATACAGTAGGGGGTGATACAGTAGGGGGTGATACATTTGGTGGTGATACAGTAGGTGGTGATACAGTAGGTGGTGATACAGTAAGAGGTGATACAGTAGGGGATGATGCAGTAGGTGGTGATACAGTAGGAGGTGATACAGTAGGTGGTGATACAGTAGTTGATGATACAGTAGGAGGTGATACAGTAGGTGGTGATACAGTAGTTGATGATACAGTAGGAGGTGATACAGTAGGTGGTGATACAGTAGTTGGTGATATAGCAGGGGGTGATACAGTAGGTGGTGGTACAGCAGGGGGTGATACAGTAGGTGGTGATACAGTAGGGGATGATACAGTAGGTTTTGATACAGTAGGGGATGATAAAGTAGGGGATGATACAGTAGGTGGTGATACAGTAGGGGATGATACAGTAGGAGGTGATAGAGTAGGTGGTGATACAGCAGGGGCTGATACAGTAGTTGGTGATACAGTAGGTGGTGATACAGTAGTTGGTTATACAGCAGGGGGTGATACAGTAGGTGGTGATACAGTAGGGGATGATACTGTAGGTGGTGATACAGTAGGAGGTGATACAGTAGGTGGTGATACAGTAGGGGATGATACAGTAGGAGGTGATACAGTAGGTGGTGATACAGTAGGTGGTGATACAGCAGGGGGTGATACAATAGTTGGTGATACAGCAGGTGGTGATACAGTAGGTGGTAATACAGAAGGGGAGGGGTGATACAGTTGGTGGTGATACAGTAGGTGGTGATACAGTAGGAGGTGATACAGTAGGGGGTGATACAGTAGGTGGTGACACAGTAGGAGGTGACACAGTAGGAGGTGATACAGTAGGTGGTGATACAGCAGGGGGTGATACAGTAGGTGGTGATACAGTAGGTGGTGATACAGCAGGGGGTGATACAATAGTTGGTGATACAGCAGGTGGTGATACAGTAGGTGGTAATACAGAAGGGGAGGGGTGATACAGTTGGTGGTGATACAGTAGGTGGTGATACAGTAGGAGGTGATACAGTAGGGGGTGATACAGTAGGTGGTGACACAGTAGGAGGTGACACAGTAGGAGGTGATACAGTAGGTGGTGATACAGCAGGGGGTGATACAGTAGGTGGTGATACACTAGGTGGTGATACAGTAGGACGTGATACAGTAGGAGGTGATACAGTGGGTGGTGATACAGTAAGTGATGTAGTGTATGTCCCATTGATCACATGATACATCTTGATATAGGGTGGACCTGTGTATCCTCTGTGCACCCGTACAATGTGATGACCTCCACAGACCTGGTTTGAGGCTCAGTTGATAGAGGAAGGATTTCCGCAGATCCGCGTTGTCCCTGAATGTCAGCTGCAGCAAAGAACCCGACTTTTTTAATTTTTGCATAAGCCACAAACCTGGAAGAAATATAATAGGATGTGATATAAGTCTCTTTTCTTATCATGAAGCTTAAATACAATTATTCATCTATTAAAGACGTTGAATTAGTAAAATGTTCCGGACCCTGCACTTCCCTAAGTAGCTCCTAAGTATTTAGGTTTTATTTTGGTTTTAATAGGTTTTCAAAAATTAAAACCTTTGGTACAAAAAAAATTTCTTCATTTTGCCATATTCTGGCGCTAATATCTTTTTCATACTTTGTCGCATGGAGCCATTTGAGGTGACAATTTTTGAGGGACATGATGATGATTTTATTGTTACCATTTTTGGAACTGTAAGACATTTTTATCCCTTTTTTTATTTTTGCAAAATAACAAAAAAGTGAAGTTTCTGAAATTTGGGCGCTTTTTTCAGTTATGGGGTTCACTGCCGCAAATATCTATTTGCATATATTGATATATCAGACTTTTTGGGAGGTGGCGATACCTAACATGTTTATTATTATTTATTTTTATATCAGTTCTGGGGAAAGGGGGCGATTTGAACTTTTAGGTTTTTTTAAATATTTTTTTTTTTTCGATTTTTTTTCTTACTGTATTTCTAGACTCCCCAGGGTGCTTTAACCCAAGGGAGTCTGATCATTTTTACATTATGCTTCAACGTTACAGTATTGCAGGATATTATAAATTTATTGGATCTGTAAAAGGGACTACTTACCACACTTTTACAGATCCTGCTATGACGGAGCCCTGCGTGCTGTAGCCACCAGCCGATGTACGCTAGTCAGATCCAATGTGGTGGCCCCCATGCAGCGCAGTCATTTTAGTGCTGCCACCGTGTTTGATGTTGGCACATAAGGGGTTAACACCCACGCTAGGCGCCAGCACTGCTTGTGGGTGTGAGCCATGGATGTTGGCTGCATAATGCACTACAGTTATGTCACATGTCGTTAAGGCCCTATTGAGGAAGGAAGTATTTCCTACTAAGCTGTGAGTGCAATATCATAAACCGCATCTAGAAAGATACAACCCCCATCTATAACATATGACTGGGGTGGACAGGAAGTAGGTGATGAATGCTGAGTAGAGGAGAAGGTCGATGAGGAGGTAGATGAGGAGAGAGAGGTGGACAGAAAGTAGGTGATGAATGCTGAGTAGAGGAGAAGGTAGATGAGGAGAGAGAGGTGGACAGGAAGTAGGTGATGAATGCTGAGTAGAGGAGGAGGTAGATGAGGAGAGAGAGGTGGACAGGAAGTAGGTGATGAATGCTGAGTAGAGGAGAAGGTCGATGAGGAGGTAGATGAGGAGAGAGAGGTGGACAGGAAGTAGGTGATGAATGCTGAGTAGAGGAGAAGGTCGATGAGGAGGTAGATGAGGAGAGAGAGGTGGACAGAAAGTAGGTGATGAATGCTGAGTAGAGGAGGAGGTAGATGAGGAGAGAGAGGTGGACAGGAAGTAGGTGATGAATGCTGAGTAGAGGAGGAGGTAGATGAGGAGGTAGATGAGGAGAGAGAGGTGGACAGGAAGTAGGTGATTAATGCTGAGTAGAGGAGGAGGTAGATGAGGAGGTAGATGAGGAGAGAGAGGTGGACAGGAAGTAGGTGATGAATGCTGAGTAGAGGAGGAGGTAGATGAGGAGGTAGATGAGGAGAGAGAGGTGGACAGGAAGTAGGTGATTAATGCTGAGTAGAGGAGGAGGTAGATGAGGAGGTAGATGAGGAGAGAGAGGTGGACAGGAAGTAGGTGATGAATGCTGAGTAGAGGAGAAGGTCGATGAGGAGGGGGTGGTGGGCAGGCAGTAGGTGAAGAATGGAAAGCAGAGGAGGAGGTAGATGAGAATAGGGAGGTAGACGGAAGTATGTGAATAAAAGGAAGTAGAAGAGGAGTCAGATTAGGAGGCGGTGTTGGACAGGCAGTAGGTGAAAGATGGCAATTAGAGCAGGTAGTGGAAGGTGAGAAGGTAGGTGGGCATTGTATAGCTGCCATGCTTTGCTGCAATGTGTAGTGAACAGACTATAAAACAATAAATAATACAATGAAACATAAAACATAAAAGATTCTACCACCCTCCATCTTACCGGTACTAACTAAGGTGCTGTTACTATACAGAGTGCCAAGATGAGGTCCAGACAGTGACAGGAACGTGTGCAGCTTGTTCAGATAGTACCGGAATCTTGGACGGGTCAGAACAGACCGAATGATGATGTTTCCCAAAGAATGTCCAATAAAACTGCAAAACAACAAAAATAAATTTATAAAAAAATAAATCAGTCATTTACAGATTTGGGGCCTTTAAATTGCCCTCATGTCTTCAAGTGTTTACCAATTGGGTTTCTATGTTATTCGAGGATCCACTTGATCCCCCTAGTGAGGGCTAGTGAGGTGCCCGATATTCATCATGTAGTAACTTCGGCTTCACCATGTGCACATTTGTTGGGAGCCGATTGATATCACTGGAACCCTGGTGCCGCTCCCCTCCTATGACTCCAGAGACTGGAGACCAGCAGCAATAAGATAAATTTGGAACCTTGACCTTAAAGCGATCCCGTCATCAGAAGTCGTCCAAATAAACCAGTAGCAGTGAGTTATCAAGCATTAAGCTGATGGCATCATCCAGAAAATCAACTTCGGAGTGAGATGTAAATAGCTTTTATGAAGTCAAGGAGGCGGAGAGTTTAACACTGAAGTCAAGCTCTCCCTGTCTCAGCACGCCCCCTTCACTGTAATTGATGGTCCTTTGTCCAGGTACATCATTGACCAGATCTCCTGGAGTCCGACACATGATGTCAGAAGGTGTTCAGAGGTGGAGGGCGGGGGGCTTTACTCCGCCTCTCTGACTTTATATAACCACTTAACAGCTAATCTCAAAGTCGATTTTCTTGATGATGCCACCAATCTGGGCCATGAAAGCTTTTCAGCTGGTTGACCACATACCGGTTATACTTTATTAGGCCACTTTCTGATGACAGGTTACCTTTAATGAAGGTTCCCATTAAGTCCATTCACAGTGAGGAGCTACTGATGTCCCTCCACTGGCAAGAAAAATTCTATGTCAGCGATTATTACAACTGCCATAAAGCAACACTTCCTGCTGCATTATCTGGGCGGAGCTAAAATTCACCAATTAATGGTCTCCAATTTGGTGATAAAAATAGTTATTTTCATAGCAGACGGGTTCTTATCTGCCATAAAGCAATGAACCGGGATCGGATCCTGTCCGGGGTCTTGTGACGGATATACATGTGAGCTCCATTGTGTTCCTTATTTTCTCATAAACAGATATTATGAAATTCAGCAAATTCTGCAGTGCTTTTTGCAGCGCAGATGATTCTCCTCACCTTATTCGTGAAATCGAGAGGTTATACAACTGAATGTGCTGAACAATCTCGTCTATCAGCCGGTCAGTCATCGCATCAAAGTCGGCAAAGGTGTCGTTCTGGAACAGACGGAGAAAGAAATCGGTACAAATCCGGACTCGTTACAGAACATTCTACAATGTGTTTCCTAATATTATTAATATTTTCATGTGTTTGCTGTCTCTAGCATTAGAGCCCTACAATTACATTGAGGGACACCAGGGAATCTATCAGCAGCTTTGATCATGTCAAGCTACAGAAATGATAAATATTCCAGGATTGTGTCCTCACCAGTAGTGGATTATAATGAGGGCGGTTTGTGCAGCAGCCTGGGGCCCAAGCCTTCTAGGGGGCCGATGGCCACCCAAACTCCACATCAAATTTAAGACTGAGAAGGACCTCCAAAGGCCCTGAAACCACAGATTGAAAGCAGCAGAAGGGACATTCCCCAAAGAGCTGATTCTTGTAGCAGATGTAGGAAGTAATTCCAGGCTTGTAGTGGCCCTAATATCCATACAGCCCAGGGCCCATGACAGTGTTAATCTTATTCGTGGTCCTCACACTGCTGTGCCCTGTGTTCTGGGGGTTGAACTGCTCCATCACACCTGCCCTCTAGTCTGAGTGGCAGCTGTTCTATTCAACCAGTAACTTGCTACATCTTTTACTCAACGCAGAAGAGAGGGGTTGCACAGGGTTGGACTGGCCCACCGGAGAATCAGAGGATCCTCCGGTTGGCCCAGGCTCTAACACTGTTCCAGAGATGACAACTCAGTTTGGAGGTTACTAAGTTCTGGTGGGCCCCCACTAAAATGTTATCTCGTAGGCCCAAGGAGTCCTAGTCCAACAGTGGTGCTGTGGAGGAGTTTGAATGTTAAGAGCTAAAGCACAGCAGTGTGAGGAGACTCTCTTTTAGTGTATCAAGTCCAGCTACAATTCTGGTGGCCGACACTATCCTAATGTATTGTGCTAATTCATGTTGTTCCCAGACAGAATTTTGGGGCACATGCATCATAAGTCTGGCTTTTTTTTTCTTGACTTTTATGTATTTTGGTGGTTTTTCCTTATTGATATATTTGACGTTTGGTTTTTGGAGAAATTTGCAACTTTTTAAAACAAAAGTCGCAAAAAGTGTCAATCAGCTCGTAGCTAATTTCTACACCTGGTCAGGGGCGGCCGTAGATTTCACATCTACATAGACAACGGTTCAGGGAGACTAAGGTCTAAGGTGCAAAAAAAAGTTGCAGATGAGCAAAAGTCTAAAAAATGTTTAAAAAGGCAAACCAAAAGACTGATACATGCGCCCCATTGTATATATACATCCACTATTCCTGAGATTTACTTACCTGATTTTTTTCGGACATCAGAAAGTCAAGATTTGCTCCCGGTAGCCCCAACTCCAGAAATGTTTTGACCAGTCGAAGGTCAGCGCTGTTACCTGGAGTCAAAGGGTGAAAAGGTCACAGAACGTCCGGTCCCAGGCTAATGTTATGGTCATACATTCTGCACAAGAATTTTTGTTTTTTCCATTGTTTATAATCTGAGAATAATCAATAAAATCAAAAATTAACAAAAAAAAAAATCCTTTTCGGGACGTTCTGCATTTGAGGTAAACAATTTACCATAACATAAAATGATTCCTGATCGCGTCCGTCTTGACAGGGCTTGGTTAGAAGAGGCAGGAGAGCTCCTGCTCCAGCCAGTCGCCTTACAGGCAGAGAAATAGTTCTCATAGTCAAAATTCTTTAAAAATTTTGTTTCATTGTTTCAAAATATAACAGAAACGGATGAAAGAAAAAGAAACTCGAGGAGTTTTTTTTTTATTTTTTAAAATAAAAATTTACATATTTACACCACCCCCTGGTGCTTTGCTTGGTGACTGCTGTAAAGTGAAACACATTTTTATAGTTTTTTTTCTCTTCTAATTCTCCTGCCCCCCCTCAGTAGACCACCTCTTGCTGATAAGACAGACTCTAGTATATACTGTCATTTATACTGACTGTCATCTGCCGGGGAAAGAGAATATTACATGGAGTGTTCCCGTCTTTCACCAGCAGATGGCAGATAACATTATACATAGAGGCTCAGAGAGGAAGGTGGTGGCTGACATCTCATGTTGTTACATACAGGATAGGGTCTGTAGGTTTGTTCTTCAGTTGAATTTGTATGTAAGTCAGAACTGTATTTTTTATAATTGTAACTCCAGACAGAATGTTTTTGGTCTCTGTTACAATTGGATTTTAAAAATGTTGGATTGTCGTAAGAACCAGGAGTAACAATAAATCTTCATTACAGACGCCTGTGATAACTGTTACAGCTGATCACTGTAGCCTAAGGCTAAAGTACAGGAAATTACCAACATCCAGAGGTCCGTTTGTAACTAGAGGTTGTCTGTAAGTCAGGTGTTTTTAGGTAGAGGACCGCCTGTACAATGTTTATGTGTGTACAAAGTGTATGTGTCTACAGTGTATATGTGTGTATAGTGTATAAGAATGTGCGGTCTATATGTGTGTACAGAGTCTGTACAGTGTATATGTGTTTAATGTATATGTGTGTATTGTGTATGTGTGTATAGCGTAAATATGTGTGTACAGAGTGTGTATATGTGTGTACTGTTTATATATGTGTGTACAGTGTATATGTGTGTACAGAGTCTATATGTGTGGAAAAACTCCTTTAGGACACATTGGGGCAGATTTACTTACCCGGCCCATTCGCGATCCAGCGGCGCGTTCTCTGCGGTGGATTCGAGTCTTTCGGCGATTCCCTAAGGCAGTTCCTCCGACGTCCACCAGGTGTCGCTGCTGCGCTGAAGTTCCCTGAGGCACGCCGGAATGCACTGAAGTTCACCGAGCCATCCTGGGTGAAGGTAAGCGCGTGTCCCGCGACACTTTATTTTTTTAAAATGCAGCGTTTTTTCTGAATCCGTCAGGTTATCGTTCGGCCACGCCCCCCGATTTCCGCCGCGTGCATGCCAGCGCCGATGCGCCACAATCCGATCGCGTGCGCCAAAATCCCTGGGCAATACAGGGAAAAGTGGCGCAGATCGGAAATATTCGGGTAACACGTCGGGAAAACGCGAATCGGGCCTTTAGTAAATGACCCCCATTGAGATGTATTACCGTCTAGTCCATGGACACAGACCACCAGGTGTATTCCATCTTCCAGATGTTCTTCCTCCGGAGGGAAATATGGGATATCAGAAGCAAGTGCCGAGAGGTCGCTGTACAGGAAACCTTCAAACTTCACCTGTTTTCTGAACTTTTCTTTGGCCTGATGAAAACTAGAAAATACATTTATTAATCTCTGAGGAGAAGCTAAGACCGTAATAATATAAAGTGATCCGTCAGATCAAAAGATTGTCCATTGTACAGTAAATAGATCTGGTGTCCTCCCTTTCAAAAGCTGCGGACCCCATTTGTCCATTCTGGAAGCAAATTCTCAAAGTACAAAATGGCCGCCATGTGCATTGAAACTCCAGGACGCTCCCCTATGAAGAGATGCAAGTTAGGCCGACTAAACGACTTCCAATGGTGTCATGACCATGTGATCAAACTGATGCTTTGGGGAAGGCTGACCACATGGTCATGACCTCATTGAAGGTCCTTGAGTCCACTTGCATTTATCGGGGGGAGTGTCTTAGACTACTGTATAGTCTACAATTCTGGCAGCCCTTTCTTGACATGTAAAAATTACCCCCCAAAAGGACAAGTGGAAGCTGCGGCTTTCAAAATAGGGGGAGCCAGGGGTTTGTTTACTGTACACTAGCGGTCTATGGTCACATTTTTACTTGGGTCTAGAGGCTCACTTTGATCACTTTGCTGCTGAATTCAGAGGGCAAGTTATTTTTTCGATACATAAGGAGGAGATCTCACTATGGAGTCAAGGTGTTGGGAAGACCATCACTAAACAAACTGGAGAAAACATGGCTCATGGAAACTTGTTCAATCGGACAAATTCTGGGTCTGTTCTTGGACAGTTGCCTTCAAATTTAAGGAGGATGACCTACATGGGGGGTAGTAAATGGGTTTTATGGCCACATCCCCTTCTCTGCTGAATAGGGTACTAGAATTACATTACATGACTAGCATGTACAGTAGATTACTAGCTTCATGGTTTGACAGAGGTCATTGATGCTTGGCATATGAATGGGAATATGTCCGGAGAATGGCCAACCACTTCTGCCACCACCAAGCAGACGTAAGGGAATACCAGTCTTGTGATGTGATTAGGTGAAACCTCTCATATGAGATCTAAAAGAGGGTCCATAGAATATTTCACAGATCTATGATTGGGGAGGGGATATTGAGTGGATGCAACCGTGTCCAAATCCACCATTTCAGTAGGACAGCTCTGAAAGCCACCCTTCAGATGGTCTCCTAATGATCTGCGCTCTGCTGCATGGACTGATGTTTCTACATGTCTCACCTGAGCATCCTTTCATTAATCTCTTCCTCAGTATCAGAAGGGTTCTCCGAAATGACCCCAAAGGATCCTAAAGGTTGCCTCGTTATTGGGAACGATACTTGTTTGGCAGAAAACCCCGGGATGACTGGAGAGTCTTTTTGTATAGAAGAAAAAGGCAAACAAGTGGCTGTGCAGGAAACAGATAGGTTAACCATTTCAACACCACGTCTTCCATCCATTGCAATGACCGTTGACCCACCCGAGTTTGACTCAGATACCGATGGACAGGCACTCCTATTAAATTTATTTTTTTGGTCTATGTCACATAACTCATGATCAGAACCAGAATCAAACAACTGATCGCTGTTTGAGTCTTCTGTGAGTTCAATCTCATGCAAAAACGGAAATTCATCCATGGTGTCTTGGAACGGAGACATGGTGGAGGTATCATTGTGGGCAATATCTCCATCCACTAAGGTACCCGTTGAAAAGTTTGTTGAGTTGATAATTCTGGGTAACTTATTCAGGCATTCGGAAAAGCACTCATTCTCTGGGATTCTTGAGTTGCACAGAAGTGGTGGCCCATAAAGGTCATCTTCAAGACCAGGGTTATCATGTTCTGAGAATAAGTTCTCCAAACTACTATTTGAATTGGAAACTAAACCCTGGACCTCAACTTCTACTAATGACGAATCCTCGGGACTGTGAAGAGGTCTACATGACTCAACTCTACCAGTCCTTTCAGTGTAGTAGTTCGTTGTGGAAAGATCATCTTCTTGGTCATCCTCCTCGACAAGATTCTTGGGCAAGGGATCGTCCTTAGACTCTTCAGGACTGCTGATTTGTGGGGCAGAAACAGATTTGGTTAATTTGGAAAGTTCTACCTCATGATCCTCCTCTTCAAATGGAAGAGAATTGATGGAGCTCAGAGAGGCTTGTATTCCACTCGGTAAACTTGTGTTACTTTCTGTTTTTCCACCTTCCAAGGAATTTCTATGCATTCCATGTTTTCTGGATATACAATGAAGTTGCTTATCAGAAGTTAAGTCCATTTTTCTTGTTTGGGTGTCACACCATGCTACAGAACTTGGCTCACTTTCAATCCCAGAATCGGAGATGACTGATGAGGATCTTTTGATGACACCAGAAGTCAATGGGAAATCATCATGCTTGTCACCATGGAAAGTCTTTGCTACAACGGCATTTTTTAAGGATCTACTGATCAATTCAGTACTGTTACTTTTGGAAAGTATATGACCCCCCTGATGTGACCTTTTGTTATGAGAACATAGATTGGGTTTACCGTCACCACCAAGTTCTTGCATAGCAATATTTTCTAAAGATGGGTCGTCGTGAAGAGGAACCAGTTCTTGTAGGTCATTGTCTCCATTAAGAGAGGACTCTTGTTGACCTGAGGGTACAATGATGGGTTGGTCAAATTCACCAGGTGTTACTTCATGTAGTGGGACACCCTTTGGGTTGTATTCCAGTGTTGGGTCTTCAGCTCCCTCCTCCATGGTTTGCATTGACAAATTCCGGTCTGTGACGGGCATAACGACGTTGTTTCCAGATGTTTCGTGAGAGCTTAGTGTAGGATCTGTATCATCGCCAACTGGAACATCGACACATGGACTTGTCTTCTCGAAAGAAGCATTTTCATGAACTGTAGTAGTCTGAATGAAATGGGAGCTGCTATTATTTTTTAATAGGCTCTCTGCATCACAATCTCTTTCATTCGTTGTTTCTGAAAGTTTCACATCTGCAAAGTATGGAGGTAAAAATACAGATATCATAAAACTGGTGTTCAGCCTGAGGCACATCAAAGTCAAGTGATGCAGTAAAGCTATTTAAGAAAAAGCTAAGCTTGCCCTGGGCCTACAGGCTAAAAGAAGTAAGACCACATTCCTATGAAAAACCCTTCAACAAAACGTGACGCTAACTGCCGTGATCGGTGCTGGCGACTATCAAGCCAGTTGACCTGACAAGATGCCAGCTTTGAACACGACTGCAGCAGCTGATCAGGATTGGTTGAAAAAGAACTGTATGCTTGCATCCAAAACATGCATCCTTATCATGAGTATAATACTGCTAAACATTGCCCAAATAGCTGCGCTTTTATCATTTTCCACCCATAGAAGTTTTAATTAAAAGATAGTAAAGTTCTCCAAATGGTATCAATGAAAATATCAGCTGGTCCCACAAAAAATCTTTACAAATCGGGGCATGCTGATGTATAAATGAGTTACGGGATGATCTAAGAAAGGGAATGGGACACATTTACTAAGGGTCCGAACGCCGCATTTCGTCGGGTTTCCCGATTATTTCCATTTTGTGCCAAATTGCCCCGGATTTTTGCCGCACGCGATCGGATTGTGGTGCATCGGCGCCGGCTTGCATGCGACAGAATTTGGGACAACCCGACGGATTCGGAAAAACCGCAGAATTTAAAAAACAAATTGTGTCGCAAGATCAAGCAATCACATGCACCGGGAAGAAGAAGGTGAACTCCGACGGACATCGGCGCAGAAGCGACACCTGCAGGAACTCGTATGCACGATCTTAGTGAATCAAGCCGGACCCGAATCCTTGTCGAACAACGCACCGCGGGATTGTGACGGGACGGGTAAGTAAATCTGCCCCAATGTGTCAAAATGGCCCCAAAAAATGAGTATTGGAATTTTTCATTCAGAATTTTCTTCCAGCTTATAGGGAACACTAACTGGTGCGGATAGAAAGTATAATTTGAACCACAGAAAACAAGCCCTCACAAGACTCTGCGAATGGAAAAACATTACAGGGCACATTTATTACACTGGCTGCGCCAGTTTTATTTCGTACTTTGCACATCAATACACATGAATTTATAAAGTGTTTGCACCATTTATGTCGAAAAAGTACGACACGTAAAAAACAAAACAGTTTCCTGCTCCTGATGGGATTTAAGGGTTATTTATTGGGCATTGAAGGGATGGAATTTTCTGGTAAATTTCAATACTTTTCCGATGGTTAAAGGGGTATTGCCAGGAAGATAAAATTCCTAAATATACTCAGGATAACAAAATAACACATTCTCCAATAACAAAATTCAATGTTAGCATTTCACAGATATAACCTATAACCTGTCCCACCTGTCTCTATCAGCCCTAGTGTTTATATTTTGGTTGTTCTTGGATACGACCATAAACTCTTCTGGCATGAATAGTTTCTCTTGTACTACACTTCCTGTGCAGCAGCTGCACATCAGCAGCTCTACAGACAAAATAAGCTCTGGATCTGAGGGAAGGGGTGACATAGCAGTGCTAACTTCTGTTTTTTATTGAAAAGGTGAGGTAGCAAAGATGAGTGAGTTATTGTGTTTTATATCCATCTCATAGCTCTGATCTGTCTCATCTCTATTTTTCCATGTGTCAGATACTAGTAGAATCATCAGAATCTAAATAAGTGTAGATAAACCCTGGATCCTGATAATCTAAGCACATTGTCAGCACACAGCATCTCACAGCACAGAGGTTTCATAAAGAAGAAATATATATTGACCTTTTTTGGGATTTTCCACAAATCGGTCTTCGAAGATGATGGGGAGAGAGTTCCAGTCTCCATCGATGTCCAGACACTCTACAGGGAGAGGAGGCATGCTGGTGAAGTACTCCGAACTGCGGACATCTGACGACAAGTTACTGTGACTCTGTATCCTGAAAATAATCAAATGGAAACATTTTCAAAAATCTAAAAGTTTAACCCTTCAATCCCATGTTGCTCATGATGCGCCTAAACAGAATGATGCTGCAGAGCCCGGCCAATGACTAAGAGATTGGGGCTCATTTACTAAGGGTCCGAACGCCGCACTTTCGTGGGGTTTCCTGAATATTTCCGATTTGCGCCATATTGCCCCGGGATTTTGGTGCATGCGAATGGATTGTGGAGCATCGGCGCCGGCTTTCACGCGACAGAAACCGGGGGGTGTGGCCGTCGGACAACCCGTTGGATTCGGGAAAACCACGGAATTTTAAAAAAGAATTGTGTCGCAAGATCAAGCACTTACATGCACCAGGAAGAAGAAGGTGAACTCCGGCGGACCTGAGCGCAGCAGCGACACCTGGAGGATATATCGGGCGCATGACCTTAGTGAATCCCGGCAGACCCCAAATCAGCGTCGGACAACGCATGTTGTAAATCTGCCCCATTATGTTATAAAATAACCGCATGAATCATATTCTCCTTATGGACCTCCCACTGGTCTGTTACCAATAACCCCTGAGCTTCCTAATTTCTCATAACAAGGGCATCCAATCCGTGGATATAGCAGTTCCCCAATGGTTAGTGATTGGCTGCAGCAGTCACATGTCTTGGGTTGTGGGGGACCTAATGCCGGCGATCCTGGAGACCGGTGGTTTGGCTTGTTAGTTGGTAAATTTCTCAATATTGTCTGAATCTCCAGTCAGGACAGGGAAGCTTCATATTCAATGCAGTCCTAGTCTCATTTTAGACTTTTAACCCCTTAATGCCATAGTCTTTTTCATGTTTTGCGTTTAATATATGTACCTTATATATTCCTCTCATCCCATAATTCCTGAGCTGTATGAGGGCTTGTCTTTTGTAAGACACATTGTACTTCCTAGTGACACAATTTAAAGGGAACCTGCCATTTAAATTAGTGCACCCAAAATAAAAACTATGATTAGAAAACATTGTCCCATGGCTGCAATGTTAAAAAACTTACATGATATTTATGGGGTCCTGCATATTAAATTTTATCTGCATTGTCCTGACTCCTTGTTCCTGATTGACAGGTCTCACTAGTATTTAGGGACTGTCTGGCAATATTTAACTACAGGCTTTGTTTACTTATTACTAGAAGTAAAAATAACTGTGTCAATTATTTTTCTGGAAAGTTGAGAAAGAGTTCTGTTATATTATTGAGCACTTCATGTCATGTGACCAGGGTGATGTCATCGAAGGTCCTTTCCTTTACCCAGTAACATTTGAAAAATGTATCTCATGTATGTGTCGGATCACATGAAATCACAGCAGCCTCCATGGACTTCTACTCCCCCCCATCCTCCATGTCCTGGGAGGTGAAAACATTTTTTAAAAGTGGTGAAGTTGGTGAATAAATGCGTGACGTGATGGTGTTTTCTTTGCTACCATATTCATACCTCCCAACCGTCCCGGTATCGGCGGGACAGTCACGGATTTCTACCTCTGTCCCGCCTCCCCGGGAGGTTAAGAGATTGTCACGTTATGTCACGCATTGTCACGGATCCTGGGACAGAGTCCCGCCTCCTGGTCCCGGCACGCTAGCTGCAGAACCACGCCCAGCCTTTATGAGACCAGGAGACTAGAACAGCCCGGCTGCTGCAGTCTCCTTACAGAGGCAGCCAGCACGGCACCTTCCTCCTCCCCATTCTGGCCCCGCCCCCCAGCGTGTGCCCGGCCCCGCCCCCCAGCGTGTGTCTGGCCCCGCCCCCCCAGCGTGTGCCGTGATGTCTCCCAGGCAGAAGAGGACCAGTCACCAGGAGAGCAGCAGGTACAGGGGAGATGTGCTACATGCTACAGGCTTCTCCCTTTAGTTGTTGAGCTGCAGGGAGGAGGGAGCCTGGCATCAGATTTTGGCAGCAGCAGAGACTGCTGTGTAGCTGTCAGAGTTGTGTCCATCCCCCATCCCCTACATGTGACACTTGTAGCTGCAGACCTGCCACTCACATTGTGCTGTAGGGTCAGTGTTAGGCTGAATTCACACACACATGTGTGCCCATGCCCGTATAGCATGGTGGACACACATCGGCGCCCGGGTAGGGCGGAGGGGATAAGCGCTGTTCACCCCCACCCCTTTCCATACAGATACATGGCGACGATTGCCGGTCCGTGGGGGACGTATATACGATGTAGATATGCTGGCCATATGTACGTCCCCCAACGTTCATGTCACAGGAGCCTTAGGCCGGTACCACACTTGCAAGTGTGATGCGATGAACTCGCATCACACTCACAGCGCATGCTGCCGGGATCTCCCTGCCCAAATGCTGCAAACAGGGACTGAGGTGACATGCTGAGTTCAGTTCCTGTGTGCAGCGTTCGGGCCGTGTGTTCCCGGCAGCATGCGTTGTGAGTGTGATGCGAGTTCATCGCATCACACTCGCAAGTGTGGTACCGGCCTAAGGCTGCTGTCACACATTAGCAAGTTGATTGAGTTTAGAAAACTGGGGTGCGACCGCAGCTGATCGCAAATGCACTTCTGGAAATGCATCGATTAGTAACCAGCACCGGTGTCTTGCATTTAGACAATACAAAACACAGGGTGCTGGTCGCCGATCGCATGCATTTCCATTGAAACGCATATGTGATCGGCTGTGGGCGCACCCCCGGCACTTTCATTTTGTTTCTAAACTAGATCAAAGTGTTAGCATGTGACAGCAGCCTATCATGGAGAGCAGAGGGAGATTTATAAGAACACGTACAGGCATTGTGATTATTTTCCCCTTCATGTCATCTATACGCCGAAGGGGCAGGAGGGACGGGGTGCCAGCGACAGAGGGTGAGCTTGGGGGTTCCTGTGCCCTTGTCATAGCCTGCAAACCTTGTTGACAAAGTTTGCAGGTTACAGAGCAATTCGGCAGGGCATAGCATAGAATTGTGCACTGCGCCGAGACCTGATGTATCCAGAGATTCATGAACTTCATCGTATAATAAAGCCCCCCATGTGTGTGAATAAGAGTCTACATCTATGTTACCCATGTTACCCACTATGTTACCCACTATGTTTTTTTTAATTTTGCATTTCCATTTTTCATTCCCCACCCTCCATTTTTCAATCCATTGCTTTCTTTCTAACAAATTGTACTTCTTAGGCTGTATTCACACGACCATAGGGTCGCAAGCTTGGAGCCGTACTTACATCCCCCATAGGGCGGCAAAGAGTGCGGCACAGTACTACTCCGGACACGTTCCTATCTCTCCCCGTGTTACGGTGCAATGCACCATGCATCTCTATGGCACCGAAGATGTGTGAATGTAGGCTTAGTGTAATGATTGCAGTGAATTGGTGAAAAAAAAGGCTTCTGCGCCATCTTCTTGTGGGATTTGTTTTTATGGCTTTCTCTGTGCACCCCAAATGACATTTCTCCTTTATTCTTTGAGTAGGTACAATCACAGGGATCCTAAATTTTTACTCATATACAGGCAGTCCGCTACTTAAGAACACTCGACTTTCATACGACCCCTAGTTACAAACGGACCTCTGGATATTGGTAATTTATTGTACTTTAGTCCTAGACTACAATAAACAGCTGTAACAGTTATCACAGGCGTCTGTAATGAAGCTTTATTGTTACTCCTGATTCTTATGACAACCCAACTTTTTTAAAATCCAATTGTCACAGAGACCAAAAAAGTTCTGGCTGGGATTACAATGATAAAATATACAGTTCCGACTTACATACGAATTCAACTTAAGAACAAACCTACAGACCCTATCCTGTATGTAACCCGGGGACTGCCTGTACTCGTGTATAAGCCAAGTTTATCATCACAAAAATTTGCTGAAAAACCTCAGCTCAACTTATACACATGTCTATAAAAAAAATACACTTCCATAGTCACCTGGCGCTGCCCCATGCTCCCCATGGCTCCTTATCTGTAAGAAAACGGCAAATTGGCATCCATGCGCTGTGCCCGCGCCGCCCTCTATGATGTTGCAGTGCCGCCGCTGTGGACGCAGTGTGCGCTGGTGGGCACAGCGCATGGATGCGACTGCCAGTTTTCTTACAGATGAAGAGCTGAAAGAAGAGGAGCCGTGGGGAGCATCGGGCAGCGCCGGAAGGTGACTATGGACGTGTATTTTTTTTTTATACACACAGGGGCTGCAGAGCATTTCATCAATAAGTGGGCTGGCTGCAGGACTTTGCATACATTTTGGGATGTTTATGATTTTTACTGTTTATTTTTATGGGGGTTCTACTGATCATTTATTACAATGTGCCACTGACATATTATAACAGATGTGTAATTAGACCGACTCGGGTCTTATAAAGACTCGGGGCTGTCATGGAAACTGATGATTGGAAAAAAGGTTAACACCTGCTATCAGTGCAACAGCAATAGCGGGTGTTACTGGTGGGTGTTTGCTGCAACATGCAGCAAACACCTAGCTTGTATGGAGATCACTCAGCCTGTGAGCCCTTTCCATACTCCTGCATTCGATATGTGACATACAGATATGTCACACATCTGTAAGGGGTTAAAGAAAATTGACCACTATAGAAAAAAGTGTCTTATGGATGGGGTCACTTACTGATCGGTGGATCAGTGGGGGTTACAGATATTATATTTATTAGTCCAGGGAGGCTATGTTCCAGTGATAAACACTGTTTTAAACAAAAGGCTGATGACATCCCTTCTCCGGCTCCTCGTTACATAACTAGGTTGCCTCTTGCTGCTTGTGCCAGCTATCTTACAGGGAAATGGGACAGAAGAGAAGAGGTGAAAGCAACAAGGGGTGAGGAGCACTGGAGAAGTGCTATGATCAGTCTTTGTTTAAAACAGTGTTTATCACTGGGACGGGCCCTCCTGGGACTAATGAAGATAATATCCATATCCCCCGCTGATCCACCAATCAGTAAGTGACCTAAGCTAAAAACACATGCGATTGGTAACTTGCATCTGGTGTCTTGCATTGTTTAAATGCAAGACAAAGGTTAATGGGTACCAATCACTTGCATTTCCATGGAAACGCATATGCAATCAAGCTGATCGGACCCCCAATGCACTTGAATTGTGTTTCTAAAAGCATTGCCAGCGCCATGTGTGACTGCAACTTGAAAGAAACCAATCATTGTGAATGAATGAATATGTAAAAGGGGTGTGGTTAGGGGGTGTGACGATGGGCGTGGTTTATGTCCCTCTTTCTCTTTGTGAAAAGTTGGGAGGTATGCCATATTGGAGACTTTACAACCTTTTGATCACTTTTTATACGTAGCAAAATGGTGAAAAAATATTGTTTTTGACATTCGGGCGCTATTTTCTGTTACGGGGGTTCAATGCCGGGAATAACTGTTAACCTATTTTGATTGATTGGACATAGGCTGCGATACCTAATATGTTTATGATTTTATTTGTTTATTTTTATATCAGTTCTAGTGAAAGGTGGGGGAGTGATTTGAACTTTTATTTATTTATTTATTTTTTAAAATAATTTTACATTTTTTAATGCATACTTGGGTCTTATAAAGAATAACAAAGTCTGTCATGGCAACAGATCTTCACTCCCTGATGACGATACGGGGGGGGGGGGGGGGGCAGAGGGTTTAAAGCCAACCCTTCTGACTGCCGGCGGGAACCTGTCAATAGCTGTATTTGGCAAAAAGTTGGTGGTAGGTTCACTTTCATATTGTGTGAAATGTAATGGGAAGCTGGATCAGCACAGCCACGGAGATCCCAACTTTTTTATGTTTTTATTTCTTTTAACTCCTTCCCGCTATTGCCCATTTTTATTTTTGCATTCAAATTTTTTGCTTCTTAAAAAATCAAAACTGCAAAACAAATTGTCCTTCCCATTGCCAGTATTTTATTTTCCATGAAATGTACTGGGAAGTGCAAAAAAAAAATTCCAAATGCAGTGAACTTGATGAAAAAATGTATGCGCCGTTTTCTTGTGGACTCTTTTTTTTACGGCTTTCACTATGCACCCCATTTGACATTTCTTCTTTTGTCTTTGCGTTGGTGCAATTTTGGGGGACACTAAATTTATACAGGTTTTATTAGATTTTAAAAAATGAAAACCTTTCATCCAAAAAAAAAAAAATCTATTTTGGTCTTCGGAAGACCCGAGGCTACTTCGGGTTAACCCATACATTACAATGTGCTAGCAGCACATTGTAATGAATAAGGAGTAAAATCCCCATATACTGCCATACAGTAGTATGGCAGTATATGATAGGATCGTACAGACAACCTAGGGTTAAAATACACTAGGGAGTCTGAAAAAATAGTAAAAATAAAAGAAAAGTAAAAAAAAAAAAATTATAATAAAAAACCCTAAAAACTCAAATCACCCCCCTTTCCCTAGAACTGATATAAATATAAATAAACAGTAAAAATCAAAACATTAGGAATCGCTGCGTCCGAAAATGCCCGATCTATCAAAATATAATAACGGTTTTTCACTGTGTTTAACCCCGTAACGGAAAATGGAAAAGTCAAAAATGGCACTTTTTTTGCCATTTTAAAAAAAATGTAACATTCCATAAAAAGTGATCAAAAGGTCACACAGTCCTAAAAATGATAACATTGTAAACATCATCAAAAGCTGCAAAAAATGACACCACCCACAGCTCCGTATACCAAAGGATAAAAAAGTTATTACCGCCAGAAGACGGCAAAATCCTATTTTTTTTGCACAGGTTTAAATTTTTGTAAATGTATGAAAACATTCTAAAACTTATAGAAATTTGGTGTCCCCCGTGATCGTACCGACCCAAAGAATAAAGGTGACATGTCATTTGGGGCATACAGTGAAATCCGTAAAATCCAAGCCCACAAGAATAAGCACAAATGTGTTTTTTACCAATTTCACTGTATTTGGAATTTTTTTTACCGCTTCCCAGCACACGGCCTGGAATATTAAATACCGTCACCATGAAGTGTAATTTATTTCTCAGAAAATAAGCCCAAACAGAGCTCTGTACATGGAAAAATAAAAAAGTGATAGATTTTTGAAAGTGGGGAGTGAAAAATGGAAACGCAAAAAAAAAGGGCTGCGGCGTTAAGGGGTTAATGTTTATTTTCGATTTTTATGAGCTGCAAAATGACAAAAAAAGTTGTTCATTCTGACTTTTTATTTTACAATTTCTTAGACCCCCTAGGGTACTTTAACCTCAGGGGGTCTGATCTGTCCTACTATATATTGCCAAACTACAGTGTAGCAGTCTAGGTCGTTCTTGCACCTGAATTCATACAGTGGGGCTCATTTACTAAGGGTCCGAACGTCGGCCTTTCGTGGGGTTTCCCGAATATTTCCGTTTTGCACCGAATTGCCCGGGATTTTAGTGCACGTGATCGGATTGTGGAGCATCGGCGCCGGCTTTCACGCGACAGAAATCGGGGGCATGGCCGTTGGACGACCCAACGGATTCGGAAAAACTGCGGAATTTAAAAAAGGAAATGTGTCACAAGATCAAGCACTTACATGCACCAGGAAGAAGAAGGTGAACTCCGGCGGACCTCGGCGCAGCAGCGACACCTGCTGGATATGGGGCGCACGATCTTAGTGGCAGACCCGAATCCTTGTCGGACAACGCACCGCGGGATCGCGACTGGACCGGGTAAGTAAATGTGCCCCATTGTGCCATCAGCAATCAGCTTTTTTATTTTTAAAAAATTTTAATTAGACTAATCTGTACCTCCCACTATTGTGCGCTATGGAGAAAGCTGCAATGTCCTGTGTGTCCTGACTCCTTTCTATCAAGGCCAGAAAAAAAGTTTTTGTGGCTTTTTGCACCTCACATGTCACCGAAGACTGGACTCCCATAACTTTACTCCAGTACCGGAATGGTCTTTACTTGGACTTGGACGTTGCACATTCTGGAGACCCCGCAGCCTGTAGGGGGGGTCTTATAAGTTATGTAGCATCACAGTTCACCCCTTGTCCCCCGATACCTTACGCTTGCTCATATGTTCTCCTTCCAGTGCACCTTCTCCTAATACGCCCCCCACTGACCGGAGGCAATGAATGTAGTGAGATGACGGAGGATTCGCCCACTTACAGGTTTTCCTGGAAAGTCAGAGCCGCTGGTTTTTCATGTTCGGTGTAGAAAAAAGCTTCCGAGAATCTTCTGACCTGAGAGAGTAATAAAATATTATGTAACACATTCATCACTGGGGTCAGACCTGCCGCGCCGCGCGGGACCTTCACCGTCCATGTTATATCTGTGCGCGGGAAGTAGAAGAAGAGGCAGCAGAGCAGAACCTTCATCTCCACTAGGAGAACATTTCTCCACAACTCAGCCCATCTTAGTAGGTTATAAGTTTCTAAAAGTTGAACATGGAAACTTGTAGGTCAAAAGAGATAAGTGAGACGTCATTTATATTCATTTTCATTGATTTTACTGCTTCCCGTCCTGAGTGTGAGGAGGAGGCATAGTAAAGGGGGATACACTCTGCAGGAGTCCTGCTCCCTCCACCCAGTCATAGAAAAAGCCTGTGAGTCCTGCTCCCTCCACCCAGTCATAGAGAAAGCCTGCGAGTCCTGCTCCCTCCACTCAGTCATAGAGAAAGCCTGCGAGTCCTGCTCCCTCCACCCAGTCATAGAGAAAGCCTGTGAGTCCTGCTCCCTCCACCTAGTCATAGAAAAAGCCTGTGAGTCCTGCTCCCTCCACCCAGTCATAGAAAAAGCCTGTGAGTCCTGCTCCCTCCACTCAGTCATAGAGAAAGCCTGTGAGTCCTGCTCCCCCACCCACTCATAGAGAAAGCCTGTGAGTCCTGCTCCCTCCACTCAGTCATAGAGAAAGCCTGTGAGTCCTGCTCCCTCCACTCAGTCATAGAGAAAGCCTGTGAGTCCTGCTCCATCCACCCAGTCATAGAGAAAACCTATGAGTCCTGCTCCATCCACCTAGTCATAGAGAAAGCCTGTGAGTCCTGCTCCATCCACCCAGTCATAGAGAAAGCCTATGAGTCCTGCTCCATCCACCCAGTCATAGAGAAAACCTATGAGTCCTGCTCCATCCACCTAGTCATAGAGAAAGCCTGTGAGTCCTGCTCCCTCCACCCAGTCATAGAGAAAGCCTGTGAGTCCTGCTCCCTCCACCGAGTCATAGAGAAAGCCGGTGAGTCCTGCTCCCTCCACCCAGTCATAGAGAAAGCCTATGAGACCTGCTGCATCCACCTAGTCATAGAAAAAGCCTGTGAGTCCTGCTCCATCCACCTAGTCATAGAGAAAGCCTGTGAGTCCTGCTCCCTCCACCTAGTCATAGAGAAAGCTTGTGAGTCCTGCTCCCCCACCCACTCATAGAGAAAGCCTGTGAGTCCTGCTCCCCCACCTAGTCATAGAGAAAGCCTGTGAGTCCTGCTCCCCCACCCACTCATAGAGAAAGCCTGTGAGTCCTGCTCCCCCACCTAGTCATAGAGAAAGCCTGTGAGTCCTGCTCCCCCACCCACTCATAGAGAAAGCCTGTGAGTCCTGCTCCCCCACCTAGTCATAGAGAAAGCCTGTGAGTTCTCCTCCCCCAGGGCCTAGCTTGTTTGTGGGAAACCCCTTTAAGTAAACCATTTAAATCAGTACATCATTAAGGTTGCCAATGAATTCTCAAAGTTGACACTTACCCGTAGGGTGTGATGTTCTTGGGTGAGGTAGGTGGTCACATCCGGATGAAGAGTCACAACTTCCAAAAACTTGGACCATGTGACCAAAAGCTGGGAACAAATCCAAGCCAAATCCTTGCTGATCTGCTCCATTATTAGGTCTGGACTGTCCAGCATCTGCAAGAGCCAATACAAAGGGTTAACTTTTATATTTACAGAATTACGTGAAGCTCGTTATCTGCAGGACACATAGAATTTCACTCTTGTTGGGGCCAAACAACAAATCCAATTTATTCTTTGGGTCAGTACAATCACAGAGATAATTAATTATTTGGTTTTTCATATATTTTTTTTTTTTTTATTAAATCTTCGGAAAAAAAACTAAATTAAAACTTTCTCATACTTGAGTGCACGGGGCAGTGTAAGGTGTCATTTTTTTGCAGGACATTTTCATTTCTACAGTTTTGCAACCGTAAAAACTTTTTGTCAATTTATATAAAAAAAAAATCTGCGATCCTAGCATTTTAATGACAATCAAAAACTAAGAAGGCACCTGCCACCTGTTGTCGCTGTTAAAGTGCTTAAAGGTTAATGCGGGGTGTCCCATGATCCATCTCCAAACAGCGTTTTCACGAAATGGCGGCCAGCATTAAAGGGTTAAAAAAAAATTACAGTTGGAATGATGCATCATGGGACTTAAAAATGAATTTTTTCTTCCATGGTCTCACCGGAGATCTTCTTAGAATAACATTGTGCATCCGCCGCTATATCTGAATGTGGCCACTAGGTGGTGCTGTATTACTCCCAGTAAAAAAAATAAATAAATAACCGTGTCTGCACCAATTTTCTGTCTGACTTTGCACTTGAAAGAACGTGGAACCTGCTTGTACATGTATTTATAAAGGGGCTGCGCCAGTTCTGTGTCGCGGCTGCTCTGTGTCCGACAAGACAGAAAAAAATGTCACCTAAAGCGGCTGTTACTCCTTAGCCGGACCCTGCGCCACATTAATTACTGAAGTGCGGTACAATTCTGCAGCATGAACAAAGTGCACCCAAAAATATAATGGTAACACTTCTCGAGCAGTGCAGGGGGCGCCAGATTCAGGAAGGTTGTGGGCTGGTTTTGATGAATCTGGCGCCCCCTGCACACTACACAGGTCATTGCACATAGTACACACTGCACTGGTTCTGATAAATGTGGGCCTAAGAGTTTGGAAATTCTCTCAGATACCAGTTCAGGTTTATTTGCCTGTTCCTCTCATTAATTACAGGTTCCTTAAAGAGAACTTTTCCCCATCTCACACATGTAGATATGAACATGCTGTAGGGGCTGCTACAGAGATTCAGGAGCACTTCAAATTTTCTTTCTAGCCCAAGCGGTTGCTGAGATATCAGTCCCAGCATCTGACCATTATATTACTATCCATAAAGGAGGAGGGGCTGGAGCAGAGGAGGTGGCATGTGTTATGATTACACACGCCCCCTCCCAACTCCTTCTCTCTGACAGTAGAGAGGATTATAATGGTCAGATACTGGGACTGATATCTCAGCAACGGTGAGCGCTAGAAAGAAAATTTTAAGTGCCCCTGAATCTGTGTTGCAGTCGCTACATCTTCACATGTGTGTGGTGGTGAAAGGTCCCTTTTAATGTACTCTGGTGCGTTACCATCTCATATGAGATCAGATATTATGAACAGATTATAAATATTGTACTGAAATTAAATTATTTTATTCTAATGTAAATATGTTTGCTGTTGGTGTTGCAGCTCAGCTTTATTAATATGAGTAAGACTGGAGTGTAATACTAGATAAAACCTAAGGGCGGGGGTGGCACTGTTGCAGTGCTTTTCTATCATTGGACAACCCCTTTAACTTCAGCACTGGAACAATTTACACATGCTCTTTAAAAGTGTTTTTTGTTTTTTTTGTTTTAACTACTGCTGAGGATTCTGAAAAGAGGACCTCCCTGTGCTCACTCTTAGAGGGACTTTCCATCCAGAAGACTTGACCAAATTTAAGGCATGTACAGTCAACATCACCACTGCTCTCTAGTTTGCTTCTGCTGCTGAATTCACCTCCCAGGTTCTAAAATGGCCAATGACTTCATAAGGGAAGCTGTCTGTTAGTCATAGACACGCCTCCTATAAAGCCCTGGATTGTGAAGATGAAGGGGGCGTGTCTGTGACTACCAGATTTTTCAACTTTTGGAATATCTCATACATGTAATGTGTACAGTATCACAGCTCAGTCCCATATAGTTAAATAGGCAGAGCTGCAATACTATACACATCCTGTTGTCAGGGGTGGCGCTCTTTGCAGATGAATGCCGCCATGTTTGTCTTTACCTGTACAACCCCTTTAACAATAACAAGGAAGACAATGCTGATGATGAATACATTATTTCATGGGGACTTTTGTAAAAATCATGCACCAGCTCCGTACGGATCCTAATAAATTCAGAAGACTATCCTGTAAGCGGCGGTCTGGCAGCAGAGGTGTGACACTAGTTATCTCCTCATGTTTCTCCTTTCATCTCTAAATGTATCTTAGAGAGGAGAAGCAGCTGAGCGATACAATCTGTGATTCCTGAATTAGAGATAAGAGAGTCTGTGGGAAGAGGAACCCAGCTGTGCCTGAGCTATTGAAGCTGTGCAGGAGCGGCCGGGTGACCGGCTCTGAGCATAGACCGGGGGAGATCTGAAGACAGCTGGAGGCCAACGCTGAACGAGGCAGGAGAAGGCAGAGATCAAAGACAACTGTGATCATAATAACTATTCTACACGCTGCATATACTTAAAGGGTATCTTTATTCCAAAGTTCTGGTTACTTTATAATTTACTACGAGCAGGCAGTTGGGTTTGACCGGTGAACACATGAGCTTCCTTAGAAGAATTGAAAGATCTAATAAAATGGTGAATTTGTGCTCGTCTGTATTAATATTCCCACAAAAATACACATGCATGTGAAGGTTTTTAGTTCAAGCAGGTTCCTCATGGGCGGGGCTTCTTACATTTTTCCTCCTGAGGACTTAGACTCAGTGAGGACAACCTTATTACAGGAAGTCCAAAAATAATAAAACATGCAACTTTAATAGGGGAAGAACAACTTGGATAGCGAGAGAAGATCATGAGGAATAAGGGGCAGAGGAGGAGAAGGAATTAGTAACTTTTAAGGCCATCCCAGGAGGATCCAGAAGTCTGGAAGTGAGTGACAAACAGAATAAATAAATCTTGCAATAAAATGGGGATTATTTACGAGTCTGTATTAGCGTTCCCTTAAAATTGCACTTGCATTTAGGGAACTTCATTTAAGCTGGCTCCTCATGGGCGGGGTTTCTGAAACTTTTCAGAAAACACAGGATTATCTGGTTGATAGGTCATATAATAATTACATCGATGTAAAACATTTTCTCCGTCACTGCAGACTCACCTGCAGATCATTGCACAGCCGTGATACAGTCTTATCCACCGCCAGGTCCTCTAAGAAAACAAGACACTTATCATTAGTATTGTCTGTCAGGGGTAGATGTGAACACTGCATATACCCCAGACACGCCCCTTTAAATGCAAATAAACCCCTCCTCTCCACCACCTACAGCATAGGAGGTAAGTTACATCAGTAAGTAAAGTAAATCTTATGTTCTTCTGTAATTTTATAATATTTAGAACAAAAAAATAACCAATAAAATCATAAAAGAAACCAATACATCATCTAAATGAAATATAATGACAACAAATATTTAATTTTTTCCAAAAATGTAGAGTTCAGAAATTTCCAAATATGTGAATATGGAAATAAGTGAATTTCTAAGAAATAAAAAAGGAAACATTGGCCCAGATGATGTATAATGGAGATGTTCTGATTTACAAAATGGATTCTGATTGAGAACTCAATGTGACATGGAGGAGGAGCCACATGGCAGCACACACTGGTCAAGGTGAACCCCCATTATACTGACCCTGGGTGACACTTACCCAATTCTACTTGAGATAAGTCCGGTACTTGTTTTAATAGCGAGGAGTAGTACGAGCAGAGGCCGGAGTGAGACGCCAGCAGGAGGCAGCAGAGATCCTTGTGCCACTTGTGGGCGTGCAGCACGCAGGATTCAGGGGGAACATAGCAGGAGCCCTGGGGGAGACACAGGATCCGGATCACAAGCAGAAGAAATAGATGCATTATATAATACATAGATAGGGATTGATGGATAATAATAATTATGATCTTTATTTATATAGTGCCATCAAATTCTGTAGCACTTTACAAATCATGATGGCTATGTACAGGTAAGTTACAATGTATCACTCTCTGTTAATTTGTTACAATGTATCAGTCTGGAGTCCAGGCTGTTTATCTCACAGAGCATTGTCTGGACTGAGAGAACATAGACCTCTATCTTTTCTGTCTCATATTCTGGGAGAGATTCCATGGATGGTTCATGGATATATAAATTCCAACAGGTGGCGCCAGAGTCTCACATTTCCTAAGACTTTTTCATGTGTTCTCTGAAAATCGTGGCGCACAGTTTTTTGGGCCAAATTCCTCTTTGTACTGCGCCTGGTGGCAGATGTTGGCGCATTATTTATTCCTGATTATGGCCTAAAAAGTGGCAATAAATGTGCAAATGCCCTCCAGTCCCCACAAAGCGCAGGAAACTGTTTTGTACAGGGTGCGCCAAAAATAGCTCAGATTTTGGAAAAATCACAACTAATCTAAAGGAAAACTGCCCATAGATAAATCAGAGAGCAGCAGCGCCCAATCTATGCGTTACCTCTGGAGGAGCCGGCTTACTGTACGCCGCCCCGAACACCAGGTTCTCTAGCGATACATTGGGCTGCTCCAGCGCCAGGTCCGGACCGCTCCGCCCCAACCAGGAACCTTTCACCGGCCGCACAAAACTAGGAAGAGACGAGAGAAATATTCACAATGTTCAGATCCCATCTATTATTTACATATTATCCATCTGTCTCAGATCTATCTATTTCCATATATATTTCCTTCCTTCCTTCTTTCTCTTTTTCTCTCTCTCTCTCCCTCTCTTTCTTTTCTTAGTTCTTTTCTTAGTTCTTTCTTTCTTTCTTTTCTGAGTTCTTTTCTTAGTTCTTTCTTTTCTTAGTTCTTTCTTTCTTCTCTCTCTCCCTCTCTTTCTATCTAACGCTCCCTCTCTAACTTTCTTTCTCTCTGTAACTCTCTTTCTTTCCCTTGTTTCTTTAGTTCCTTCCTTCCTCTTCCTTCCTTTGTTCTCTCTCTCTCTCTTTCTTTCTTTATTTCCATCCTTCCTTCCTTCCTTCTTTCTCGCTTTCTTTCCCTTCTGTTTCTTTCTAATTTATGATTTCTGGGACATGTTCCCCGTTTCCCCCATGTCTCCCCCGGGAGCGGCAGTGTTACCTTGTGAGCGGCTGATGTAAGGCGAGCAGTGATGCGTGCACAGTCACAGAGATCACCGACAAGTGGAAATAGTCGAACATGACAGGGACATGATGGTGCAAACCTCTTCTTGGGTGGAAATGGAGACCTAAAGTGCGGCTGCTTATCAGGGGGACGGCGGAGATGTCCTTCAGCCTGGAAGACATGTTTACAAGTGTTATCCGGAGGCGCAGATGTTGCTTCTTGTTCCTCGTGTTGGTTTCTGTAGATACTTTGCAGAACATTTAGATAAAATCCTACAACCCTGAGAAACCGTCATTACACCAATGGCCAGAAAATCCATAGGGGGCAGCAGTGACTTCTTCTACCGGAAGGGGCCTCAAAGACAATTGGAGAATGATCCGTTTGGACTTGAAGCAAATCTATTATAACATTTGGTGAAGCTTCTATGAATCATCGATGAGTCACTTATCTCTACTCACTAAGGTTATTTCTATCTTATTGGGGCCATAAGAGCGAAGGATCCGCTACGTAGCATTGAAATTCATGTAATGTAATTTGGCCAGTAACAGCTGAGCACCATTCAAGTAATGCTGCAATACCGAGCACAGCCACTATACACTGCATGGCGCTGTCCATGGTAGAAAGGGAGGAGAACGGAGGCCAAAAGAAGATCCATTCGCAAGGAGACGAGTTCTGTTACTTACTGTTGTTCAATGTCTGTAAAGTGCAAATCCAATTTCAGCTGGAAATCTACTTCACTCAACGCATCTTCTACCTGAAAGTAGTATTATAGTAGTTATATTCCTGTACATAGGGGGCAGTATTATAGTAGTTATATTCCTGTACATAGGGGGCAGTATTATAGTAGTTATATTCCTGTACATAGGGGGCAGTATTATAGTAGTTATATTCTTGTACATAGGGGGCAGTTTTATAGTAGTTATATTCCTGTACATAGGGCACAGTATTATAGTAGTTATATTCCTGTACATAGGGGGCAGTATTATAGTAGTTATATTCTTGTACATAGGGGGCAGTATTATAGTAGTTATATTCTTGTACATAGGGGGCAGTATTATAGTAGTTATATTCTTGTACATAGGGGCAGTATTATAGTAGTTATATTCTTGTACATAGGGGGCAGTATTATAGTAGTTATATTCCTGTACATAGGGGGCAGTATTATAGTAGTTATATTCTTGTACATAGGGGGCAGTATTATAGTAGTTATATTCTTGTACATAGGGGGCAGTATTATAGTAGTTATATTCTTGTACATAGGGGCAGTATTATAGTAGTTATATTCTTGTACATAGGGGGCAGTATTATAGTAGTTATATTCCTGTACTTAGGGCGCAGTATTATAGTAGTTATATTCTTGTACATAGGGGGCAGTTTTATAGTTTTATATTCTTGTACATAGGGGCAGTATTATAGTAGTTATATTCTTGTACATAGGGAGCAGTATTATAGTAGTTATATTCTTGTACATAGGGAGCAGTATTATAGAAGTTATATTCCTGTACATAGGGGGCAGTATTGTAGTAGTTATATTCTTGTACATAGGGGCAGTATTATAGTAGTTATATACCTGCACCTAGGGGGCAGTATTATAGTAGTTATATTCGTGTACATAGGGGGCAGTATTACAGTAGTTATATTCTTATACATAGGGGGCAGTATTATAGTAGTTATATACCTGTACATAGGGGCAGTATTATAGTAGTTATATTCCTGTACATAGGGGACAGTATTATAGTAGTTATATTCTTGTACATAGGGGGCAGTATTATAGTAGTTATATTCTTGTACATAGGGGGCAGTATTATAGTAGTTATATTCTTGTACATAGGGGCAGTATTATAGTAGTTATATTCTTGTACATAAGGGGCAGTATTATAGTAGTTATATTCTTGTACATAGGGAGCAGTATTATAGTAGTTATATTCTTGTACATAGGGGGCAGTATTATAGTAGTTATATTCTTGTACATAGGGGCAGTATTATAGTAGTTATATTCTTGTACATAGGGGGCAGTATTATAGTAGTTATATTCTAGTACATAGGGGTCAGTATTATAGTAGTTATATTCCTGTACATAGGAGGCAGTATTATAGTAGTTATATTCTTGTACATAGGGGGCAGTATTATAGTAGTTATATTCCTGTACATAGGGCGCAGTATTATAGTAGTTATATTCTTGTACATAGGGGGCAGTATTATAGTAGTTATATTCTTGTACATAGGGAGCAGTATTATAGTAGTTATATTCTTGTACATAGGGGGCAGTATTATAGTAGTTATATTCTTGTACATAGGGGCAGTATTATAGTAGTTATATTCTTGTACATAGGGGGCAGTATTATAGTAGTTATATTCTTGTACATAGGGGGCAGTATTATAGTAGTTATATTCTTGTACATAGGGGGCAGTATTATAGTAGTTATATTCTTGTACATAGGGGGCAGTATTATAGTAGTTATATTCTTGTACATAGGGGCAGTATTATAATAGTTATATTCCTGTACATAGGGGGCAGTATTATAGTAGTTATATTCCTGTACATAGGGGGCAGTATTATAGTAGTTATATTCCTGTACATAGGGGGCAGTATTATAGTAGTTATATTCCTGTACATAGGGGGCAGTATTATAGTAGTTATATTCCTGTACATAGGGGGCAGTATTATAGTAGTTATATCCTGTACATAGGGGGCAGTATTATAGTAGTTATATTCCTGTACATAGGGGGCAGTATTATAGTAGTTATATTCCTGTACATAGGGGGCAGTATTATAGTAGTTATATTCCTATACATAGGGGGCAGTATAATAGTAGTTATATTCCTGTAAATAGGGGGCAGTATTATAGTAGTTATATTCTTGTACATAGGGGGCAGTATTATATTAGTTATATTCCTGTACATAGGGGCAGTATTATAGTAGTTATATTCCTGTACATAGGGGGCAGTATTATAGTAGTTATATTCTTGTACATAGGGGGCAGTATTATAGTAGTTATATTCTTGTACATAGGGGGCAGTTTTATAGTAGTTATATTCCTGTACTTAGGGCGCAGTATTATAGTAGTTATATTCTTGTACATAGGGGGCAGTATTATAGTAGTTATATTCTTGTACATAGGGGCAGTATTATAGTAGTTATATTCTTGTACATAGGGGGCAGTATTATAGTAGTTATATTCTTGTACATAGGGAGCAGTATTATAGTAGTTATATTCCTGTACATAGGGGGCAGTATTGTAGTAGTTATATTCTTGTACATAGGGGCAGTATTATAGTAGTTATATACCTGCACCTAGGGGGCAGTATTATAGTAGTTATATTCGTGTACATAGGGGGCAGTATTACAGTAGTTATATTCTTATACATAGGGGGCAGTATTATAGTAGTTATATTCTTGTACATAGGGGCAGTATTATAGTAGTTATATTCTTGTACATAGGGGGCAGTATTATAGTAGTTATATTCTAGTACATAGGGGTCAGTATTATAGTAGTTATATTCCTGTACATAGGAGGCAGTATTATAGTAGTTATATTCTTGTACATAGGGGGCAGTATTATAGTAGTTATATTCCTGTACATAGGGTGCAGTATTATAGTAGTTATATTCTTGTACATAGGGGGCAGTATTATAGTAGTTATATTCTTGTACATAGGGAGCAGTATTATAGTAGTTATATTCTTGTACATAGGGGGCAGTATTATAGTAGTTATATTCTTGTACATAGGGGCAGTATTATAGTAGTTATATTCTTGTACATAGGGGGCAGTATTATAGTAGTTATATTCTTGTACATAGGGGGCAGTATTATAGTAGTTATATTCTTGTACATAGGGGGCAGTATTATAGTAGTTATATTCTTGTACATAGGGGCAGTATTATAATAGTTTTATTCCTGTACATAGGGGGCAGTATTATAGTAGTTATATTCCTGTACATAGGGGGCAGTATTATAGTAGTTATATTCCTGTACATAGGGGGCAGTATTATAGTAGTTATATTCCTGTACATAGGGGGCAGTATTATAGTAGTTATATTCCTGTACATAGGGGGCAGTATTATAGTAGTTTTATTCCTGTACATAGGGGGCAGTATTATAGTAGTTATATTCCTGTACATAGGGGGCAGTATTATAGTAGTTATATTCCTATATATAGGGGGCAGTATTATAGTAGTTATATTCCTGTAAATAGGGGGCAGTATTATAGTAGTTCTATTCCTGTACATAGGGGGCAGTATTATAGTAGTTATATTCCTGTACATAGGGGGCAGTATTATAGTAGTTATATTCTTGTACATAGGGGGCAGTATTATATTAGTTATATTCCTGTACATAGGGGGCAGTATTATAGTAGTTATATCCTGTACATAGGGGGCAGTATTATAGTAGTTATATTCCTGTACATAGGGGGCAGTATTATAGTAGTTATATTCCTGTACATAGGGGGCAGTATTATAGTAGTTATATTCCTATATATAGGGGGCAGTATTATAGTAGTTATATTCCTGTAAATAGGGGGCAGTATTATAGTAGTTATATTCTTGTACATAGGGGGCAGTATTATATTAGTTATATTCCTGTACATAGGGGCAGTATTATAGTAGTTATATTCCTGTACATAGGGGGCAGTATTATAGTAGTTATATTCTTGTACATAGGGGGCAGTATTATAGTAGTTATATTCCTGTACATAGGGGGCAGTGTTATAGTAGTTATATTCCTGTACATAGGGGGCAGTATTATAGTAGTTATATTCTTGTACATAGGGGGCAGTATTATAGTAGTTATATTCTTGTACATAGGGGGCAGTATTATAGTAGTTATATTGTGTACATTATATGCTGTACTTGCATCATGCAATACACACCCTCTCTCCATCCAGAAATAAGTGCACCTTGAATATCATAACATCATTAATATCAATGTCTTCATTCCTGTACAGTATCTGGAATATACGACTGTATACGACATTATCATAGACACATGGGGCGTAGGCTCCGGGGTCATCTGCTGAGGAATGAGATAGATATCAGAGCTACCATTCTGCATAAAACATATATAAATGTTACTACATACTGCGTTGATTACTTTGCTGTAATGTGTCATAGTATCTGACTTGATGCCACTTAATAAGATAAGACAAATGACCCCTGATACATTTCAGCACATTTATATCTTACAACACCTGATTTTGATATCTGACTGTATCATACACACGGAAGCTCAGAGAAGATTGTTATTCAATTGGTAAAGAGCCTTCAATGGAAGCCTCCAGACATCAGATACATGAGATACTTTCAGTAGACCAATGATTCTGAGATTGACAGATTCCAACCAACTTTCATCTAATATGAGTGGAGCTTCACCCCTGGGTCAATGTATTCCATCTATAATGATGCGACCTCCTCTCCAGCTTCTGCATATGATATCTCCAGGTACTTCCATGTCTCCAGTAAGTGAACCAAACATTAAACATTCAGGATTGCAGGTTTTATGCGATCACCTCTGGTCATTCCACTGTTTGGAGGACGCCTACATGAACGTGCTGTGGTTGAGGGCCTCGTGTTTGCATAACTTTGCATCTCCTTTGTTGACATTCGTGCGTGTTCAGACTTTGATGTATCTGCTCCGGCCTCGGCGTCACACGTGCAGAATGACTGGAGGTGTAATGAGCGGCTCCTCGCTACTTCATTAGAGGAATATACATTCCACTCCGGGGTCTGTCTGATGTCAGACTTATCAGGGTTCTGTTTTTCTTTATTCTAATTATCCATTTTTCTCGAGACTTGTGTTCAAGATCAAATTAGATATGTAAGGATAAGAGCTTAATATCACATTGAATATGTGTTATAGATTTTTCTTAGTGGGTCGTCACTTGACCTAAAAGCATATTTGTAATATCTCCTGGTACTTCTAAGAGAGTAGAATGAGTCAACATCCCAAAGTTGTGGAAGAGTTGGCCAACCCTCCAGCTCAAAGCTGAAGCTACTTCTTCCATGACCTTTAAGTGGCTTCGGTCATTGTAGGAACATGACCAGCATGTTTAAGCTCTCGAATCAGAAATAGTGGACAGACCTGGTCTGCAGTGCCACACACAATCAGGGCATGGCTAGCCGGAAGAGGGTAGGGTGGGCAGCGTTCAGCATGAAGATATCAACATTGAAATGTTGGCCAGATGCCTCAGGTTTCTGTATGACCTTTGTTGTCTTCAAAACAAGGGGTTTAACAATTTGAACAATTGCAGATGAGACCACCATTGATCATCTGCATGTGGAAACCTAGCAGCAAGTGCCTAGTTTCTCGGCAAGGGTAAGGGAAGCACCACATGGTTCTCAGTTGGCTACTTCAGTAAAGTTAGAACATTTTATGCCCTCCAGAGAGCAAGAGATCCATCAATTGTGCCCATATACCTAACAGTAATTGCTGTTGACTCGTGGGTCAAGAGCTACTCATCCTGACCTCCCGATATACCTACGTGTTGGACAAGTTTTGGCAATGGAGAGAGGATGGAGTCCTCTTCTAAGGGTTCATTTGGTCATAGCTTATCTTGGAGAAGATGGGAGGATCCCTCAACAATCCCAATTTTTGTTTCACTTTTGAGAGAAGCCTTCCATAAACTATACAGGCATATGGAAATTGTCATAAAAGTGCATGTAAATAAACCAGGCTGAACTTCGTTTTCCCCAACACCTTCTACATGAATAATACTCATAAATGCAAGGACGTAGGTCAAAGCTTCTGAAATTAGTTGACTCCAATGTGTAAGTGGGTTTAGGGCTCATGACCACAAAAGTATGTTGTGTGTGGACCACAAACAATGGGCCATGGAGCAGAATATGTGGCCAGTCTGTCATCAGTATAGGAACATCAGACCACCAATGACAATAGAGAGGGTTTGCCAGGATCCCAAAGATGGGCAGGAATAGGAACTGCTCTATAATTTTTGGCATGGGCAGTTGTAAATTCAGTTAAGTCTCCCATCAACTTGAATGTACCATTAACAGGGCTGGTTTGCCTCTATGGTAAAGAGACATTTCATGGGCACCCTAAAGCTAAACTTTCTCAGCACCCCATAATCTACACTCCTGCTGCGTTGCCTAATAAATGAGCATCTGGAACTGACATCTTCAGCGATGGCCAACACACTGGGGCTCATTTACTTTCGTCGGGTTTCCCGAATATTTCCAATTTGCCCTGAATTGCTCCGGGTTGTTGGCGCACACGATCGGATTCAGGCGCATCGGTGCTGTCTTGCACGTGACAGCAATGGGGGGTGTGGCCATCAGACAACCCAACAGATTCGGAAAAACCACGGAATTTAAAAGACAAACTGTGTCGCAAGATCAAGCACTCACATACACCGGGAAGAAGAAGGTGAACTCCGGCGGACCTCGGCACAGCAGCAACACCTGCAGGAACTTGGGCGCACGATCTTAGTGAATCCCGGCAGACCCGAATCCACGTTGGACAATGCACCGCGGGATCCCATAGGACCGGGTAAATAAATCTGCCCCAATATCTAGGATTTCCAAGAAAAATAATTATGAACCGGTCGTCTTCTCTGGAGGTCACTATGGCTGAGGAGCCATCCAACATTGAACAAGGTTGGAGGAACACCAAGAGAACTGAAGTGGCCTGACCTCCGCTATAGTAAGAATTTATGACTGACGTTAGACCTTGCATGGCTGAATGTCACACCAGGGTCCGTCCAGAGCCCATGCCCATGTTTCCTAGACTGCACAATGTGAGAGCGATGATTACTCAAGTGAGGCATGAACTGATTAAATCTACGGCTGGCACACGATGATAATCCATCAGTATCTGGCTCCCCTCCAAATGCTACATAAGCATATTGCATTTATAGACGGCAAGTGTTTATCTGGAGTCTTAAAGGTCCGGAAGGACGATTACAGCACAAGCTGCGGAGGATCCTGTTCATATTGTCAGGTTTCTCTGGTCTTATAGAAAATACCCCCAGAATGTATGGGATGAGCCACTCATCCAAGATCAACTCTGATCCTCTCCAGGCAGTGGAAGCAAAGGCTACTCCATGCCCCAGAGGTCTCTCCGGAAAATTTGCATATTAGGTGGATAACGTTTAATTTAGTTTAGGAATCATTATAGGATAAGGTCAAAATACATTAGGGTTTAATATATTAATAGGAACCTACCATCAGATTTACCTTACTAGGTAGATTTCGGCTGGTAGGTTCCCTTTAAAGAGCTATTCCGATATTCATGACATATTCCCAAGAGTAGACAATTAGCTTCACAATTCCCATTGGAGTAGAAATAGTATGGAATATTATGGATGGATGGGGAATAATAAAAAAAAGCTATAATCGAGACTTTATGTATCTCTATAGATACAAGGTCCAGGGAGAAGCCACAAAGTAATCTTCACGTTTCCCATGACGAATGAACACAAAACCCACAATACTCTACCTGTCTGTCCTACTAGAGTGGCCGTCAGCTTGTGAGGGGTCCTGGAGGAGATTTTCAGCGTAGCTCTTACATGGTAATACCTGGGAGAAAAATTTTAGGCGTTAAAACACAAGATATAATGATATCTAACACCTGAGCTGACACCAGATATGGCAAGAACCGAATGAAAGCTCTAAGGTGACTAGGATCACTTGCAACTTTTCATTACATACATTTTTAAAAAAGAATAATATTTTATCAAATATACAAATCGTTCCAATTGATAGGTGGAACCAAAATGCATAAACTAGGTA
Source organism: Engystomops pustulosus (assembly GCF_040894005.1). NCBI lineage: Eukaryota > Metazoa > Chordata > Amphibia > Anura > Leptodactylidae > Engystomops > Engystomops pustulosus. The sequence continues at coordinate 9,511,163 of NC_092415.1, read as the reverse complement.
ATAGTCCCTACAAGCCTGGGTTGTCTTCTCCTGGACAACTTGGACAAATTCCTGTGCTAGAGCCTCTACCCTGGTACATGCTCTAGTACATGCTCTAGTACAGGAGCCTATGCTCTAGTACATTCGTGGGTCCATCAGGGTTATTGTTTTCTATGTATATGCTGATTGAACATTTTAGTAGAGACCCCAGTTAGAAGCCCATTGGGGCACCTTTAGCTTGTGTATCATTATATGTCAGGTATTAGGACTAAGGGTGCAGTAATCCCTCCCATTACTCCATCTTCTTGTCCTAAACTGCTGACACCTAACAGTAATGTTCATTGGTTCCTGCTGCTGGCACCATATCATGACCAATCACCAACAGAAATCTGGATTTGTGTCACCACATAGGATTTTTCCACTGCTCAGTGTTACAATGATGTCCCCTGGAAATGGGCTCATTCTGGTCACCTACTGCTGTATCCATCCATGGTATGGAACAAATTGTAAATTTAGATGGGTTACCAGCCCACCACTGTTGTATCCTGCTGCGGCGACCTTGACTTGTTCATCAGAATGGTTCCTCTAGTACATGGTTAGTCAAGAGTTCCAGAAGAGACACTTTTATTTCAGAAAAAATGAAAGGGAACCCCCGGAGCAATGGGAAGATGGTCATGGAGAAGACCAGATTGCCACAATCAGATTTGTAGTATCAAAATATCAACACAAAAAGTTACAAAAAAATAGAAGGTTCCTTAGATGCACAGCTATGTGCCAGATTGTCTGTGGTACTGATCATATTTCTGAAGGTGCTGGATCCAATCATTATGGACCTATAGAAAAAGAATCTATGGAGAACCTCGGTGCTGATCACTTTGAGCCACAAGAGATATTATAGATCGGATTGTGGAAAATGATTTTTGAGATGATTTTGGTCTCTGATACATGATCTCTTCCCATTGGAAAATGTTGGTCTTGATCCAATATGGCATATTTAAAGATGGCAGCCATGTTGCAGACAAAACCGAAAAAAAAAAGACCCCCTCACCTATTACTTGCAGGGGGATTCTGATTGGACATTTTCGAATTTTAGGAAGTCACATCGGCTCCTTTGGGGATATTAGTCTTGGAAAGTCTAACACCAATGACCAACTCTTGTTCTGAGTTCTTAAGATCATTGGAGGTTTCCATTCTAATATGGATTCACAATGATCATGTGATTGCGAGTCTATTGACCACATGGGGAATCTCCAATTAAAATGGCCCTTCAGTCCTATTACAGAGTCACCCTGTACTGATTTTTTTAGCATACCTCTGAAAGTTCTCTTCTCCAATGGATATCTGAAATGAACTAGTATAGGACTGAGACATCCCAGAACCGGGAGCATGATACGGTCAAAAAGTAGGACCACGACAAGTCATTGTGGATACATTGTGTACTTACCCTCTCTGGAATAAGTCAACATTGTGGAATTTATGAAGCTCCACTGAAAACTCTATGGTCCCCTGTACCTCCGACATTGTATTTTCAGGTCATCACCTATTAAAGGAAACACAAAAATAGAGAAAACATTTTTCCAACATGAAATATTTCATTTATATGCAATCTATCATAAGGCACCAACTAGTTACCTTCTCCTGAAGGTTCATAGATGAGGTAACAGGACTTGGACTTGGGGATTACTAAAAAACAGCCTAAAATCTAACACGGATCTTCATTGCTCTTATCTGATTTTAAGGGTACCTAAAATTCTAACCATTGAACCTCGCAAGAATGGCCACAAAGGACTCATAGCAACTCAACTGGATAAGACTTCTGACGAAGCTGTGACACAACCTGTAACAATATTCTTCCATCAAATATGTTGGGGTCTTAATGTAGGTCTCTGAGAACATTTAGGAGAAGGTTGAGGTCCTTCAGATATACAGTAGACGGGGAAACATGCTCAATGGTCCTCCTCGCGTAATTACATATTGGAGAGTGATCATACACTCAAACATGGCCGCCTCTCCACCTGGAGGACACCACCAATATGACTCTTCATAAGGCACCACCTAGCTACCTTCTCCTGAAGGTTCATAGATAAAGGTAGCTGGTTGGTGCCTTATGAAGAGTCATATTGGTGGTGTCCTCCAGGTGGAGAGGCGGCCATGTTTGAGTGTTTGATCACTCTCCAATATGTAATGATGTGATTAAGATAATTGAGTGATATATGAAATATGTTGGGGTCTTAATGTAAGTCTCTTAGAACATTTAGGAGAAGGTTGAGGTCCTTCAGATACACAGTAGACAGGGAAACATGCTCAATTGTCCTCATCGCGTAATTACATATTGGAGATTGATCATACACTCAAACATGGCCGCCTCTCCACCTGGAGGACACCACCAGTATGACTCTTCATGGGTCCTTTGATTTCTTGTAGGTTAGGAAGCTTTCTTTACCAATAATATGCCCACTCAATCACCTCGATGGAAGAGCTCGACAGCCATGGCCAAAATCAATGTTGTCTCATTAGAGGAAACTCTCCTTATGTGTCTCCCAGTTAATGAGGTTGTCAATTGTTAAAGCTCATTGAAATATCAAGATGTGTCTTCAGTGGATTCCCCATGGATTGGTGGAGGGGTCAATAGAGTTCTCCGGAGTAAGAAACTTATTAGAGTAGATAAAATATTCAGTAAGAGAAGTCCAGAGTCCATGGTACATCGGCTGCTTAAGGGGCTTCATACCAGACTAGACCTCCTCGTGGTGCTGGGTTCTTCCATAAGAGCCAAGTCCATGATGATCAGGTCAATGCCCAATCCTGAAGATATTCCTTTCTGTTTGTGAATTTTTGGAACATCTTGAATAAACATTTCAAAGCAAATCTGGTCCATAGCTGAGGCTCAACATTGACTGACACACTGGGGCCACCGTCATAGCAGGACAATTCAAGGGAATCTGTCAGCAGTTTGGATTTGGATAACATCTTACTCAAAATTTTGTCAGTACCAGCAAGACTATGAAAGATGGATGCATATTCCAGGATTGTAGCTTCTCCAAGTGCTATGGGGGTGTCCTCACACTGCTGCGTCCTTAGCTCACTGCATTGAACTGCTACCCTCTGCACTATGTGCCTGCTGTATAAGTCCACCACAAGCTGCTACAGATTTTACTCAAAGCAGAGGAATAGGGCTCCAAGTGTAAGGACAGGCCAACTGTGCAGAGAAGCTGCAATCCTGGAATATAAATCCATATATCACAGTCCTGCTTCTACTTAACACATACACAAAGGTCTGATTAAACATCTCTCCAGGGACAACACCTAACACTGGCTACAGAGAGCACAGAGAACAGCAGTGTGAGACAACACTCCAGCGCGCTTGGAAAAGTCCTTGAGTATAATCCTTGAGTATAAATCCATATATCACAGCCCTACTGCTACTAAGAACAGACACAATTTTATGATTGCACATCTCTCCAGGGACAATACCCAGCACTGACTGCAGAAAGCACAGAGCACAACAGTGTGAGGACACAAACCCCAGTGCAATTGGAGAAAATACAATCCTGGGATACAAATCCATTTATCACAGTCCTGCTGCTACTAACAACAGATACAAATGTATGATTGCACATCTCTCCAGGGACAATACCCAACACTGGCTGCAGAGAGCACAGAGCACAGCAGTGTAAGGGGAACATCCCCAGTGCACTTGAAGAAGATACAATCCTGGAAAATAAATCCATGTATCACAGTCCTGCTGCTACTAACACATCTCTCCAGGGACAATACCCAGCACTGAATGCAGAAAGCACAGAGCACAACAGTGTGAGGACACAAACACCAGTGCAATTGGAGAAAATACAATCCTGGGATACAAATCCATTTATCACAGTCCTGCTGCTACTAACAACAGATACAAATGTATGATTGCACATCTCTCCAGGGACAATACCCAACACTGGCTGCAGAGAGCACAGAGCACAGCAGTGTAAGGGGAACATCCCCAGTGCACTTGAAGAAGATACAATCCTGGAAAATAAATCCACGTATCACAGTCCTGCTGCTACTAACAACAAACACAAAGCTCTGGTTACACATCTCTCCAGGGACAATGCATAACACTGGCTGCAGTCTGTATGGTCACACCTGATAAGAAATTATTATAAACCCAGAAACTTTTATCATTTTTTTAATCTGCCCATCACAAAAATATTGTAAAAATAGAGTAAAATAATAATAATTATTAAAAATAATAATAATAATAATAATGATAATCTCTCCCCATTGAATTTGACGCCTAATTTTCACACTTTTAAAAATTGAGCGTTTGCTTTGGGAAGAAATCTAAAACTCATTACTAATAAATTATCTAATTTGTGAAATTCTCTCCATGTGACAAGTGAACGGAATCTGTAATTTTGCAAATTTTCTCACTTGTAAATGAACAAAAGCAAATAACACACTGGGCTCCGGAGCCTCGGAAGTGACAATAGGAGGCAGATTATTCATTACCCGACTGTCAAACAAATCCCCAGCAATGGATGTCACTGCTGCAGCAATTAGGCCCATAACAGGAGGGAATGGGAGACCAGGAATCTACGGATCATGCCGAGTATCTGCTCCAATCACAAAATGCGGAGAAATTGTCCCCTAAGGTTCAAGTGAGCGAAGAGAGGACTCTACCAATATCTCCAAAAACCACAAACCATTGATGGGTTTTCCAGTTTATTAATCTGTTCAGCTCCTCCTGCTCTATGACATGCTGCCTGCAGATAGGACACTATGTACAATCTGCTCAGCTCCTCCTGCTATATAACATGCTGCCTGCAGATCGGGCACTATGTACAATCTGCTCAGCTCCTCATGCTCTATAACATCCTGCCTGCAGATAGGACACTATGTACAATCTGTTCAGCTCCTCCTGCTCTATAACATGCTGCCTGCAGATAGGACACTATGTACAATCTGTTCAGCTCCCCCTGCTCTATAACATGCTGCCTGCAGATAGGACACTATGTACAATCTGCTCTGCTCCTCCTGCTCTATAACATGCTGTCTGCAGATAGAACACTATGTACAATCTGCTCAGCTCCTCCTGCTCTATAACATGCTGCCTGCAGATAGGACACTATGTACAATCTGCTCAGCTCCTCCTGCTCTATAACATGCTGCCTGCAGATAGGTCACTGTGTACAATCTGCTTAGCTCCTCCTGCTCTATAACATGCTGCCTGCAGATAGGACACTATGTGCAATCTGCTCAGCTCCTCCTGATCTATAACATGCTGCCTGCAGACAGGACACTATGTACAATCTGCTCAACTCCACCTGCTCTATAACATGCTGCCTGCAGATAGGACACCATCAGGGGCGGACTGGCCATAAGACCCACCGGGAGAAATCCCGGTGGGCCGACTGGTTTAGGGCCGGTCCGGGGCCGGTCCTGTACTGGTGGGGCCGGTGTAAAAATAAAAACACATTAAACTCACCTCTCCGACGCCCCGACGCTGCTCCCTTGCTCGATCCCAGTCCGGCCGCGGTGACAACAATGTACGCACCGGCATCGCACAGACCATGACGTCGGCAAGCAACTGACGTCATGGTCTGTGCGACGCCGGCCCGTACGGAGCTGTCACCGCGGCCGGACTGGGATCGAGCAAGGGAGCAGCGTCGGGGCGTCGGAGAGGTGAGTTTAATGTGTTTTTATTTTTATGTACTGGCGTGGGGGTGACTTTATACCAGGGGCAGGAGCTGTATACCAGAGGCTGTTATTGTATACTGTGGCTGTGGACTGTATTACTGTGGCTGTGGGCTGTATTACTGTGGCTGTGGGCTGTATACCAGGGGCTATGGGCTGTATACCAGGGGCTATGGGCTGTATTACTGTGGCTATGGGCTGTATACCAGGGGCTATGGGCTGTATACCAGGGGCTATGGGCTGTATACCAGGGGCTATGGGCTGTATACCAGGGGCTATGGGCTGTATACCAGGGGCTATGGGCTGTATACCAGGGGCTATGGGCTGTATACCAGGGGCTATGGGCTGTATACCAGGGGCTATGGGCTGTATACCAGGGGCTATGGGCTGTATACCAGGGGCTATGGGCTGTATACCAGGGGCTGTATACCATGTATATTCTTGTACATAGGGGGCAGTATTATAGCAGTTATATTCTTGTACATAGGGGGCAGTATTATAGCAGTTATATTCTTGTACATAGGGGGCAGTATTATAGCAGTTATATTCTTGTACATAGGGGGCAGTATTATAGTAGTTATATTCTTGTACATAGGGGGCAGTATTATAGTAGTTATATTCTTGTACATAGGGGGCAGTATTATAGTAGTTATATTCTTGTACATAGGGGGCAGTATTATAGTAGTTATATTCTTGTACATAGGGGCAGTATTATAGTAGTTATATTCTTGTACATATGGGGACAGTATTATAGTAGTTATATTGCTGTACATAGGGGGCAGTATTATAGTAGTTATATTCCTGTACATAGGGGGCAGTATTATAGTAGTTATATTCCTGTACATAGGGGGCAGTATTATAGCAGTTATATTCCTGTACATAGGGGGAGTATTATAGTAGTTATATTCCTGTACATAGGGGACAGTATTATAGTAGTTATATTCCTGTACATAGGGGAAAGTATTATAGTAGTTATATTCCTGTACATAGGGGGAGTATTATAGCAGTTATATTCTTGTACATAGGGGGCAGTATTATAGCAGTTATATTCTTGTACATAGGGGGCAGTATTATAGCAGTTATATTCTTGTACATAGGGGGCAGTATTATAGCAGTTATATTCTTGTACATAGGGGGCAGTATTATAGTAGTTATATTCTTGTACATAGGGGGCAGTATTATAGTAGTTATATTCCTGTACATAGGGGGCAGTATTATAGCAGTTATATTCTTGTACATAGGGGGCAGTATTATAGTAGTTATATTCCTGTACATAGGGGGCAGTATTATAGCAGTTATATTCTTTTACATAGGGGGCAGTATTATAGCAGTTATATTCCTGTACATAGGGGGCAGTATTATAGTAGTTATATTCTTGTACATAGGGGGCAGTATTATAGTAGTTATATTCTTGTACATAGGGGGCAGTATTATAGTAGTTATATTGTTGTACATAGGGGGCAGTATTATAGTAGTTATATTCTTGTACATAGGGGGCAGTATTATAGTAGTTATATTCTTGTACATAGGGGGCAGTATTATAGCAGTTATATTCTTGTACATAGGGGGCAGTATTATAGTAGTTATATTCTTGTACATAGGGGGCAGTATTATAGTAGTTATATTCTTGTACATAGGGGGCAGTATTATAGTAGTTATATTCTTGTACATAGGGGCAGTATTATAGTAGTTATATTCTTGTACATATGGGGACAGTATTATAGTAGTTATATTGCTGTACATAGGGGGCAGTATTATAGTAGTTATATTCCTGTACATAGGGGGCAGTATTATAGTAGTTATATTCCTGTACATAGGGGGCAGTATTATAGCAGTTATATTCCTGTACATAGGGGGAGTATTATAGTAGTTATATTCCTGTACATAGGGGACAGTATTATAGTAGTTATATTCCTGTACATAGGGGACAGTATTATAGTAGTTATATTCCTGTACATAGGGGGAGTATTATAGCAGTTATATTCTTGTACATAGGGGGCAGTATTATAGTAGTTATATTCCTGTACATAGGGAGCAGTATTATAGTAGTTATATTCTTGTACATAGGGAGCAGTATTATAGTAGTTATATTCATGTACATAGCGGGCAGTATTACAGTAGTTATATTCTTGTACATAGGGGGCAGTATTATAGTAGTTATATTCCTGTACATAGGGGGCAGTATTATAGTAGTTATATTCTTGTACATAGGGGGCAGTATTATAGCAGTTATATTCTTGTACATAGGGGGCAGTATTATAGCAGTTATATTCTTGTACATAGGGGGCAGTATTATAGCAGTTATATTCTTGTACATAGGGGGCAGTATTATAGTAGTTATATTCCTGTACATAGGGGGCAGTATTATAGCAGTTATATTCTTGTACATAGGGGGCAGTATTATAGTAGTTATATTCCTGTACATAGGGGGCAGTATTATAGCAGTTATATTCTTTTACATAGGGGGCAGTATTATAGCAGTTATATTCCTGTACATAGGGGGCAGTATTATAGCAGTTATATTCTTGTACATAGGGGGCAGTATTATAGTAGTTATATTCTTGTACATAGGGGGCAGTATTATAGTAGTTATATTCTTGTACATAGGGGGCAGTATTATAGTAGTTATATTCTTGTACATAGGGGGCAGTATTATAGTAGTTATATTCTTGTACATAGGGGGCAGTATTATAGTAGTTATATTCTTGTACATAGGGGGCAGTATTATAGTAGTTATATTCTTGTACATATGGGGACAGTATTATAGTAGTTATATTGCTGTACATAGGGGGCAGTATTATAGTAGTTATATTCCTGTACATAGGGGGCAGTATTATAGTAGTTATATTTTTGTACATTGGGGGCAGTATTACAATATATTTTACTCAGGGGCAGTAGTATTATTATACCAGTTACATTCTTGTTTATTGGAGAAGGTATTGTAGTATGTTTTTAGTGTACATATATGGCAGTATTAAGTTGTGTGCTCTTAAAATAGAAGTGTTATTCCTTTACAAGGAGGCAGTATGAGTGTCTTTCTCTGTGGTGTACATGTTGATTTAGACCATCTACTAACAGTTTGCATGGAGTTTAGTAACTCCACCCACATAACAAGGCCACGCCTACTTGTTTTGACCCCCGCCCACAGAATGGGGCCACTTTTACAGTTTTTTCCAGGGCCACTTTAAATTCCCAGTCCGCCCCTGGACACCATGTACATTGTGCTCAGCTCCTCCTGCTCTATAACATGCTGCCTGCAGATAGGACACTATGTGCAATCTGCTCAGCTCCTCCTGCTCTATAACATGCTGCCTGCAGATAGGACACTATGTACAATCTGCTCAGCTCCTCCTGCTCTATAACATGCTGCCTGCAGATAGGTCACTGTGTACAATCTGCTTAGCTCCTCCTGCTCTATAACATGCTGCCTGCAGATAGGACACTATGTGCAATCTGCTCAGCTCCTCCTGATCTATAACATGCTGCCTGCAGACAGGACACTATGTACAATCTGCTCAACTCCACCTGCTCTATAACATGCTGCCTGCAGATAGGACACCATGTACATTGTGCTCAGCTCCTCCTGCTCTATAACATGCTGCCTGCAGATAGGACACTATGTGCAATCTGCTCAGCTCCTCCTGATCTATAACATGCTGCCTGCAGATAGGACACTATGTGCAATCTGCTCAGCTCCTCCTGATCTATAACATGCTGCCTGCAGATAGGACACTATGTGCAATCTGCTCAGCTCCTCCTGATCTATAACATGCTGCCTGCAGATAGGACACTATGTGCAATCTGCTCAGCTCCTCCTGCTCTATAACATGCTGCCTGCAGATAGGACACTATGTACAATCTGCTCAGCTCCACCTGCTCTATAACATGCTGTCTGCAGATAGGACTCTATGTATAATCTGTTCAGTTCCTCCTGCTCTATAACATGCTGCCTGCAGATAGGACACTATGTACAATCTTCTCAGTTCCTCCTGCTCTATAACATGCTGCCTGCAGATAGGACACTATGTACAATCTTCTCAGTTCCTCCTGCTCTATAACATGCTGCCTGCTTATTCCTCATGAGGTTTCCTGCAGCTTTACTCACTACATAAACACATTAATAAAATTACACGGAGACCCCCGTGTTGTATCACACGTCACCTGCAGCCCTGTATTCAGCCTCTGCAGTCATGACACAGAACATTACAGCAATGTCCCTGCAGAAGAAAACAAGTGACTCAGCGGCAGCCCCGACACCTTCCAGCACCGCTCCGTCCTGTACTCTAATGTTCCAGCCCATTGTCCAGAACCCGTGATTATGGTAAATGTCACATCTGCAGGTGATCACTTACACAACAAGCAATCAGAAGAGAAGGAAGTGACAATGTGCTGGTACCTTAGCTTCATGCCATGTACAGAGCCATATACACAAGGTAGGTCACAAGTAGGGATGAGGGAACCTCTTGAGATTTGGCTTTGCCCGAGTTCAGTCAAGCCTAAACTTATTGCTGAAGTTTGGGAACCGGAACCACAATTTTCAGCCTGGACCTGGACCTGTGTGTTTGGGTCCACTCATCACTAGTCAAAAGTCTCAGAATAATTTATTACAGTACAAACACATACGTGATAACCCGGAAAGTAATGGTGAGGGGTACAAGTGAATGGACCTGATGTTCAAATTCTGGTTTTGCACTCGGATTTGGCCGCCTGACCCAGACACAATGGGGCAGATTTACATACCCGGCCCATTCGCGATCCAGCGCCGCCATTCACTGTTAGTTCCTCCGACGTGCACCAGGTGGCGCTGCTGCGCTGAAGTGCGCCGAGGTTCTCCGGAGTGCACGATCCATTGCTGGGTGAAGGTAAGCGCGTCACAAATTTTTTTTGTTAAATGGGTTTTCGTTCGGCCACCCCACCCCCACCCCCATTTCCGTCGCATGCATGCCGGCGCCGATGCGCCACAATCTGATCACATGCGACAAAAACCCGGGGCAATTCAGGGAAAATCGGCGCAAATCGGAAATATTTGGGTAACACGTCAGGAAAACGCGAATCGGGCCCTTAGTAAATGACCCCCATATTGTCAAATTGACGGCCAAACAGCCAAACCTGCAAATGGACGTCCCTTGGAGTTCTCTTTCGCCAATCATAACCATGGCGAGTTGCTAGGGGCAGACAAACAGCCAATCCAGCAATTTGGGGGGGAGGGTACTGCATTTGTATAGGTTTTATAATGTTTTCATACATTTACAAAAATTAAAAACTCTGGCACAAAAAAAAAAATATTTTGCCATCTTCTGGCGCTAATAGCTTTTTCATACTTTGGTGTAAGGAGCTGAGGGTGCTGCCATTTTTTGAGACTTTTGTTGAAGTTTTCAATGCTACCAATTTTAGGGCTGTACGGGCTTTTGATCACTTTTAATAGAATTTTTTATTTTTTTCAAAATGGAAAAAAAAGTGGTATTTTTTTCTTTGGCCACTATTTTTAATGATAAAACGTCCTTTTTGGGACGTCACCTTTTGGGAAGTGGTGATACCGGACATGTTTATGATTTTTACTGTTTATTTATATGACTTCTAGGGAAAGGGGGGGAATTGAATTTTTTACTTTTTTAAAAAAAAATTCTTACTATTTTTCAGACCCCCTCTAGGGTACTTTAACCCTAGGTTGTCTTATTGATCCTACCATATACTGCCATACTACAGTATGCAAATCATAAATTGTAATGAATAGGTTAAAACCAAACAGCTTCGGGTGTTCGGAAGACCCAAGGCTGTCATGGCAACCTATTGCTGGCCCCCAATGACGTCATGGGGGGCGGCGATCTAATCCATGATGGCGCCATGGATCACACCCGCAAGTGTGGAACAAACCTTATCGGTGGGTGTTTGCTGCAATATGCAGCAAACACCCTCCTTGTATTACCTGTGAGCCTGTGAGCCCTCTCCATACCCACACAGCGTAGTACATCACATGGCGTTAAGGGGTTAAAATCCAGATGTGGGCATATAAAAATTGAGGCAATTTAGGAAAATCGTGTTAAAAAAAGTCGCGAATAAACTGTAGTTCAGATTATGCATAGGAACAACTTTAAAAGAGATCGCAGCAGAGTGCGCGGCTACTGAATAAAAACTAAACAGACCCAAAATAACCAAAACAAGACGCGTACAAATGTCCTGACTAAGGATAAATGCCCCCCAATGATATCCATAAGATCTGTCACCCACCCCTCAACATTATCGCTCTAACCATCAGACATGGACAAGATTTATACACAGTGATGTCTCTACGGCAAAAGAAACATTGCCTTGTAATACCATGCCGCACCACATGGGGTGCTGTTCCAGTTATTTCTGTCAATGAGTATAACAATCAGAGAGCGCAACGTCTCGTGTCATACTCATTCATCGTGACTGCACAAAGCCGGAGCACAGTGGCAGGTAGCACATTTCTTACTCACGTTTAGTCCTTGGGGACCACTACATGGAGATTATGTTTAAACCTTCTCTGAAGCTTTGAGATAAGAAGGGGAATAGTTTACCGTCAGACATGATAAGATATAAGATGTACATGAAGCATCAATCATCAATCCATGTGGGATAAAGTTACACTAGTGCGGAGCAGAAAGAATATTCATTCATCTCAGCGATGGCTCCAAGACCCCAGGAGATCCCCCCCCCCCCCAAGTGTCATCAACGGCTCCAGAATGCAAATTGCTATTAGGTATAGAGACAATGGGGCACATTTACTAAGGATCCTGCGGCCGCGATTTCGTCGGATTTTTACAAATATTTCCAATTTGCGCCGTTTTGCGATGAATTGCCCCGGATTTTGGCGCATGCAATCGTATTGTGGTGTATCGGCCCCGCAACAGAAATGTACAAGAATATAACTACTGTAATACTGCCCCCTATGTACAAGAATATAACTACTATAATACTGCCCCCTATGTACAAGAATATAACTACTATAATACTGCCCCCTATGTACAAGAATATAACTACTATAATACTGCCCCCTATGTACAGGAATATAACTACTGTAATACTGCCCCCTATGTACAAGAATATAACTACTATAATCCTGCCTCCTATGTACAGGAATATAACTACTATAATACTGCCCCTATGTACAGGAATATAACTACTATAATACTGCTCCTATGTACAAGAATATAACTACTATAATACTGCCCCTATGTACAAGAATATAACTACTATAATACTGCCCCCTATGTACAAGAATATAACTACTATAATACTGCCCCCTATGTACAAGAATATAACTACTATAATACTGCCCCCTATGTACAGGAATATAACAACTATAATACTGCCCCCTATGTACAAGAATATAACTACTATAATACTGCCCCCTATGTACAAGAATATAACTACTATAATACTGGCCCCTATGTACAGGAATATAACTACTATAATACTGCCCCCTATGTACAGGAATATAACTACTATAATACTGCCCCCTATGTACAAGAATATAACTACTATAATACTGCCCCCTATGTACAGGAATATAACTACTATAATACTGTCCCCTATGTACAAGAATATAACTACTATAATACTGCTCCCTATGTACAAGAATATAACTACTATAATACTGCCCCTTATGTACAAGAATATAACTACTATAATACTGCCCCCTATGTACAAGAATACAACTACTATAATACCGCCCCTTATGTACAAGAATATAACTACTATAATACTGCCTCCTATGTACAAGAATATAACTACTATAATACTGCCCCCTATGTACAAGAATATAACTACTATAATACTGCCCCCTATGTACAAGAATATAACTACTATAATACTGCCCCCTATGTACAAGAATATAACTACTATAATACTGCCCCCTATGTACAGGAATATAACTACTGTAATACTGCCCCCTATGTACAAGAATATAACTACTATAATCCTGCCTCCTAGAGGTGAGGTTGTGCGTGGTTTGAGCTCCTGAGACCTCTGCATGTCTGGAGATAGCCCAGGGCGGGGCCACCCTGGGCGGGGAAGCTCCCCAAGCAAGGCCCAGGCTCCAAGGCCTAATCTGGCAAACAACAACCAGCCAGCTCAAGAAAGGGATGTAAATCCAAAAGTCTTTATGGAAGGAAGCAGCAGTGGCAGCAGTGCAAGTTCCAGTAATGGAAGGACAGTCGGTGTGGAAGTAAGAACATGTAAGAACCTGGTGAAGCCAGGTATGACTGAAAGTAAAAGTAAGCTGTTGGAAAGTCCAAGAGCAAGAAACAGTGAGAGTGTGCAGCAGCCTCCATCCCAGGCCTCAGGTGGACAATCCACCTCCACCCCGGGCAGGCAGAGGAGGACATCACTGGAGAGGCAGACCATCCACCTCCACCCCGGGCAGGCAGAGGAGGACATCGCTGGAGAGGCAGACCATCCAGGAGAACCTGCAGCAGCGAGTTATGTTACCAGCGGAGCGCACCAGGTCTGGGGGAATGCAAGCTGGAAAGGAGACCAAAGGCGGCCAGGAAGGAACATCTAGAGGTACCACCAATGTTGTGTCTGCAAAACATCCGGGGCTCAATCGCCCATCAGCAGTTTGTGACCCCAGTGCAGTTACAGCGACCGCAAAACACCAGAAGTCCCAGGACTCTGTGCCAAAATCTCAGGGGCCAGGAAAGAGCGGTGGTAGTGTGGCTACAGGATCCAGGCCTGCAAGCAAACATCTCAGCAGCAAACTGCAGCCCCCATCACCGGAGCTCCAGCTGGCCGCTCAGATACCAGGACTGGTGAGGAAAATGGAGACGCTCAAAATTCAGAAACTTCACCTGCAGAAACAGATAGACTGCACTTACAAACTGAGGGCAGCAAACCCCGGGAAGCAGGTCCTGCTGGACAAGAAGCTGGACTCACTGGCCAAACAACTGGCTGACATTGTGCAGGAGATGGAGGCCACTATTGAGCAGATGGGACCAGTGGGAGAGACATACAGGAACCAGCAGAGGTTTGAGGGAGACCAGGCCTCATCATCCAGGTGTGAGACCCCACAGCCCCATGTGAGACCCATACTGCAACCAGCAACACTGCCTTTTGAGGAGGGAGTCGTGTATAAGAAAAGACAGCAACAGCCAAGTCCTGCAGCAGCTCCCAGTGATGCACCACACGCCCCAGCAACCGCTGGTGATGCACCACACGTCCCAGCAACTGCTGGTGATGCACCACACGTCCCAGCAACCGCTGGTGATGCACCACACGTCCCAGCAACCGATGGAGAGGCACCACAAGTCCCAGCAACCACTGGTGAGGTACCACTAGTCCCAGCAACCACTGGTGAGGCACTGCAAGTTCCAGCTGTCCGTGGACTATTACCTGATAACAGCAGTGAAGTGGAGGAGACACCACAAGTCCCAGGTGGCAGTGCACTTCAGGAGGACTCTGGACTCCCGCCAGAAGGTAACTCTGTAGCACCTCAGGGTGTATCTACACAGAACTGTGTGGTGAGGGGTGTATGTGAGCAGGACATTCAGGACTGTGATCTGCAGGAGCTTAATGCTCTTAATAGTGTTGCTGATATGTCTGAAATTGCTGATATCTCTGTTACTGAAGTGTCTGAAATTGCTAATGTCTCTGTGGATAATGTCCTAGCTGAGCAGGCATCTCAGGTGCAGTCTATGGAAACTGGAGACACAGAGGGCCCTGATGTTGTTGTGGAGGGAGCGGGTCAATCTATGGCTGAGGAGTTCCCCCCCTTAGTTACACCACAGACAGCAGAGCCCCATGGTCCGGGTGGTCAGCAGCCCCCTACTACTGATGCTCCCCGGCCCACACATCCCCCACAGCAGGATAGGGGTCAGTCATCTGGGAATGCTTGGAGTCGGGGTTCCCCATTCTTCTCCTCTAATACCAGTTACACCGGCCAGGCCTTCAAGAGGAGGAACGTTGTCAGGTTTAGGCATAAGGGGGCTAAGGAGGATCTGCCTGACAGGAGGCACGTGGTGAGGGATATGTTATGCACCCAGATGGGTTTCCAGCCAGCCGACATCCTGGCTGTAATAAATCTGCCTGACAGACAGGGGTATGACATTAGCTTCAAGCTGATGTCTAATCTGGACCGGTTCTGGGCTCAGCAACCCCGTTATAGAGATACTGAGGGGTGGAACAAGTTTAGTTTCATTCCCATATCCAAGCCAGATACAGCGATTGTCACCATCATGTTCTGGAATGAGTCTGTCCCCCCTCAGGATATCATTACCTGGCTCAAGAGACATTGCACCCTCATGTCAGACATGACCAAGACCAGGGATGAGGATGGGATCTGGACCGGGGGGTGGAGGGTCCTGGTTAAATTACATCAGAACCAGAACATCACCCATCACCTCCCCAACTCCTTCTTTATCGGTAGAGAGAAGGGTGTATGCTTTTATGTCGGTCAGCCCAGGCTATGCTTTAGGTGTGGGAGATCCGGTCACGTGGCAAGTAACTGCACCACAATGAAGTGCACCCTGTGCGGGGACCTCGGCCATGTGAGAGCCAACTGCCAGACCATAAGATGCAACCTTTGTGGTCAGATCGGTCACCCCCATAGGGACTGCCCTGATGCCTGGCACAACATCTGTAGGGACCTCCCCGATGAAGACCTGATGGAAGGGGCAGATGTCCCAGATGAGGAGCAGGAGGAGGAGGCGTTATTATCAGGGTCAGTGTGCACAGTGCCAGAGACCCCGGATATTAGTGGTGCTGCCCCGGACCATCCAGGGGCAGGTAACACAGAGGGAGACATGGAGGTAGTGGAGCAGCCTATAGAGCAGCCAGTGCCCGTCCCTTCCCCTGACTTGACAACCACCACTGGGGGAAATCATAGTGTTAAAAAGAGGAAGAAGGATAAGAGCACCAGAAAACCCGAGAGTGCGTGGACCACCGTCCAAAAACCCTCTAAAATGAAAATGCAAAGTCAGGCTGATGTTACTGTGACCACTAATAGGTACAGCGTACTGTCCGAGTCAGATGGAGAGGAGGAAATAGAGAGAGAGCTGAAACGTATGATGGAGGAATATGATGACGACCCAAGGGGGGATCCTCCCACAAAAAGGAAACCCCTTCATGCCGAGTCTGTCAGTTTGGGATATGGAAACTTGTAGTCAGGAAGACAACTCTGACTCTGACTTATGATGATGGGGATGGTCTTTCTTCTTCTTTTTCTAATGGCAGAGTTCCATCTTTCTATGGTCACCAGTAATGTAAACAGTATTAGGGCTAGAAGGACCAGGCATGTTGTGTATGATCATCTAAGATATCTCAATGCCGATGTGTTTTTCTTACAGGAGACACGTTTAAACACCTTGGGTCTCCTACGAGAGGCGGAGAGAGATTGGCAGTCTGGTCCTTCCTTTTGGTCGCTGGCTGTGGAGCCTTATGCCGGGGTCTACATCTTATTTAACACCCACGATGTCACCGTCCACAGACTCACAGAGGTATCAATGGGGCGGTGCCTGCTGCTAGAAATCACCATCAGAGGCAGACGACTCCGGCTCCTTAACATCTATGGCCCACAGACAGTGACCGAAAGGACTCAGCTTTTTAATGATGTAAAGCCATATCTGTTCACATCAATTCCTGTCATCATGGCCGGGGACTTTAATGCCACCACTACCACCAGGGACAGGAACGGTAGGCCCCTTACCAGAGACTGTAAGGTCCTAAATAATATAATTCAGCAGGCTGGCCTGTTGGATGTTTTTGTACAGGGTGGTAGGAGTCCCAAGTTCACCTACACATGTGCAGGACGCAGTAGTAGGATTGATCTTGCTCTGTTGAGTCCTACTGAAGCCATAGGAGAAAGAAGGGAAAGAACGGTCCCATACTCCGATCACTCAGCTTTATATTTTTGTTTGGGTGCCTCTAAGTATCCTGATGTTGGTAGAGGGCTGTGGAGACTAAATTCTAGTCTGTTAGATGTTGATTCTGTCCAGGAATATGTTTCATTTTTTTTGCAGCTTCAACTGGACAGAGTAGATTTTTATAACAACATGGCCGACTGGTGGGAGGATGTCAAGGAGGAGATCCGGTCCCTCTTGCAGAGACTGTCAATTAAGAAGGGGAGAAGTAAGTACAGCCAGTATCTGAGACTGCGTAAAGAATTGGAGTCACTCTATTCGGCGGGTGGGGATGACCAACAAAGGATTGACCGGCTGAAATCTGAGATAAGGCAGTATCAGTACAGTAGGTACACCTCCCTGGTAGTGGAACGTGACTATGGCACCCAAGGGGCACCGGATCCATTTGAGAATTGCCGGGACCGTGTGGAGAAAAAACTGATCGCAGGTCTCACTGACTCCCAGGGTGTTTTACAAGAGTCTCGGGAGGGAATCCTGGGAGTGGTGAGATCGTACTATACTGACTTGTTTCAGAAGAAAGCTTTGGATAAGGAAAAAGTGACCCAATTCTTGGAGGCAACTCCAGGCCCTGATACTAGAGAATTGGACTTTTCTCCTTTGACAGCAGAAATAACGGTGGAGGAGATTAAAGAGGCCATTGATAAGTTAAATCTGAAGAAGGCACCAGGTCCAGATGGTATAACAGCAGAATTTTATAAGAAGTTCAGGGACCTCTTGGCTCCAATCCTCGTGGATGTTTACAGAAATTGTCTAGAAAATCACCTGATGCCTCCATCCATGAGAGTGTCCTCCCTTATTCTGCTGTCCAAAGGTAAGGAGCCTAGTGACATCAAGAACTGGAGGCCGATTGCCCTCTTGAATGTCGACCGGAAGATTCTGGCAAAAATACTCTTCTCTAGATTAGTCTGTTTGTCCCCGGCACTGTTGGCAGGCTCTCAGTACGGCACAGTAAGAGGGCGGAACATCTCTGGAGCAGTCATCTCGATAAGGGAGATGTTTGAGAGATGTAAAGCTCTGAGGTGTGGGAGATATGTTGTAGGTCTGGACCAGGCTAAAGCCTTTGACAGGGTTGACCACGATTATCTATGGGCAACTTTATCAAAGTACGGTATTCCGGGACAATTTGTAGATTGGCTGAGAACTTTGTACAGAGAGGCGAAGAGCTTTCCTCTGATCAATGGTTGGCAGGGGGACACTTTCAGGGTAGAGGCAGGGGTGCGACAGGGTTGTCCTCTGAGTCCACTGCTGTATGTGTTTGCCATCGATCCGTTCCTGAGATCACTGCAGCGGTGCGATTTTCAGGGGGTGCCGGTCCCCCATTGCTTGCCCCTGGATGTTGTTGCCTACGCGGATGATGTGACTGTGGTGATATCTGAGCCTCGTGAGGTGGAGATGTTATCCACAGCCATCAGAAGTTACTCAGAGGCCTCCGGGTCTCTGGTCAACCTAGAGAAGAGTCAAGCTTTCTGGACATTGGACACTGCTCCTGGCTTTGATCTACCACAATTCGCCAAGGCCTCCACCCACATTAAAATCCTTGGGGTTAAATTCGGGAGGGAAGATAATTCCAAGCTAAATTGGGAAGAGAAGTTGGATACCGGAAATGTAAAGGTTCAGCGATGGAAGAACTGGAGGCTGACCTATAGAGAAAGGGTTACTCTGCTGAAGACTTACCTGGTCCCTGTCTTCCTCTACGTCTCTGTCGTCTTTCCTTTGCCAGAATCTTTCTCCGCTAGGCTCTTTAGCCTGTTCTTCCAGCTTTTATGGGGGAACAGGTTGAACCCAGTAAAAAGAGGGATTACCTACCTGCAGAGGAGAGAGGGTGGGCTGGATATGTTAAATCCAAGGGTTTTCTTTGACTCCATGTTTCTGAAAGTTAATTTTGGTAACTTGAACTCAAACCACAGTCCCCTGTGGGTAAGTAGTGTCAGGGACTGGATATTGCCTTTTGCAGAATCCTGGATGCGAGGCGGCAGTCTCAAGAGGGGCCGATGGACTCCTGGCTTCCTCCCCCAGTATCTGCAGTATGGAATAAGGTGTCTGAAGAAATGGGGGATAGACAAAAGTTTTATTGAGAGTAAGACCAGGAAAGATCTGTATTCCCGAATATGTAGGACCTTCTATTGTTTACAACTGGCACTTCCAGATTGTCCAACCACCACCCTACAGGACAGTCTGAGGTTCTTGAATGGTCGGAGGCTGCCCCCCAAGTTCTGTGACATCGCCTGGCTCTCATTACAGGGAAAGCTCTTTGTCAGGGGAAATCTAAAATTCCTGAGTGTGGCAGATCGCATGTGTCCCCTCGGGTGTCATACAGAGGAGACTATGGTCCACTTTATATCTGAGTGCTGGGGTGGACGTAATATCTGGCGTGACATATCCACCAAGCTAAAGATACCATCACTGCAGTCCCTTCAGTACCCAGAGATCCTTTATGGTATAAGATCTAATGTAAGTAACATCAATCCGGAGACCATGTATATAGTTATCCAAGTCATTAAATATTATCACTGGCACATGAGAACCAGAGTGTCCATCCATAGCGAGCCATTCCACCATGATAAAGCCATAAGCCTCATCATGTCCGAGCTCAGGTGGATCCAGTCATTAGAGGTCAAGAAAAAGGGGGAGAATGTAAGACTCTGGAGGAAAATCCATCTAGACTGAAATCTGAAATTGTAATATGTGATTGTATCTGTATATATATATATATATATATATTTTTTATTTTTTTTTTAAGGCCAAAACGGACTTTTAAGTTACAGTTAATCTAAATTTTATTTTTATGAACATGTATGATTTATACCGATGACCTTGAATGTTGATTTATTTGATGGAAAAGTATTTCTGTATTTATGTTTGTTTTATACTAATAAAAATTGCCCCCTATGTACAAGAATATAACTACTATAATACTACCCCCTATGTACAGGAATATAACTACTATAATACTGCCCCCTGTGTACAGGAATATAACTACTATAATACTGCCCCCTATGTACAAGAATATAACTACTATAATACTACCCCCTATGTACAGGAATATAACTACTATAATACTGCCCCCTGTGTACAGGAATATAACTACTATAATACTGCCCCCTATGTACAAGAATATAACTACTATAATACTGCCCCCTATGTACAGGAATATAACTACTATAATACTGCCCCCTGTGTACAGGAATATAACTACTATAATACTGCCCCCTATGTACAAGAATATAACTACTATAATACTGCCCCCTATGTACAGGAATATAACTACTATAATACTGCCCCCTATGTACAGGAATATAACTACTATAATACTGCCCCCTATGTACAAGAATATAACTACTATAATACTGCCCCCTATGTACAGGAATATAACTACTATAATACTGCCCCCTGTGTACAGGAACATAACTACTATAATACTGCCCCCTATGTACAAGAATATAACTACTATAATACTGCCCCCTATGTACAAGAATATAACTACTATAATACTGCCCCCTATGTACAAGAATATAT
Source organism: Engystomops pustulosus (assembly GCF_040894005.1). NCBI lineage: Eukaryota > Metazoa > Chordata > Amphibia > Anura > Leptodactylidae > Engystomops > Engystomops pustulosus. The sequence goes on along the minus strand of NC_092415.1, from coordinate 9,490,107 downwards.
CTACTATAATACTGCCCCCTATGTACAAGAATATATCTACTATAATACTGCCCCCTATGTACAAGGAATATAACTACTATAATACTGCCTCCTATGTACAAGAATATAACTACTATAATACTGCCCCCTATGTACAAGAATATAACTACTATAATACTGCCTCCTATGTACAAGAATATAACTACTATAATACTGCCCCCTATGTACAAGAATATAACTACTATAATACTGCCCCCTATGTACAAGAATATAACTACTATAATACTGCCCCCTATGTACAAGAATATAACTACTATAATACTGACCCCTATGTACAGGAATATAACTACTATAATACTGCTCCCTATGTATAAGAATATAACTACTATAATACTGCCCACTATGTCTAAGAATATAACTACTATAATACTCCCCACTAGGTATAACAATATAACTACTATAATACTCCCCCCTATGTACAGGAATATAACTACTATAATACTGCCCCTATGTACAAGAATATAACTACTATAATACTGCCCCCTATGTACAAGAATATAACTACTATAATACTGCCCCCTATGTATAAGAATATAACTTCTATAATACTGCCCCCTATGTACAAGAATATAACTACTATAATACTGCCCCCTATGTACAGGAATATAACTACTATAATACTGCCCCCTATGTACAGGAATATAACTACTATAATACTGCCCCCTATGTACAAGAATATAACTACTACAATACTGACCCCTATGTACAGGAATATAACTACTATAATACTGCCCCCTATGTACAAGAATATAACTACTATAATACTGCCCCCTATGTATAAGAATATAACTACTATAATACTGCCCACTATGTATAAGAATATAACTACTATAATACTCCCCACTAGGTATAAGAATATAACTACTATAATACTCCCCCCTATGTACAGGAATATAACTACTATAATACTGCCCCTATGTACAAGAATATAACTACTATAATACTGCTCCCTATGTACAGGAATATAACTACTATAATATTGCCCCATATGTACAAGAATATAACTACTATAATACTGCCCCTATGTACAAGAATATAACTACTATAATACTGCCCCCTATGTACAGGAATATAACTACTATAATACTGCCCCCTATGTACAGGAAAATAACTACTATAATACTGTCCCCTATGTATAGGAATATAACTACTATAATACTGCCCCCTATGTACAGGAATATAACTACCATAATAGTGCTCCCTATGTACAAGAATATAACTACTATAATACTGCCCCCTATGTATAAGAATATAACTTCTATAATACTGCCCCCTATGTACAAGAATATAACTACTATAATACTGCCCCCTATGTACAGGAATATAACTACTATAATACTGCCCCCTATGTACAGGAATATAACTACTATAATACTGCCCCCTATGTACAAGAATATAACTACTATAATACTGCCCCCTATGTACAGGAATATAACTACTATAATACTGCCTCCTATGTACAAGAATATAACTACTATAATACTGCCCCCTATGTACAAGAATATAACTACTATAATACTGACCCCTATGTACAGGAATATAACTACTATAATACTGCTCCCTATGTATAAGAATATAACTACTATAATACTGCCCACTATGTCTAAGAATATAACTACTATAATACTCCCCACTAGGTATAACAATATAACTACTATAATACTCCCCCCTATGTACAGGAATATAACTACTATAATACTGCCCCTATGTACAAGAATATAACTATTATAATACTGCCCCTTATGTACAAGAATATAACTACTATACTACTGCTCCCTATGTACAGGAATATAACTACTATAATACTCCCCACTATGTATAAGAATATAACTACTATAATACTCCCCACTATGTATAAGAATATAACTACTATAATACTCCCCCCTATGTACAGGAATATAACTACTATAATACTGCCCCCTATGTACAGGAATATAACTACTATAATACTGCCCCCTATGTACAAGAATATAACTACTATAATACTGCCCCCTATGTACAGGAATATAACTACTATAATACTGCTCCCTATGTATAAGAATATAACTACTATAATACTGCCCACTATGTATAAGAATATAACTACTATAATACTCCCCACTAGGTATAAGAATATAACTACTATAATACTCCCCCCTATGTACAGGAATATAACTACTATAATACTGCCCCTATGTACAAGAATATAACTACTATAATACTGCCCCCTATGTACAAGAATATAACTACTATAATACTGCTCCCTATGTACAGGAATATAACTACTATAATACTGCCCCATATGTACAAGAATATAACTACTATAATACTGCCCCTATGTACAAGAATATAACTACTATAATACTGCCCCCTATGTACAGGAATATAACTACTATAATACTGCCCCCTATGTACAGGAATATAACTACTATAATACTGCCCCCTATGTATAGGAATATAACTACTATAATACTACCCCCTATGTATAGGAATATAACTACTATAATACTACCCCCTATGTATAGGAATATAACTACTATAATACTGCCCCCTATGTATAGGAATATAACTACTATAATACTGCCCCCTATGTATAAGAATATAACTTCTATAATACTGCCCCCTATGTACAAGAATATAACTACTATAATACTGCCCCCTATGTACTGGAATATAACTACTATAATACTGCCCCCTATGTACAAGAATATAACTACTATAATACTGACCCCTATGTACAGGAATATAACTACTATAATACTGCTCCCTATGTATAAGAATATAACTACTATAATACTGCCCACTATGTCTAAGAATATAACTACTATAATACTCCCCACTAGGTATAACAATATAACTACTATAATACTCCCCCCTATGTACAGGAATATAACTACTATAATACTGCCCCTATGTACAAGAATATAACTACTATAATACTGCCCCCTATGTACAAGAATATAACTACTATAATACTGCTCCCTATGTACAGGAATATAACTACTATAATACTCCCCACTATGTATAAGAATATAACTACTATAATACTCCCCACTATGTATAAGAATATAACTATTATAATACTCCCCCCTATGTACAGGAATATAACTACTATAATACTGCCCCCTATGTACAAGAATATAACTACTATAATACTGCCCCCTATGTACAGGAATATAACTACTATAATACTGCCCCCTATGTACAGGAATATAACTACTATAATACTGCCCCCTATGTACAGGAATATAACTACTATAATACTGCCCCCTATGTACAGGAATATAACTACTATAATACTGCCCCCTATGTACAGGAATATAACTACTATAATACTGCCCCCTATGTATAGGAATATAACTACTATAATACTGCCCCCTATGTACAAGAATATAACTACTATAATACTACCACCTATGTACAGGAATATAACTACTATAATACTGCCCCCTATGTACAAGAATATAACTACTATAATACTGCCCCCTATGTACAAGAATATAACTACTATAATACTGCCCCCTATGTACAGGAATATAACTACTATAATACTGCCCCCTATGTACAAGAATATAATAACTATAATACTGCCCCTATGTACAAGAATAGAACTACTATAATACTGCCCCTATGTACAAGAATAGAACTACTATAATACTGCCCCCTATGTACAAGAATAGAACTACTATAATACTGCCCCCTATGTACAAGAATATAACTACTATAATACTGACCCCTATGTACAAGAATATAACTACTATAATACTGACCCCCATGTACAAGAATATAACTACTATAATACTGCTCCCTATGTACAAGAATATAACTACTATAATACTGCCCTCTATGTTCAAGAATATAACTGCTATAATACTACCCTCTATGTTCAAGAATATAACTGCTATAATACTGCCCCCTATGTACAAGAATATAACTGCTATAATACTGCCTCCTATGTACAAGAATATAACTGCTATAATACTGCCCCCTATGTACAGGAATATAACTACTATAATACTGCCCCCTATGTACAAGAATATAACTACTATAATACTGCCCCCTATGTACAGGAATATACCTGTTACTGCTGTACATATAGACCTGTGTCGTTCTCCTTCCTGTACGATCAGTCTTTGTGCTGCGGTTTCGTCTCCCCGGGTGGAGAATGTTAGCGGAGGGAAGACATGTAACATTTATTAGTATAGTAATTAATATCTGCGGTGTCCCCCAGGACGGGAGGATGTAGCGCCATTCATTATGCAGTATGAGCGAGGCTCCGGGGACTCTCCTCCACCAGTTATACATTTTTATTCTGCGCTCCTGAGCTCCAGCTGAGAACATTTCTATTCAGAAGGAAGATGAAGAATCTGAATATTGATTTATTTATTGTTTTCTTAAAGGGGATGTCCAGAGTGGAAAATCCAACCTGTGCTTCAGAGTTAGTAAGGGAAGGGGTGAAGGAGAGGGCAGCCTTCGTTCAGGGACATGACCTCTGACCCAGAGTGTTGGGAGTGAAGGATTATAAACCAAGCGCACTTACATGCAGGTGTGTGTCGCATCCACTCTTTTTTTAGCTTCTAAAGACCTTGTTTTTACATTAAAAGGCTTTCAAAATTATGCAAATGAGCCTAAAGAGCTCCAGGCTCCATATCTGTCAATAGAGCTGGAGCCCCTCAGGCTCATTTGAATAATTTTTAAAGCCTTTTTTTGTAAAAACAAGGGCATAAGAAGCTAAAAATGAGTGTATCCTGCCAGAGGGGTCTCACACCAGTATGTCAGTGTGCTGGGTTTACAATCCTTCATCCTGGTGGTAGATTTCCTTTAAAGTGGATAATGAAGCTGAAGCTTTTCCCTCGGGCAACTAAAAGGGTGAAATGTCAATTCTTGGATTTGTTTTCAAAATTTCTACTTCCTTCACATTAATATTATGGCAAAAATCCACAAAAACTGAATCCAAAAATATGAGTAGCAATAAAATCCCCTGTGAATAAAACCTGATTTAATCTCCGATGTCAGGAGTCATTTTAGGAGCTCTCACCGTGGCGCGCGCAGTCAGCGAGATTCTCCTAATGTATCGGCCGGTGATGTAGATTTCCTTCCTCATGAATGAGCACAAGTGAAGCCTCGAGCGGAGAGCTGACTCAGCCGCTACATCAACGCCAAAGCTTCCCCGGCATCAGTGGTGGATAGATTACAGGGGATGGGCTAGGGGCCGGCAGGAGGGCCGTCTCCATCAATTCATGGCTTCACGTCCAAACTGGTAAATATCACCGGGTCACTTTTAACTTTGGAAAAAATTTTAACTTGTTCTTGACCGCCCTGATGAAAGACGTCAACGGGCGCAGGTCCTGAGTCTTTCCACTTCACCTCAGTTTCTCCTTTCCCGGGATTTTGGGGAATGCAATCACATTTTGGCGCTGGTGCTGCGTATTGGTGCTGCTGGGGTGGTATATGGTGCTGTACTGTTGTATTGGTGCTGCTGGGGTGGTATATGGTGCTGTACTGTTGTATTGGTGCTGCTGGGTTGGTATATGGTGCTGTACTGTTGTATTGGTGCTGCTGGGGTGGTATATGGTGCTGTACTGTTGTATTGGTGCTGCTGGGGTGGTATATGGTGCTGTACTGTTGTATTGGTGCTGCTGGGGTGGTATATGGTGCTGTACTGTTTTATTGGTGCTGCTGGGGTGGTATATGGTGTTGTACTGTTGTATTGGTGCTGCTGGGTTGGTATATGGTGCTGTACTGTTGTATTGGTGCTGCTGGGGTGGTATATGGTGCTGTACTGTTGTATTGGTGCTGCTGGGGTTGTATATGGTGCTGTACTGTTGTATTGGTGCTGCTGGGGTGGTATATGGTGCTGTACTGTTGTATTGGTGCTGCTGGGGTGGTATATGGTGCTGTACTGTTGTATTGGGGTTGCTGGGGTGGTATATGGTGCTGTACTGTTGTATTAGTGTTTCTGGGGTGGTATATGGTGCTGTACTGTTGTATTGGTGCTGCTAGGGTGGTATATGGTGCTGTACTGTTGTATTGGGGTTGCTGGGGTGGTATATGGTGCTGTACTGTTGTATTGGTGCTGCTGGGGTGGTATATGGTGCTGTACTGTTGTATTGGTGCTGCTAGGGTGGTATATGGTGCTGTACTGTTGTATTGGTGCTGCTGGGGTGGTATATGGTGCTGTACTGTTGTATTGGTGCTGCTGGGGTGGTATATGGTGCTGTACTGTTGTATTGGTGCTGCTGGGGTGGTATATGGTGCTGTACTGTTGTATTGGGGTTGCTGGGGTGGTATATGGTGCTGTACTGTTGTATTAGTGTTTCTGGGGTGGTATATGGTGCTGTACTGTTGTATTGGTGCTGCTAGGGTGGTATATGGTGCTGTACTGTTGTATTGGGGTTGCTGGGGTGGTATATGGTGCTGTACTGTTGTATTGGTGCTGCTGGGGTGGTATATGGTGCTGTACTGTTGTATTGGTGCTGCTGGGGTGGTATATGGTGCTGTACTGTTGTATTGGTGCTGCTGGGGTGGTATATGGTGCTGTACTGTTGTATTGGTGCTGCTAGGGTGGTATATGGTGCTGTACTGTTGTATTGGTGCTGCTGGGGTGGTATATGGTGCTGTACTGTTGTATTGGTGCTGCTGGGGTGGTATATGGTGTTGTACTGTTGTATCGGTGCTCCTGGGGTGGTATATGGTGCTGTACTGTTGTATTGGTGCTGCTGGGGTGGTATATGGTGCTGTACTGTTGTATTGGTGCTGCTGGGGTGGTATATGGTGCTGTACTGTTGTATTGGTGCTGCTGGGGTGGTATATGGTTCTGTACTGTTGTATTGGTGCTGCTGGGGTGGTATATGGTGCTGTACTGTTGTATTGGTGCTGCTGGGGTGGTATATGGTGCTGTACTGTTGTATTGGGGTTGCTGGGGTGGTATATGGTGCTGTACTGTTGTATTAGTGTTTCTGGGGTGGTATATGGTGCTGTACTGTTGTATTGGTGCTGCTAGGGTGGTATATGGTGCTGTACTGTTGTATTGGGGTTGCTGGGGTGGTATATGGTGCTGTACTGTTGTATTGGTGCTGCTGGGGTGGTATATGGTGCTGTACTGTTGTATTGGTGCTGCTGGGGTGGTATATGGTGCTGTACTGTTGTATTGGTGCTGCTGGGGTGGTATATGGTGCTGTACTGTTGTATTGGTGCTGCTAGGGTGGTATATGGTGCTGTACTGTTGTATTGGTGCTGCTGGGGTGGTATATGGTGCTGTACTGTTGTATTGGTGCTGCTGGGGTGGTATATGGTGTTGTACTGTTGTATTGGTGCTCCTGGGGTGGTATATGGTGCTGTACTGTTGTATTGGTGCTGCTGGGGTGGTATATGGTGCTGTACTGTTGTATTGGTGCTGCTGGGGTGGTATATGGTGCTGTACTGTTGTATTGGTGCTGCTGGGGTGGTATATGGTTCTGTACTGTTGTATTGGTGCTGCTGGGGTGGTATATGGTGCTGTACTGTTGTATTGGTGCTGCTGGGGTGGTATATGGTGCTGTACTGTTGTATTGGGGTTGCTGGGGTGGTATATGGTGCTGTACTGTTGTATTAGTGTTTCTGGGGTGGTATATGGTGCTGTACTGTTGTATTGGTGCTGCTGGGGTGGTATATGGTGCTGTACTGTTGTATTGGTGCTGCTAGGGTGGTATATGGTGCTGTACTGTTGTATTGGGGTTGCTGGGGTGGTATATGGTGCTGTACTGTTGTATTGGTGCTGCTGGGGTGGTATATGGTGCTGTACTGTTGTATTGGTGCTGCTGGGGTGGTATATGGTGTTGTACTGTTGTATTGGTGCTGCTGGGGTGGTATATGGTGCTGTACTGTTGTATTGGGGTTGCTGGGGTGGTATATGGTGCTGTACTGTTGTATTGGTGCTGCTGGGGTGGTATATGGTTCTGTACTGTTGTATTGGTGCTGCTGGGGTGGTATATGGTGCTGTACTGTTGTATTGGTGCTGCTGGGGTGGTATATGGTGCTGTACTGTTGTATTGGGGTTGCTGGGGTGGTATATGGTGCTGTACTGTTGTATTGGTGCTGCTAGGGTGGTATATGGTGCTGTACTGTTGTATTGTTGCTGCTGGGGTGGTATATGGTGCTGTACTGTTGTATTGGTGCTGCTGGGGTGGTATATGGTGCTGTACTGTTGTATTGGTGCTGCTGGGGTGGTATATGGTTCTGTACTGTTGTATTGGTGCTCCTGGGGTGGTATATGGTGCTGCACTGTTGTATTGGTGCTCCTGGGGTGGTATATGGTGCTGTACTGTTGTATTGGTGCTGCTGGGGTGGTATATGGTGCTGTACTGTTGTATTGGGGTTGCTGGGGTGGTATATGGTTCTGTACTGTTGTATTGGGGTTGCTGGGGTGGTATATGGTGCTGCACTGTTGTATTGGTGCTCCTGGGGTGGTATATGGTGCTGTACTGTTGTATTGGTGATCCTGGGGAGGTTGATTCTTATAAAGTCTACATTTTATACAACTAACCCTCCCATAGCAGATGATGCGTCTCGTCTCCCCTGCAGTCAGTTTCTGCATTTGTGATTAGAGCAGCGTCGGATCTAAGGTGTTTATTAGAGATTCTGGAAAAGGTCGTTTGGATCATTAGCCGGAGAGATTTATGACTCTACACAGGATCAGTGTATGCAAGAAACTGCAGGAAGATGAATATTCTACTGCAATATATGACCATTAATGAACTACTTCAAGAGATTTTCAGGAGAAGTGTATTACATCTTACAGGACAGTGGAGAATAACCTTTTAAAATCAAATTTTATAGATTTGTTTTAAACTTTCCATTATTTTATAGCTACTGACAATAGATGATGTCACAGCTTAACCCCCTCCCCCTCCCTGTACAATGACCTCTATATAGATAACACTGACCCATCATTACATCACTACTGACAATACATGATGTCACAGCTTATCTCCTCCCCCTCCCTGTACAATGACCTCTATATAGATAACACTGACCCATCATTACATCACTACTGACAATACATGATGTCACAGCTTATCTCCTCCCCCTCCCTGTACAATGACCTCTATATAGATAACACTGACCCATCATTACATCACTACTGACAATAGATGATGTCACAGCTTATCTCCTCCCCCTCCCTGTACAATGACCTCTATATAGATAACACTGACCCATCATTACATCACTACTGACAATAGATGATGTCACAGCTTATCTCCTCCCCTCCCTGTACAATGACCTCTATATAGATAACATTGACCCATCATTACATCACTACTGACAATAGATGATGTCACAGCTTATCTCCTCCTCTCTGTACAATGACCTCTATATAGATAACACTGACGCATCATTACATCACTACTGACAATAGATGATGTCACAACTTATCTCCTCCCCCTGTAAATGACCTCTATATAGATAACACTGACCCATCATTACATCACTACTGACAATAGATGATGTCACAGCTTGTCTCCTCCTCCTCCCTGTACAATGACCTCTATATAGATTACACTGACCCATCATTACATCACTACTGACAATAGATGATGTCACAACTTATCTCCTCCCCCTCCCTGTACAATGACCTCTATATAGATAACACTGACCCATCATTACATCACTACTGACAATACATGATGTCACAGCTTATCTCCTCCCCTCCATGTACAATGTCCTCTATATAGGTAACACTGATCCATCATTACATCACTACTGACAATAGATGATGTCACAGCTTATCACCTCCCTGTACAATGACCTCTATATAGATAACACTGACCATCATTACATCACTACTGACAATAGATGATGTCACAGCTTATCTCCTCCCCCTCCCTGTACAATGACCTCTATATAGATAACACTGACCCATCATTACATCACTACTGACAATACATGATGTCACAGCTATTTCCTCCACCTCCCTGTACAATGTCCTCTATATGGATAACACTGACCCATCATTACATCACTACTGCCAATAGATGATGTCACAGCTTATCTCCTCCTCCTCCCTGTACAACGACATCTATATAGATAATACTGACCCATCATTACATCATACAAAACAGTAGATGATGTCACAGCTTACCTCCTCCCCTCCCTGTACAATGACCTCTATTTAGATAACACTGACCCATCAGTACATCACTACTGACAATAGATGATGTCACAGCTTATCTCCTCCCCTCCCTGTACAATGACCTCTATATAGGTAACACTGACCCATCATTACATCACTAGTGACAATAGATGATGTCACAGCTTATCTCCTCCCCTCCCTGTACAATGACCTCTATATAGATAACACTGACCCATCATTACATCACTACTGACAATAGATGATGTCACAGCTTATCTCCTCCTCCTCCTCCCTGTACAACGACCTCTATAAAGATAATACTGACCCATCATTACATCATACAGAACAGTAGATGATGTCACAGCTTACCTCCTCCCCCTACCTGTACAATGACCTCTATTTAGATAACACTGACCCATCAGTACATCACTACTGACAATAGATGATGTCACAGCTTATCTCCTCCCCTCCCTGTACAATGACCTCTATATAGGTAACACTGACCCATCATTACATCACTACTGACAATAGATGATGTCACAGCTTATCTCCTCCCCTCCCTGTACAATGACCTCTATATAGATAACACTGACCCATCATTACATCACTACTGACAATAGATGATGTCACACCTAATCTCCTCCTCCTCCCTGTACAACGACCTCTATATAGATAATACTGACCCATCATTACATCATACAGAACAGTAGATGATGTCACAGCTTACCTCCTCCCCTCCCTGTACAATGACCTCTATCTACATAACACTGACCCATCATTACATCACTACTGACAATAGATGATGTCACAGCTTATCTCCTCCTCCTCCCTGTACAACGACCTTTATATAGATAACACTGACCCATCATTACATCATACAGAACAGTAGATGATGTCACAGCATATCTCCTCCTCCTCCCTGTACAATGACCTCTATTTAGATAACACTGACCCATCATTACATCACTAGTGACAATAGATGATGTCACAGCTTATCTCCTCCCCCTCCCAGTACAATGACCTCTATTTAGATAACACTGACCCATCATTACATCACTAGTGACAATAGATGATGTCACAGCTTATCTCCTCCTCCCTGTACAATGACCTCTATATAAATAACACTGACCCATCATGACATCACTACTGATAATAGATGATGTCACAGCTTATCGCCTCCCCCTCCCTTTACAATGTCCTCTCTATAGATAACACTGACCCATCATTACATCACTACTGACAATAGATGATGTAACAGCTTATCTCCTCCCCCTCCCTGTACAATGACTTCTATATAGATAACACTGACCCATCATTACATCACTACTGACAATAGATGATGTCACAGCTTATCTCCTACTCCCTGTACAATGTCCTCTCTATAGATAACACTGACCCATCATTACATCACTACTGACAATAGATGATGTCACAGCTTAACTCCTCCCCCTCCCTGTACAATGATCTCTGTATAGGTAACACTGACCCATCATTACATCACTACTGACAATAGATGATGTCACATATTATCTCCTCCCTGTACAATGACCTCTATATAGATAACAATGACCCATCATTACATCACTACTGACAATAGATGATGTCACAGCTTATCTCCTCCCCCTCCCTCTACAATGACCTCTATATAGGTAACACTGACCCATCATTACATCACTACTGACAATAGATGATGTCACAGCTTATCTCCTCCCCTCCCTGTACAATGACCTATATATAGATAACACTGACCCATCATTACATCACTACTGACAATAGATGATGTCACAGCTTATCTCCTCCCCTCCCTGTACAATGACCTATATATAGATAACACTGACCCATCATTACATCACTACTGACAATAGATGATGTCACAGCTTATTTCCTCCCCTCCCTGTACAATGACCTCTATATAGATAACACTGACCCATCATTACATCACTACTGACAATACATGATGTCACAGCTTATCTCCTCCCCTCCATGTACAATGTCCTCTATATAGATAACACTGACCCATCATTACATCACTACTGACAATAGATGATGTCACAGCTTATCTCCTCCTCCTCCTTGTACAACGACCACTATATAGATAATACTGACCCATCATTACATCATACAGAACAGTAGATGATGTCACATCTTACCTCCTCCCCCACATTGTACAATGACCTCTATTTAGATAACACTGACCCATCATTACATCACTAGTGACAATAGATGATGTCACAGCTTATCTCCTCCTCCCTGTACATTGACCTCTATATAGATAACACTGACCCATCATTACATCACTACTGACAATAGATGATGTCACAGCTTATCTCCCCCTCCCTGTATAATGACCTCTATATAGATAACACTGACCCATCATTACATCACTAGTGACAATAGATGATGTCACAGCTTATCTCCTCCTCCCTGTACAATGACCTCTATATAGATAACACTGACCCATCATTACATCACTACTGACAATAGATGATGTCACAGCTTATCTCCCCCTCCCTGTACAATGACCTCTATATAGATAACACTGACCCATCATTACATCACTACTGACAATAGATGATGTCACAGCTTATCTCCTCCCGCTGTACAATGTCCTCTATATAGGTAACACTGACCCATCATTACATCACTACTGACAATAGATGATGTCACAGCTTATCTCCTCCTCCTCCTTGTACAACGACCACTATATAGATAATACTGACCCATCATTACATCATACAGAACAGTAGATGATGTCACAGCTTACCTCCTCCCCCACATTGTACAATGACCTCTATTTAGATAACACTGACCCATCATTACATCTCTAGTGACAATAGATGATGTCACAGCTTATCTCCTCCTCCCTGTACATTGACCTCTATATAGATAACACTGACCCATCATTACATCACTACTGACAATAGATGATGTCACAGCTTATCTCCCCCTCCCTGTACAATGACCTCTATATAGATAACACTGACCCATCATTACATCACTAGTGACAATAGATGATGTCACAGCTTATCTCCTCCCCCCAGTACAATGACCTCTATATAGATAACACTGACCCATCATTACATCACTACTGACAATAGATGATGTCACAGCTTATCTCCTCCCCCTCCCTGTACAATGACTTCTATATAGATAACACTGACCCATCATTACATCACTACTGACAATAGATGATGTCACAGCTTATCTCCTACTCCCTGTACAATGTCCTCTCTATAGATAACACTGACCCATCATTACATCACTACTGACAATAGATGATGTCACAGCTTATCTCCCCCTCCCTGTACAATGACCTCTATATAGATAACACTGACCCATCATTACATCACTACTGACAATAGATGATGTCACAGCTTATCTCCTCCCCCTCCCTGTACAATGACTTCTATATAGATAACACTGACCCATCATTACATCACTACTGACAATAGATGATGTCACAGCTTATCTCCTACTCCCTGTACAATGTCCTCTCTATAGATAACACTGACCCATCATTACATCACTACTGACAATAGATGATGTCACAGCTTATCTCCCCCTCCCTGTACAATGACCTCTATATAGATAACACTGACCCATCATTACATCACTACTGACAATAGATGATGTCACAGCTTATCTCCTCCTTCTCCCTGTACAATGACCTCTGTATAGACAACACTGACCCATCATTACATCACTACTGCCAATAGATGATGTCACAGCTTATCTCCTCCTCCTCCCTGTACAATGACCTCTATATAGATAACACTGACCCATCATGACATCACTACTGATAATAGATGATGTCACAGCTTATCTCTTCCCCTCCTTGTACAATGACCTCTATATAGATAACACGGACCCATCATGACATCACTACTGACAATAAATGATGTCACAGCTTATCTCCTCCCCCCAGTACAATGACCTCTATATAGATAACACTGACCCATCATTACATCACTACTGACAATAGATGATGTCACAGCTTATCTCCTCCCGCTGTACAATGTCCTCTATATAGGTAACACTGACCCATCATTACATCACTACTGACAATAGATGATGTCACAGCTTATCTCCTTCCCCTCCCTGTACAATGACCTCTATATAGATAACACTGACCCATCAATACATCACTGCTGACAATAGATGATGTCACAGCTTATCTCCTCCCCTCCCTGTACAACGATCTCTATATAGATTACACTGGCCCATCATTACATCACTACTGACAATAGATGATGTCACAGCTTATCTCCTCCCCCTCCCTGTACAATGACCTCTACATAAATAACACTCACCCATCATTACATCACTACTGACAATAGATGATGTCACAGCTTATCTCCTCCCCTCCCTGTACAACGATCTCTATATAGATTACACTGGCCCATCATTACATCACTACTGACAATAGATGATGTCACAGCTTATCTCCTCCCCCTCCCTGTACAATGACCTCTATATAGATTACACTCACCCATCATTACATCACTACTGACAATAGATGATGTCACAGCTTATCTCCTCCTCCTCCCTGTACAATGACCTCTATATAGATAACACTGACCCATCATTACATCACTACTGACAATAGATGATGTCACAGCTTGTCTCCTCCTCCTCCCTGTACAATGACCTCTATATAGATTACACTGACCCATCATTACATCACTACTGACAATAGATGATGTCACAGCTTGTCTCCTCCCCCTCCCTGTACAATGACCTCTATATAGATTACACTGACCCATCATTACATCACTACTGACAATAGATGATGTCATAGCTTATCTCCTCCCCCTCCCTGTACAATGACCTCTATATAGATTACACTAGCCCATCATTACTTTACCACTGAAAGAGCTAAAATGCAGCAAAGCATAAATGACAATAAATAGCTGATACTGAAAAATGGTAAATGGAAGAGTTAAAATCTAAGGACTTAGAAAATTCTATGTCATGAATTTGCAGCCTGGATGCAGTCCAGTACAAGGAGAAAGTGATCAATACATCAGTAAAAGTGCTAAAAATAGAAAAATCTCATAATGAATTAAAATTCAGCAATTCCCCAAAATAGACCAATGGAGCCCAAGAGAGACATTCAGGGTGAGCAGAGAAATTCTGCACTAAGCTCCAAGTGCTGCACAAGTCAGGGTCATTGTCCCCATCTCCTCTGTAGTCAGGGGATGGAGTTGGTCCATCTATTATTTCTTAGGTGGTATAAAGGACACTTACTTTGTAAATGTGATTTGTTTCTATATTTTACATCTGGTCCAGCTAAGTCTAAGTTATTGTTAGTTTTGCACCACTTTATTGTACAACAGTACGAACAATGGCCCACATTTACTAAGAACAGCGCAGTCTGTCCTATGTGCAGTTACCTGTGTAGAGTGCAGGGGGCGCCAGATTCAGGATTTCCAGCGCACGTTCTTCATGAATCTGGTGGCCCCGACGCTGCTTCAACAGAGTGCACCACTTTTTTTGGTGCACCTTTAAAGGAAACCTACCATTTAAATAATGGTCGTTTTGACCTAAGGATACCTTTACCTTGGGGTATGTAAGCTGATTCTGGAGGGTCTTGTTAAGGCAGATAAATCCGCAGTTTCACAAAAAAAATCTATTTTTACACTAATCAAATTACCCCATTCGGCACACCAGGAGGCTTGGCGCTTGGACATGATCATACAAATGCATGCGCCTTGCGTGTGTGAAACTGTTGCCCCCGCCCTCCCTCCCTTCCTTTCTCCCGCATGCGCACATTGGGGCACATTTACTTACCCGATCCAGCGGCGGGTTCTCCGACGATGATTCTGGTCCGGCCGAGATTCACTAAGGTAGTGCGCCTGATGTCCACCAGGTGTCGCTGATGCACTGAAGTCCGTCGGAGTTCACTGGAGTTCACTGTCCTACCCTGGGTGCAGGTAAGCGCGTGTCAAGCGACACTTTTTTTTTTAATTCTGCGATTTTTCCGAATCTGTCAGGTTGTCCGACGGCCACGTCCCCCGATTTCTGTTGCATGCATGCCGGCGCCGATGCGCCACAATCCCATCGCGTGCGCTAAAAAACTGAGCCAATTCAGAGAAAAACGTCGCAAATCGGTAATATTCGGGAAACCCGACAGAAAAACGTGATTCGGGCCCTTAGTAAATGACCCCCTGTATCTTCATTACACACGGCCGTCCGCTTAGTATTCAGCTTACATACCCCGAGGTAAAGGTATGTTTAGCTCTAAATGACTATTTTGAAATGGTAGGTTTGCACCGGAACGCCCAATTTAGTGCAGAATTTTGTGTTGCTTCGGGTATCGTGCAGCCGCGCCACAAATGTGTCTCGGACAATTCTTATATACCTGTGCAAGCAGTTTGCACTAAAAAGAACGAGCAAAGTCCGACAGAAAGCTGGCGCAAGGAGCTTAGCAAATGAGCCCCAATGTGTGAAATCAAAATAATAAATAAAATGTAAATAGTTAGTAGAGATGAATGAAACATAGAACCCAGTTCTATGTTTGGGTTTGGTCGCCCAACCCGGATGTATTGGTGGATTAGCCAATCGGCCAAATGACTGGCCCTAGTTACTAACTACGGCTAGGACTGGCCAGGGGAATTCCAGCCAAACCCAGGACAGAATTTTCTGCTATATGTTTAAAAAAATTGTATTAGTTGCACTTTGTGCAATTAAAAATGTAATCTCCAATATCTTAATACGTATATGAATTTCAAAATAAATTAAAAATAAGTTGTTTTTTTTAATAAAAAGTAAAATTATTTGAAAACTGAAGAAAAAAAAGAAAACTAGACAAGAATGAGGTTTTTTATAGTAACAAAAATATTTGTAAAATATTACTCGCCTCATTCAGTCATCATACAGCGGAGGTTCCCCCTGCGAGTCCCCAACTATAATGTATTAGGGCAAACACATCCTTCCAGTTCCTTTCAGATAAACTCATGGAGAAGAATCAATATTTGCTGAATCAAGGACACCTTCATAGTTCATATACTATGTTATATAATAATTTACCGGTATATAATGATCCCACTCAATAACTTATAATATTATATCTTTTAAAAAAAGTCATCATCAAAACCATGACAGAAATTAGATTACATGGTACGGGTACATTATCTTAATAACCTTGCACTCTAATGCACCCATACTCCTAATAATCTCTAAGTCACCAATTTCCCAAACAACCTTTTACTCTAATCCACCGATTCCCTTTGTTAGTTTCTACTCTATGTTACCCTTCCTTCCCTCAATAACCTTGTTCTCTTATCAACCCTCTCCCTAAAAACCTTGTACTCTAGTCCACACATTCCTTTAATAACCTTATTTTATAAGGTACCAATTTCCCATAAAACCTTGTACTCTAATCCACGTATTCCCCTGACAACCTTGTATTCTTATCAATTGTTTCCCTCAATAACCTTGTACTCTAATCCACACACACTCCTAATAACCTTGTCCTCTAAGTCATCAATTTCCCTAACAACCTTGTACTCTAAACCAACGATTCCCTTTGTTAGCTTGTACTCTATGTTGCCCTTCCCTCAATAACCTTGTACTCCAATCAGTCGTTCCCTTAATAACCTTGTACTCTTATCAGCCGTTCCCTTAATAACCTTGTACTCTAACCCACCCATACTCCTAATAACCTTGTACTCTAATCACTCCATACGCCTGATAACCTCGTACTCTAAGTCATCAATTTCCCGAACAACCTTGTGCTCTAATCCAACGATTCCCTTTGTTAGCTTGTACTCTATGTTTCCCTTCCCTCAATAACCTTGTACTCTAATCAGCCATTCCCTTAATAACCTTGCACTCTAACACACCCATACTCCTAATAACCTTGTACTCTAATCACTCCATACGCCTGATAACCTTGTACTCTAATCACTCCATACGCCTGATAACCTCGTACTCTAAGTCATCAATTTCCCGAACAACCTTGTACTCTAATCCACCGATTCCCTCTGTTAGTTTGTACTATATGCTACCCTTCCCACAATAACCTTGTACTCTTATCAGCCCATTCCCTTAATAACCTTGTACATTTATCCACACATTCCCTTAATAATCTTATTCTATAAGGTACCAATTCTCCTAATAACCTTGTACTCTAATCCACCCTTTCCCCTGATAACCTTGTACTCTTATCAGCCCATTGCCTTAATAACCACGTACATTATCCACACATTCCCTTAATAATCTTATTTTATAAGGTACCAATTTCCCATAAAACCTTGTACTCTAATCCACCCTTTCCCCTGATAACCTTGTACTCTTATCTCCCCCTTCCCTTGGCTGTTCTACTCTGCACCCTTTCTAGATGAGCTCTGTCCATCTAATAGACAGGTGCTCGGAGCTGTACACACTATGACGTTAGTTGTATAGCTGAAAACTCTCTCCCTACTAAGAGTAATGCCCCATGATTTTATCTGACTTTGCAGCAGCTGCCTGACGCTGGTCACTCTCCACCTCAAGTCATGTATGGAACAATCCATTGCAGTCCACGTAATATCTACTCCATCCTTCGAGGGAGGTTCCACATACAAGCTGTGATGACACAACAATGAGAGGACTCAGATCTAAGACCGCTGGTCTGTCGAGCTGTCAACTTTGATGTTCTTCACAAGAACAAAGCCTGGTCTTGAAGCCTGACGTGAAGTATTAGCGGGGAGCGCTGTGCATTGTTCTTATCCTTTGTCTTGTCTGTGTTGAATAAGAATCGTGTGACAATGACATGGCCGTTCCTATTCAGGCGGCAGCTTCCTAATGAAATTACGGAGAGGCCGGAGTCAGACTCCACTGATCCTTTGAAAACCAATTACAGAACCAATTAAGGTGGTAAATGAAATTTAGGGCGGTGCATGGTAGGAGTGTAATTCATACAAGTATAACGGAGCGGAAGGCCGCGTCCACTTCATTCAAATCATATCGAAACAATGTTAAAGCAAAGTGGAACATGTAAGAATAGAATCCGTCTGACTCCACAGAAATGTAACTCATGGGTTCTACACTCTGAATGTAGCCACGGAGGTAAGTACTCACAAAGAGGTAAAGTACGTGATTGTTATCAGGAATTCGGATCATTGGTAGATACTTTTTTCATCGCAAATGTATCCGCCCTGGGCTTTCTACAAATTGTTATTTTCTAAAAGCGATGTTCTGGTAATTTGAAAAACCCCAAATGGAGAAGGTTTTGTAAAGATTAATAGGTGGGGACTGAGAGCTGAGGAGTCTGCATCACAAAGGTGGGGGCACAGAGGATTCTGTCAGGATGCAAGGTAAGGTATAACACACAATTATACTGTAATGCAAATGCTTAGAAAAGCAGAAATGCAGATGTGCACTGCAGGTGTAATAGGCTTCTGTAACCTGTCTTTAGTGAAAATGGGGTCCCCGGTGACAAGTTCCCTTTGAAGGGGTTGTGCCACAGTTTGCTTGTTGTCCAGAGTATAGGGGATACTATATTGATATGTGGAGTCCAACTGCTGGGGCAGAATAGGGGTCCCGTTGATGTAGCAGCTTGTCGACTATGCTATAGGATTGTCAGACATTGCTGAACACAGCACTCCACTATCTTTAGTACTACCATCTATGAGAGCGCTGGGCTCGGCAATTTATAACGCTTCTTTAGTGATTATGTGACAATGAGCCCCCCATTATCATGAATACAGGTGATCAGAGGGCATCCCAGAAGTCTGACCCCCAACAAGTAAGATTGTTCTCCTCTACCCTATGGATAAGGGAAGTAATGACCCCACATACATTTTGCACGAACCTCCCTGACCTGACCTGATCCCTGACCTCAGCTGTCAGGTTCCCTCTGTCAGACGTGACCACTGAAGCCGTAGACAGGCTCAGACGCCAGATCCTGAATAAATGGGTTGATAAGAACCGGGAAGTTCTGGGAAGAACTGGGAAGTTCTCCAAAATTTGCTACTGTAGGGATTTTTCTAAATCACAGGAGGTTCCATACGGTAATGACAAATAAAAATAGGAATTAACCTTTTGTCATCTCTGCTTGGATTATTTGGGGATTTAAAAGATTATTGCCACCAAATATAGGATGCAGTAGGTGTGGACTTACTGTGCCACTCCAGAGAGCCATCATGATAGACCAGGGGAACTTACTCAACGATCCGGGCACCGGGACTGTGGTATCTTCTTATATTTGCTATCCTTGGCCTCCTTCCTTCTGAAATCAGCTTTTATAATTATGCTAATGAGCCTTAAGGGCTCTGAGGGGTGTTAACAGGCTGTTACACTGTGCAGGAACACTTCCCCCTCCCACTGTGTACATCGGGCAGAGTGAGGTGGAGTGCTGAGAGAGCAGGAGGGAGGATGAGACAGTGTAACAGCCTGTGAAGCCACACCATGGAAGGGTTCTAGTAACAACACCAGAACCCTTCTGGTTCATTAGCATATTTGTAAATGTTGATATTAGAAGGTAGGAGACCATGGATAACAAATATAAGAAGATACCACAGTCCCGGTGCCCGGATCTATGAGTAATGTCCCTGGTTTATCAGGATGGATTGTGATAGTGGATTTCCTTTAATCCACCTACGAGGAACTCCACTTCTTTGCAGGGGAACCACCAGGTTACTATCTCTTGGAGAAGTTCCTGTTTGGTGAGAACTGACCCATTATCTAGGCAGAGAACAGGAGGTCAATATGGTAGTCAGACAAAGGTCGGGGCAGGTGTAAGGGGGTTGGAATCGGGTAACATAAGGTCATCAAACATGGATAGTATGGGCAAAAAATGGCCAGTATCTTTGTGGGACACTAGGAAATAGCAACTGCTCAGGCACCTTATCATGGGGCGAGGTGCCTTACATAGAGAAGTAACTGAGACCAATGTGGAAAGTTACTAAAATAATGAGCCGTGGAGGTGACTGCAAAATGGTAACAGAAAAGGAGGAATCTGGGATAGTTTTTCCCAAAATGCGTGGAGCACCCGGCGGAGCCTCCTGTATCCTCCCAGTCCAATGGTTTTAAAATGAGCTGCAGAGGAATGAAATGGAGATGCTTAACCGTATCAGCGTCCCCAGGATGCCAATATGGTTTGGAGCTTTGGCAGAACAGGGTGCAAAAGGGTCCTTGATATGGAATTCTTAGCATTTGGAGGCCTGCAGATACAACTTTAAGTGAGTACCAGAGATGGGCCCTGAAAGGAAGGATGAAGTGGAAGTAATTGTAAGGAAAACTGGAAATCTGGAAGTAAGATGAGACAGTGAGCGGTTAACTGAGCCCCCAAAAATGAACACCTGCCTATTACCTCAGTGTGTCCTAGTGACAAGGAACAACTTGAAGACAATCCCTTCCTAGGACACAAAACAGAAAGCGTAGTGGAAAAACTGGGTAGGCAACAAACAGTGGCAGAATCACAATCCAAGAGAGAAGTCAGAAATACAAGCCGGAGATCAAAAACTGGAAGATTATCAGAAACAACAGAAAGCACAGGTATGGACAGAGCTAGAAATTTGACCAGCACCGATTGAAGTGAAACTGGAAAAGCTCTGCCCCAGGTGGTAGGAGAAGACAATCAAAGGCAGAGTGCACAGAGATGGGTGATGGTTACTCTCCCAACAGAGCCCGGCTCACACTGCCAAAAAATGCATTACAGAAAAAGTCAACGGCTAATCAACGAGGAAAACGCTGACACAGATGTGACATTAATTGCTAAGGCTACATTCACATGATGTATGCCCGCTGTACCGTAGTGCGGTGGGCATACATCGGTGTCGGCGAGAGGAGGACGGGGAGCCTGCCATTCACCCCTGCCCCTCTCCATAGAGTAACATAGGGCCCAGCGCCATATTCCGTCGAAAGATAGGACCTATCTTTCTACGAGCTACGGAACGGTACGGTGCCGCACCGTACCACTCCCGTATGGCACCGTGAGGTCATTGGGATGTATGGGAGATATATATACGCCGTATATACGTCCCCCATATGTTCGTGTGAATGTAGCCTAATATGCATAAAACTAGCCATCCATTGTCCTTTCCCTGCCCCTTTTTCTCCCAAGGGCCCTTAGTCCCTGATATATTGGGCCCCTTATTTCCTTCCTGGGTAGCCAATACTTTAGACCTGAGGGTTTCCAGTTGATTATTCTGGCCTGGGCTTTCCGGACCTTCCTTTAGGAAGTCTAATGTGGAGCCTGGAGAGACTGAACTTTTTGGAAGAATATCTGATCTGGGTCATTATCTAACATGGCATCGAGCTGTTTGGAGGATGTCATCTATGGGGTTGGACAATGGGTATTGCCAAGTTTGCTTGTTTTTGGTCATTCTCACCATGATCTGGTCATCTACAACGAGCCATGACACGGATCATTATTGTCAGGACATGTTGGGTGCTGTAGTTTTGCATTGGTTAGAAAACTGCTTCTACGAACACTAAGTTGTAATAAAAATTTTTAAAAATATGAAAAATATTGTTATTCTGATGGAGCAATCTGAAGACCTCAATGTCCAGGAGGGGTCAGGAGGCCATTACTCGCTCTGCGTTTCCCTTTTGGAGGGGTTGCGGCTCAGTATTTACCGTGTAACGATGCTAATTGCACCGATTCCTCATTCATATCCTCCGTTGACATTCGCTGCCTAATTAGCCAATTATACAGACCTGGGAAATTCTGATTGCTGCTGTAAATATGCTCAAATATGGATCTAAACAGTATAAACATCAGGATGGCATTTGGAATTGAAATTTGAGGTTGTTAGGTATGAAAGGTTGGAAGAATTTGAGATTTCGAGGCTGCGTTGTGCAAGATGCAGGACTGGATTTGTGCCATTGCTCAACAAGCAGGAATTTTTTTGGATTTATTGCTCTGAGTTTTTAGTTTGCATTTTATATGGATTTCGATCCTCAGTCTTATCAATATTCACATAAATACCTTGAAAGGATTATATGTGGGCAACCTAAAGGGAATCTACAGTTTTGACCATGGATACTCCCAGCTGCATAATCAAGCTGCAGCACAGCCTTTCCCTTCTGCTTTTCTGAAGTTCTGTAGATGAGGATCTAAATCTCTAACATCTGTGTCCATTCAGGATTAAGCACAATCCTCTGACCTTAAAATACGGCACAGAAGATGCGCTGCCGACCGTGATTTTGTATTTAGTTTGCATTCTGTCTCTTACTAGTCTGAACACTGCCTTATTCACTCCGGGCTGTTTTAATTGATTTCCACTACACCTCACTGTCTCCTGATTACTTTATACTGGGCTGCAGACAGTTAAGCTAGCTATGACGGACAAACGCCTCGTCCACTCACATTATTCTGCTGCTAATCTGGTTGTCTGTATGTCAATCTCTGGAACATCCACTCATAAGAGCATGTTGTGCCCACTTCCAGTGCTTGCCTTAAAAATTTCTTATGGCCGGGCTAGGGAGGGCTATTTAAACATAATAAACATGTACATACCTCCTCCGGCGCCGCCAATGTCCCGCGCCGCGGTCCCTTTGATCCGTGCCCCTGTTTGTTTACAGGGGCACGGAAGCCGCGCACAAGGAGCTTCCGGTCCGGGATGTGGCCGGCTCCTCCTATCCGCCCCTATCTCTCAGCACGTGCGGCAATGTACTATCCCATAGTGAGGAGAAAGATAGGACATGTCCTATCTTTCTCAAGAATACAGCGGCGTGCGCCATACAGAGCTATGAAGAGGGGTAGGTAGGTAGGTGAGCAGCGCCTCCTCTTCTACCGGTGCCGACATGTGCCCACTGTGCTGTGGTACAGTGGGCACACGTCATGGGAATGTAGCCCTATATGTATATAATGGTGTGCATCCTTTATTCTTTAGTGTTTCAGGTTGGTTGAAGGGGCCCCCTGACACTGCAGACCCCATAGCAGCGGCTATTACTGCTACCACGCCCCTTTTTCCAGTATATTGAAGGCAACTGCCAAGTACAATTCTATATACTTTACTATATTAATGGCCTTTACACAAACTAGTCCTGACTTCTACTTCTCCCATAAACGCTTCACTAAATACCATTAATCAGAACCACAATATAAAAGTGAGATCATAAAATTCCTAGTTGCCGGGAAACCTTAAAGAGTATAGAAAACTACAGAGAAAAAAATATCAAGGTCATCGAGATCACAAATACAGAATGACAAAAGAAGAAAATCAAAGCTTTATATTACCAGGGCGTAAATATAAAAAGCAGCAAAACATTGAGGCCAAATTAGTGTAAGAATGAAAAAGACTTCAATTAACACCAACCTCATAGAAGACAAACACAATAGACATATTCATAGTTGAGGCCTAAATTCCCTGCCAGGTATCTGTACTGGACACGAAGTGTGTATCATGAGTTACACAACTGTTATAGAGACAAAATGAACTAATATAATACTGCCCCCTATGTACAAGAATATAACTACTATAATACTGCCCCTTATGCACAAGAATATAACTGCTATAATACTGCCCCCTATGTACAAGAATATAACTATTATAATACTGCCCCCTATGTACAAGAATATAACTACTATAATACTGCCCCTATGTACAGGAATATAACTACTATAATACTTCCCCCTATGTACAAGAATATAACTACTATAATACTGCCCCCTATGTACAGGAATATAACTACTATAATACTGCTCCCTATGTACAGGAATATAACTACTATAATACTGCCCCCTATGTACAAGAATATAACTACTATAATACTGCCCCCTATGTACAAGAATATAACTACTATAATACTGCCCCCCATGTACAAGAATATAACTACTATAATACTGCCCCCTATGTACAAGAATATAACTACTATAATACTGCCCCCTATGTACAGGAATATAACTACTATAATACTGCCCCCTATGTACAAGAATATAACTACTATAATACTGCCCCCTATGTACAAGAATATAACTATTATAATACTGCCCCCTATGTACAAGAATATATCTACTATAATACTGCCCCTATGTACAGGAATATAACTACTATAATACTGCCCCCTATGTACAAGAATATAACTACTATAATACTGCCCCTTATGTACAAGAATATAACTGCTATAATACTGCCCCCTATGTACAATAATATAACTATTATAATACTGCCCCCTATGTACAAGAATATATCTACTATAATACTGCCCCTATGTACAGGAATATAACTACTATAATACTGCCCCCTATGTACAAGAATATAACTACTATAATACTGTCCCCTATGTACAGGAATATAACTACTATAATACTGCTCCCTATGTACAGGAATATAACTACTATAATACTGCCCCCTATGTACTGGAATATAACTACTATAATACTGTGCCCTATGTACAAGAATATAACTACTATAATACTGCCCCTTATGTACAGGAATATAACTATTATAATACTGCCCCCTATGTACAAGAATATAACTACTATAATACTGCCCCCTATGTACAAGAGTATAACTACTATAATACTGCCCCCTATGTACAAGAATATAACTACTATAATACTGCCCCCTATGTACTGGAATATAACTACTATAATACTGCCCCCTATGTACAAGACTATAACTACTATAATACTGCCCCCTATATACAGGAATATAACTACTATAACACTGCCCCCTATGTACAGGAATATAACTACTATAATACTGCCCACTATGTACAGGAATATAACTACTATAATACTGCCGCCTATGTACAGGAATATAACTACTATAATACTGCCCCCTATGTACAAGAATATAACTACTATAATACTGCCCCCTATGTACAGGAATATAACTAGTATAATATTGCCCCCTATGTACAGGAATATAACTACTATAATTCTGCCCCCTATGTACAAGAATATAACTACTATAATACTACTACCTATGTACAGGAATATAACTACTATAATACTGCCCCCTATGTACAGGTATATAAAACTACTATAATACTGCCCCCTATGTACAAGAATATAACTACTATAATACTGCCCCCTATTTGCAGGAATATAACTACTATAATACTGCCCCCTGTGTACAGGAATATAACTACTATAATACTCCCCCCTATGTACAGGAATATAACTACTATAATACTGCCCCCTATGTACAGGAATATAACTACTATAATACTCCCCCCTATGTACAGGAATATAACTACTATAATACTGCCCCCTATGTACAAGAATATATTTACTATAATACTGCCGCCTATGTACAAGAATATAACTACTATAATACTGCCCCCTATGTACAGGAATATAACTACTATAATACTGCCCCCTATGTACAGGAATATAACTACTATAATACTGCCCCCTATGTACAAGAATATAACTACTATAATACTGCTCCCTGTGTACAAGAAAATAACTACTATAAAACTGCCCCTATGTACAGGAATATAACTACTATAATACTGCCCCCTATGTACAGGAATATAACTACTATAATACTGCCCCCTATGTACAGGAATATAACTACTATAATACTGCCCCCTATGTACAAGAATATAACTACTATAATACTGCCCCCTATGTACAAGTATATAACTACTATAATACTGCATCCTATATACAGGAATATAACTACTATAATACTGCCCCCTATGTACAAGAATATAACTACTATAATACTGCCCCCTATGTACAAGAATATAACTACTATAATACTGCCCCCTATGTACAGGGATATAACTACTATAATACTGCCCCCTATGTACAGGGATATAACTACTATAATACTGCCCCTTATGTACAAGAATATAACTGCTATAATACTGCCCCCTATGTACAAGAATATAACTATTATAATACTGCCCCCTATGTACAAGAATATATCTACTATAATACTGCCCCTATGTACAGGAATATAACTACTATAATACTGCCCCCTATGTACAAGAATATAACTACTATAATACTGCCCCCTATGTACAAGAATATAACTACTATAATACTGCCCACTATGTACAAGAATATAACTACTATAATACTGCCCCCTATGTACAAGACTATAACTACTATAATACTGCCCCCTATGTACAGGAATATAACTACTATAATACTGCCCCCTATGTACAGGAATATAACTACTATAATACTGCCCCCTATGTACAAGAATATAACTACTATAATACTGCCCCCTATGTACAAGAATATAACTACTATAATACTGCCCCCTATGTACAAGAATATAACTACTATAATACTGCCCCTATGTACAGGAATATAACTACTATAATACTGCCCCCTATGTACAAGAATATAACTACTATAATACTGACACTATGTACAAGAATATAACTACTATAATACTGCCGCCTATGTACAGGAATATAACTACTATAATACTGCCCCCTATGTACAAGAATATAACTACTATAATACTGCCCCCTATGTACAGGAATATAACTACTATAATATTGCCCCCTATGTACAGGAATATAACTACTATAATACTGCCCCCTATGTACAGGAATATAACTACTATAATACTGCCCCCTATGTACAGGAATATAACTACTATAATACTGCCCCCTATGTACAAGAATATAACTACTATAATACTGCCCCCTATGTACAGGAATATAACTACTATAATACTGCCGCCTAGGTACAGGAATATAACTACTATAATACTGCCCCCTATGTACAGGAATATAACTACTATAATACTGCCCCCTATGTACAGGAATATAACTACTATAATACTGCCCCCTATGTACAAGAATATAACTACTATAATACTGCTACCTATGTACAGGAATATAACTACTATAATACTGCCCCCTATGTACAGGAATATAAAACTACTATAATACTGCCCCCTATGTACAAGAATATAACTACTATAATACTGCCCCCTATTTGCAGGAATATAACTACTATAATACTGCCCCCTATGTACAAGAATATAACTACTATAATACTCCCCCCTATGTACAGGAATATAACTACTATAATACTGCCCCCTATGTACAAGAATATAACTACTATAATACTGCCCCCTATGTACAAGAATATAACTACTATAATACTGCCCCCTATGTACAAGAATATAACTACTATAATACTGCCCCTTATGTACAAGAATATAACTACTATAATACTGCCCCCTATGTACAAGAATATAACTACTATAATACTGCCCCCTATGTACAGGAATATAACTACTATAATACTGCCCCCTATGAACAAGAATATTACTACTATAATACTGCTACCTATGTACAGGAATATAACTACTATAATACTGCCCCCTATGTACAGGAATATAAAACTACTATAATACTGCCCCCTATGTACAAGAATATAACTACTATAATACTGCCCCCTATTTGCAGGAATATAACTACTATAATACTGCCCCCTGTGTACAGGAATATAACTACTATAATACTCCCCCCTATGTACAGGAATATAACTACTATAATACTGCCCCCTATGTACAGGAATATAACTACTATAATACTGCCCCCTATGTACAAGAATATAACTACTATAATACTGCCCCCTATGTACAAGAATATAACTACTATAATACTGCCCCCTATGTACAAGAATATAACTACTATAATACTGCCCCCTATGTACAGGAATATAACTACTATAATACTGCCCCCTATGTACAAGTATATAACTACTATAATACTGCCCCCTATGTACAGGAATATAACTACTATAATACTGCCCCCTATGTACAAGTATATAACTACTATAATACTGCCTCCTATGTACAAGAATATAACTACTATAATACTGCCCCCTATGTACAAGAATATAACTACTATAATACTGCCCCCTATGTACAAGAATATAACTACTATAATACTGCCCCCTATGTACAGGGATATAACTACAATAATACTGCCCCCTATGTACAGGGATATAACTACTATAATACTGCCCCCTATGTACAAGAATATAACTACTATAATACTGCCCCCTGTGTACAAAAAAATAACTACTATAATACTGCCCCTATGTACAGGAATATAACTACTATAATACTGCCCCCTATGTACAAGTATATCACTACTATAATACTGCCCCCTATGTACAGGAATATAACTACTATAATACTGCCCCCTATGTACAAGAATATAACTACTATAATACTGCCCCCTATGTACAGGGATATAACTACTATAATACTGCCCCCTATGTACAGGGATATAACTACTATAATACTGCCACCTATGTACAAGAATATAACTACTATAATACTGCCCCCTGTGTACAAGAAAATAACTACTATAATACTGCCCCTATGTACAGGAATATAACTACTATAATACTGCCCCCTATGTACAGGAATATAACTACTATAATACTGCCCCCTATGTACAGGAATATAACTACTATAATACTGCCCCCTATGTACAAGAATATAACTACTATAATACTGGGCCCTATGTAAAAGAATATAACTACTATAATACTGCCCCCTATGTACAAGAATATAACTACTATAATACTGCCCCCATATACAGGAATAAAACTACTATAATACTGCCCCCTATGTACAAGAATATAACTACTATAATACTTCCCCCTATGTACCGGGATATAACTACTATAATACTGCCCCCTATGTACAGGAATATAACTACTATAATACTGCCCCCTATGTACAGGGATATAACTACTATAATACTGTCCCTATGTACAAGAATATAACTATTATAATACTGCCCCTATGTACAGGAATAATACTACTATAATACTGCCCCCTATGTACAAGAATATAACTACTATAATACTGCTCCCTATGTACAAGAATATAACTACTATAATACTGCCCCCTATGTACAAGAATATAACTACTTTAATACTGCCCCCTATGTACAAGAATATAACTACTATAATACTGCCCCCTATGTACAGGGATATAACTACTATAATACTGTCCTTATGTACAAGAATATAACTATTATAATACTGCCCCTATGTACAGGAATATAACTACTATAATACTGTCCCCTATGTACAGGAATATAACTACTATAATACTGCCCCTATGTACAGGAATATAACTACTATAATACTGCCCCCTATGTACAAGAATAGAACTACTATAATACTGCCCCTATGTACAAGAATATAACTTCTGTAATACTGCTCCCTATGTGCAAGAATATAACTACTATAATACTGCCCCCTATGTACAAGAATATAACTACTATAATACTGCCCCCTATGTACAGGGATATAACTACTATAATACTGTCCCTATGTACAAGAATATAACTACTATAATACTGTGCCTATGTACAAGAATATAACTACTATAATACTGCCCCCTATGTACAGGAATATAACTACTATAATACTGCCCCCTATGTACAAGAATATAACTACTATAATACTGCTCCCTATGTACAAGAATATAACTACTATAATACTGCCCCCTATGTACAAGAATATAACTACTATAATACTGCCTCCTATGTACAGGAATATAACTACTATAATACTGCCCCCTATGTACAAGAATATAACTACTATAATACTGCCCCCTATGTACAAGAATATAACTACTATAATACTGCCCCTATGTACAAGAATATAACTACTGTAATACTGCCCCCTATGTACAAGAATATAACTACTATAATACTGCCCCCTATGTACAAGAATATAACT
Organism: Engystomops pustulosus; assembly: GCF_040894005.1. NCBI lineage: Eukaryota > Metazoa > Chordata > Amphibia > Anura > Leptodactylidae > Engystomops > Engystomops pustulosus. The sequence goes on along the minus strand of NC_092415.1, from coordinate 9,459,355 downwards.
ACTATAATACTGCCCCTATGTACAAGAATATAACTACTGTAATACTGCCCCCTATGTACAAGAATATAACTACTATAATACTGCCCCCTATGTACAAGAATATAACTACTATAATACTGCCCCCTATGTACAAGAATATAACTACTATAATACTGCCCCCTATGTACAGGAATATAACTATTATAATACTGCCCCCTATGTACAAGAATATAACTACTATAATACTGCCCCTTATGTACAAGAATATAACTACGATAATACTGTCCCCTATGTACAGGAATATAACTACTATAATACTGCCCCCTATGTACAGGAATATAACTACTATAATACTGCCCCCTGTGTACAAGAATATAACTACTATATTACTGCCCCCTATGTACAAGAATATAATTACTATAATACTGCCCCCTATGTACAGGAATATAACTACTATAATACTGCCCCCTATGTACAAGAATATAACTACTATAATACTGCCCCTATGTACAAGTATATATCTTCTATAATACTGCCCCCTATGGATATAACTGACATAACGTGTAATCACTCTTCTAGCTTGTTCTCCCTTATGTAGAAATGAATTGAGTTCCTTCTCCGTCCTATGATTTCCCCTCCCCCGCTGATGTGATGACTCTTCTCTGAGTGTCCTGTTAGTATTCCTCCGGTGTCTTCTCTCTCAGTATAATGTGATGTTATTGGGGTCAGGGCTGGTATTTCCTCAGTGAAAGTTTCCGTCTCTCTGATTCTGGGGTCTGTGAAATACATATATGTCAGGATGGTCCTGATGAACGCTGCAGTAACAGTCCTTGTGGGACTTCTCATGGAGCAGAACATGATCACGTTGTCGGGTAATGGACGACTTCGTATTTACAGTGTAATAGGGAGATGACGCGTCTCCAGGAGGAAGAGATTGATTTATGGCTCCGTGAGCGTCACACACCCGGGCAGGAGGCTCCATGGTCCTCGTCAGGTTGGAGGGTTTAGAGTATTGAGATTCTTATACAGATCAGTTACTATGTCCCTAAAGGCGACTGGAAGGTGAAGTACTAGAATAGTAGGGGGCACTTGGGGTGCGAGCCTAGAGGGGCACAATATCCCACTCTGTCTCAGACAGATAATCAAAGGGAACCTGTCATCAGGTATTAACCCACTAAGCTCCTTCTCCCTTCAAGTATAGAAATTCCTATTTTTTGTAAAATATCACTTGTTTACCTATAAAAAAAAATCCCCATCAAAGTCTGGAAATATGACTCGTCTCACCCTATTTTCAAATGAGATGAGTCAAGTTTAGTGGTTGCAGGGGGAGTGTCAATACAGAACCCTCTATTTTTGTTTCTATAGCATCTAGACTCATGATGTTTGTGTCATTATAAGGACAAAAGTCTCATCATTCAGATCCCTGCATCTTATGGTTCTGTGAGCTACAGAACTGGACATACCGGACGTTAATCAATAGGCGGGAACTAGATCTGTATCTACTGCTTGCATTTTTAAATCCGTCTTTAGCTGCCTGTATCTCTTGTTCTGTAATACACAAAATTATAAACCTGATGGAATCTGAAAGATGAGATTCCTGCCTTTAAAGTGACACCAGTAACATGTTTCTAGTTGCTATAGAACAGAAGATAGATGTTTCTGAACTGACTCTGCCCCTGCAATCACTAAACTTAATGCGGAGAGAAGAGTCATATTTGCCTGAATTTAGGGGAGATTTTTTTTTATAGGTTAACAGGAGATTTTAACATAAAAGAGTGAATTCTAGAAAGGACATTTTACACTATGAGGGGACTAGTAGTTTGGTGGGGTAAAACCTGGTGACAGGTTCTCTTTAAGGACAGAGATGTAAAAGTAAATATGAATCTTAGTCCCATATAATAAAAAAAAGCTGAATTAAAACACATTTTAACTGAAAACCTGTCTCTTAAATTCAGTGTGAATCAACAATTTTTATACTTATAAAATACAGAAATCTCTTTGAATGAGAAGGTGTGTCCAAACTTTTGGTTTGTACTATACATATTCATAATATGCTTTCCTAAAAATACTATAAGCAAATAGAACATGCAAATGTATCCAGCTACTATCCAGCCACCAAGTATTGGAGAACTGACCCCTTTAACAAGCATTCTTCATGAAAGGTCCTATAAATGTTATCATGAAATAGAATATGGACAATTTTGGAGTATTTACTTACCAGCTATTGTCTGGAAGGTCCAGGAGGTCACTAGTACATTTTACCTTTACAAGAGATTCATAATATATCATCTCTACTCCCTGTTCCCCAAAACATTTTAAGCTTGTAGGTGTATATAGTTCTCAGCAAGGTAATAGGGAACTCAGATATCTCCTACTGTGCAAGAAAGGTCCTAGAGGTCACTAGTACAATTTACTTCTATACAAGGTACAGAATATTCAGAATCTACTTTCTCAAAAACATTATAAGCAAAACATAGGACACAAAAGTTTATGTAATGGCCTGCAGACAGATACTAGCAGCCTGCATCAACCAGTCCTCTTTCTACAGCACATGGAAGGTCCTGGAGGTCACTAGTACAATTTACATTTACACATTGTATATTCAGAATCTACTTTCTCAAAAACATTATAAGCAAAACATAGGACAAAAAAGTGTATGTAGTATCCTGCAGACGGATACTAGCAACCTGCATCGCCCAATCCTCTTTGTATAGCACATGGAAGGTCCTGGAGGTCACTAGTACAATTTATATTTATACAAATTCAAAATATACAATAATCATAATATATCATCTCTACCCCCTGTACCCAAAACATTTTAAGCTTCTATGTGTATATAGTTTTCAGCAAGGTAATAGGGAACTCAGATATCTCCCAAAGTACAAGAAAAGTCCTAGAGGTCACTAGTACAATTCACTTCTATACAAGGTGCAGTATATTCAGAATCTACTTTCTCAAAAACATTATAAGCAAAACATAGGACACAAAAGTTTATGTAGTATCCTGCAGACAGATATTAGCAGCCTGCATCAACCAGTCCTCTTTCTACAGCACATGGAAGGTCCTGGAGGTCACTAGTACAATTTACTTCTATACATTGTATATTCAGAATCTACTTTCTCAAAAACAGAAGTGTATGTAGTATCCTGCAGACAGATATTAGCAGCCTGCATCAACCAGTCCTCTTTCTACAGCACGTGGAAGGTCCTGGAGGTCACTAGTACAATTTTTATTTTTTATTTATACAAGATTCATAATATATCATCTCTACTCCCTGTTCCCCAAATTATTTTAATCTTGTAGGTGTATATAGTTTTTAGCAAGGTAATAGGGAACTTGGATATCTCCCACTGTACAAGAAAGGTCCTGGAGGTCACTAGTACAATTCACTTCTATACAAGGTGCAGTATATTCAGAATCTACTTTCTCAAAAACATTATAAGCAAAACATAGGACAAAAAAGTTTATGTAGTATCCTGCAGACAGATACTAGCAACCTGGGTCACCCAATTCTCTTTGTATAGCACATGGAAGGTCCTGGAGGTCACTAGTACTATATATATTTATACAAATTCAAAATATATAATATTCAATATAATCATCTCTATCCCCTGTACCCAAAACATTTAAGCTTCTATGTGTATATAGTTTTCTGCAAGGTAATAGGGAACTCAGATATCTCCCAAAGTACAAGAAAGGTCCTGGAGGTCACTAGTACAATTCACTTATATACAAGGTGCAGTATATTCAGAATCTACTTTCTCAAGAACATTATAGGCAAAACATAGGAAACAAAAGTTTATGTAGTATCCTGCAGACAGATATTAGCAGCCTGCATCAACCAGTCCTCTTTCTACAGCACATGGAAGGTCCTGGAGGTCACTAGTACAATTTACTTCTATACATTGTATATTCAGAATCTACTTTCTCAAAAACATAGAAGTGTATGTAGTATCCTGCAGACAGATATTAGCAGTCCTCTTCTTTAGCACATGGAAGGTCCTGGAGGTCACTATTAGAATTTACTTCTACACAAACGAGACCATATTCTAATTATAGCTTTTCAAAAACACAATGGACTCTGTAGATTATTGCAGTTATTTCCCTAATCTCTCACTTTCCTCTAATTATAGAAGAGAACAGAGACAAGACTAGAAAACCATTAACACCTCTGATTGGAGGCACCGGCAGGAGGTAGGTCCGCCTCATCCCTGGATACAAATAGGAGCTATTAATGAAAGTATTAATTAAGATTTTCTCTCCTTCTTTGTAGGATGAAATATTATGGTAATTATTAGTAAAGGGAGGTTGGGGTCCTAGTACTGAGACTTAGATCTATTGGTAGGGCTGGGATCCTGTGCAGTTATTAAGTCAAACAAAGGTGGAAGGACTAATAAGGACTACGATTTCTTGTTCAACCAATACAATATGACAACAAGCTAACAAAACATCTAAATGGCTGCAATTCACAACACCAGCACTAGAGGTCGTACGTAGACACGTGTAAGGATACTGCATTCAGTTACCACCAGGGGGAGCTCATTGCATATACATTTATACCAGTTGTATACATCCCTATGTATTGAGCTCCCCCTAGTGGGGATTTCATGTATCCAGAATTATGTCACTAAAAGAACTCAAAAACAGTTGTCTTTCTGCTGCTCAACATCTTTGGATCTAATGTGCAATGTGGAGTTCAGCGGAGCCCTATTATTATTATTATTATTATTATTGTTGTTGTTATTATTGTTATTATCATTAATCTAAAGTATGACTTTATTTTTAGCGTTGGTATGACGTGTGGCTCATTTCAGGCACTACCCATGGTTCTACATAGCCACACATACTCACAGGTGTAGGTTTAGATCTGAATTATTGTTAGGTCATGGACTAGGATCTGAAAGGGTTAAGGGTTCTGGTACTGGGTCTAATGTAGTTGGGTGCTCTGGTTGTGGGTCTCAAAAGTGGTTTGAGTTCTGAAATAGTTTAGGGGGTTGTAGGGGCTGAATAAAAATGATTATTTTTGAATATTGGACAGAAAAGTGTTAAACAGACATAGGGGCAGATTTACTTACCTGGTGCATTCACGATCCAGCGGCCCATTCTCTGCGGTGGATTCGGGTCCGGCTGGGATTTACTAAGGTAGTTCCACCGCCGTCCACCAGGTGGCGCTGCTGCGCTGAAAAGCATCGGAACGCGCTCAAGTCCACCAGCCTATTCCTAGTGAAGGTAAGTGCAAGCTCCGCAACACATTTTTTGTTTTAAATGCGACAGTTTTTCCGAATCCGTTGGGTTTTCGTTCGGCCACACCCCCCATTTCCGTCGCGTGCATGCCAGCGCCTATGCGCCACAATCCGATCGCGTGCGCCAAAATCCCGGGGCAATTCAGGGGAAATCGGCGCAAATCAGAAATATTCGGGTAACACGTCGGGAAAACGCGAATCGGGCCCTTAGTAAATGACCCCCATTATGTTTATTAAAGGCAACACTTTTACTGGGAAGTAAAGTTTATCTGAAAAACTACACTTAAGGTTCCTCTAAATACGTTCTACAAACATAGGACATGTCTGTGGACTGTAGATGAGCAGTTTGTAGGGACAATTCTGTTTTGCAACATTGTCACCAAGTGATATCCTATACAAGTGTATGTGCGGCCACTAGTGGTGACTGTGTGAATTGCAGCCTGTTCTCATGTCTTATGTTGTTTAACATCGGTTTGTTGAGAATTTTTATCAAATTAAAGGTAAGTTCCAGGCAGACACATGTGTATGTATGTAGAAACCATGTGACCTCTACTAGGGAGTGTGGATCAATAGTTCCCTATATCTGGGACGTCATGTCTCTTTGACTTTCATTGATTTCTTCAGTTGTAACATAGAAATAGTGGAGTGGGATCGATGCGTCTCATCTCGCCCGCGCGAGAAATCACTTTCATCTATTTTTTTTACATAAATCTGATGAGTATTTGGCCGGTGGCTATAAATAACCGGGATCTCAGTAACTCGTCTCGTTATCTCAGGGTCACCATGAAATATAAACATATTGTCCCAAAACCCTGGAGGGAGGAGCCTATTCCTCTCACTACTGTCTAACAGGTTAAAGGGGTGTTCCATGTCTTCCAATGCCAGTCACTAAGGAGGTGTCTGTAACCAGTGCCAGTCACTAAGGAGGTGCGTGTACCCAGTGCCAGTCACTAAGGAGGTGCCTGTACCCACTGCCAGTCACTAAGGAGGTGCCTGTACCCAGTGCCAGTCACTAAGGAGGTGTCTGTACCCAGTGCCAGTCACTAAGGAGGTGTCTGTACCCAGTGCCAGTCACTAAGGAGGTGCCTGTACCCAGTGCCGGTCACTAAGGAGGTGCCTGTACCCAGTGCCAATCACTAAGGAGGTGCCTGTACCTAGTGCCAGTCACTAAGGAGGTGCCTGTACCCAGTGCCAGTCACTAAGGAGGTGTCTGTACCCAGTGCCAGTCACTAAGGAGGTGCCTGTACCCAGTGCCAGTTACTAAGGAGGTGCGTGTACCCAGTGCCAGTCACTAAGGAGGTGCCTGTACCCAGTGCCAGTCACTAAGGAGGTGCCTGTACCTAGTGCCAGTCACTAAGGAGGTGCGTGTACCCAGTGCCAGTCACTAAGGAGGTGCCTGTACCCAGTGCCGGTCACTAAGGAGGTGCGTGTACCCAGTGCCAGTCACTAAGGAGGTGCGTGTACCCAGTGCCAGTGACTAAGGAGGTGCCTGTACCCAGTGCCAGTCACTAAGGAGGTGTCTGTACCCAGTGCCAGTCACTAAGGAGGTGTCTGTACCCAGTGCCAGTCACTAAGGAGGTGTCTGTACACAGTGCCAGTCACTAAGGAGGTGCCTGTACCCAGTGCCGGTCACTAAGGAGGTGCGTGTACCCAGTGCCAGTCACTAAGGAGGTGTCTGTACCCAGTGCCAGACACTAAGGAGGTGCGTGTACCCAGTGGCAGTCACTAAGGAGGTGCGTGTGCCCAGTGCCAGTCACTAAGGAGGTGCGTGTACCCTGTGCCAGTCACTAAGGAGGTGCGTGTACCCAGTGCCAGTCACTAAGGAGGTGCGTGTACCCTGTGCCAGTCACTAAGGAGGTGCGTGTACCCTGTGCCAGTCACTAAGGAGATGCGTGTGCCCAGTGCCAGTCACTAAGGAGGTGTCTGTACCCAGTGCCAGTCACTAAGGAGGTGCGTGTACCCAGTGCCAGACACTAAGGAGGTGCGTGTGCCCAGTGCCAGTCACTAAGGAGGTGGCTGTACCCAGTGCCAGTCACTAAGGAGGTGCGTGTGCCCATTGCTAGTCACTAAGGAGGTGCCTGTACCCTGTGCCAGTCACTAAGGAGGTGCGTGTACCCAGTGCCAGTCACTAAGGAGGTGCGTGTAACCAGTGCCAGTCACTAAGGAGGTGCCTGTACCCAGTGCCATTCACTAAGGAGGTGCGTGTACCCAGTGCCAGTCACTAAGGAGGTGCCTGTACCCAGTGCCAGTCACTAAGGAGGTGCCTGTACCCAGTGCCAGTCACTAAGGAGGTGCCTGTACCCAGTGCCAATCACTAAGGAGGTGCCTGTACCCAGTGCCAGTCACTAAGGAGGTGCCTGTACCCAGTGCCAGTCACTAACATGCTTACGTTTTCCCTATGTCTGTGCCAGTCATTACATCTATTCAGTGCCCTATGCTGGTCACTACATGCAGTAGATGTCTATACCTTGTGGCATTCAGTGATAGCAGAACCTTGTGCCCGTTACTACTCCAATACTTCTTTCTTATCCCTATCACTGCACTGATGCCTCTTCTAGTACCAGTCACTGTATCAATTCCTCTTTTAGTGCCAGTGCCAGTATCTCTACTCTATGCCAACCATTACATCAATACCTCTACTCCATACATCTGCTATGTGTTCTTCACTTAAATGATCCTGTGTTCACTGTTTTCATTCTATTCTTCACTGTTCTTTACTGTGTTTCGTTAAGCAAATGCTCGATCTCGAGGCGGCAAGATACTCGTCCGAGCAACGAGCCGTTTCGAGTATCCTAATACTCGAACGAGCATCAAGCTCGGACGAGTATAGTCGCTCATCTCTACCTACAACCGATACCTTCTCTACATCCGTCTTCTCATCTCCATCTACTTCTCCGCTAATAGTATCTGTTGTACCAATAATCTAAAACTAATCTCTGCTCTGTATTTCCAACCCTACAACATACAAGACTTATCTCATGCTGCACCTGATCTCTCGGATGCACTACCCGGGACACTCAGCTTAATATCCAACATCCACGGCTTCCAATGGGTCTTAAAAACATCTTCAGAGGCAGAACTATGGGAGCAGCAGACATAAGACTTGACAAATATGGCAAAGAGGAAGAGGTTAATATATAGGAGGGCTCTGCGAACATTAATATAACATATAAATATAGTTTTTAATTTGGATTTTATTTTGTGTTTTTTTTCTATGTATATTTTGGTATATAATGAGGCCATTCATGGAAAATGTAATAAAATTTTTCATTTTGCTTTTATAGTTTTTCTCTATAAGAGTCTCTCGCTGGAAACACCTCCCTGTGGGGCCCGGAGTCATCAGGAGACAACACCCAGCAGCTCTGCCATATGAGGAAGCCTTGACAATCACATGATCCAATTTAGTGGGAGGAGTATCTGTGGATAAACTATGTTTGAAATTCTTACTCCCCACTGACACCACTAGGTGGAGCTATTTTACATAGTCTTTATTACACTGCGCTCCCCCTGGTGGTGACTACAAGTAAATGCCAGGAGAGTATGAGCAGAATCTGGGAGCAGTTCAATGTCGGTTGTCTATATGGTGATCATGTGACCGCCCCCCCCCCCCCCCACCATTCTATATGATCCCCCACCCATTGATGCAACACAGTGACACTTTACATCAAAAGTTACATCTAAAAATGTATTAAATTAGCGAGAAAAAAATATCAGCAATTATCCAACGTCAGTCCCTGATGCGCTAAGTCTGCGTTCTGTCCGTCTAATCGACATAATGACATCCCGCGCGACGGATCCTAATCACATTCATTAGCTAATTCATCAAAATCTGACGGGTTTCTGGCCCGAAAATAAGCTGCAGCCTCATCGTCTCTCTCGTCTATAGACGACATCAATATCCGGTGCGGCCGAACAGTCAAAGAGACAGTAACAACATCACAATCAAAAAGATACACGAGTCATAGACAACAGATCTGCAAAACCTTTAGGAAACCATCAGCAAGCTGCTGTTGACAGATCTATTATTCTAATATCATGTCATTACGAACCTGGACGCTGCTGCCAGAATACATCAAATCTGGTATCGTTCTAAAATATTTCGGTTAATCTCAACTGGAAAAGGCTTAAAAGGAAACCATCAACAAGGAGCTGTTGACAGATCTTTTATTCTAATATTGTTTCATTTTAGATGTTAACCCTGTATTGGAGCAGATATATTATGCCTTCTCCGCTAGGTCAGACCTGGTCTAAACAGGCCTGACGTGGCAAAGATCCCTTCCAGATCCTTCCAAAGCCTCCGGGACACCAGGTTTCGACGAGGGGGAGAATTTTAAGACTTGTAAATACAGGCCCCCACCCACCCCCATTAAGTCTTGTAGCTTTCTAATAAATTTTTTATTAATCTCAACTTAAAATTCCAAACTAAAACTAAATCTATAAAGGAAACCATCAACAAGCTGCTGCTGAAAGATTCAGTCTTCTCATTATATCTTATAACGGATCTTTAATCAAAAGCCACAAATATTTATAATATTTTTTGTATTGACCTCAACTAGAAATGGCAAAGTACAAAAGAAGAATATAAATAAAAAAGGAAACCATCGACAAGCTGCTTTTGACATATCCATAATTCTTATTATTGGCCCTATACAGGCAGTCCCCGGGTTACGTACAGGGTATGTTCTGTTAGTTTGTTCTTAAGTTGAGTTTGTATGTAAGTCGGAACCGTATATATTATAATTGTAGCTCCAGACAATTTTTTTTGGTCTCTGTGAAAAGTGGATTTTAACATAAGAACCAGGATTAACAATAAATCTTCATTGTAGACGCCTGTGATATCTGTTATAGCTGATTATTGTAGCCTAGGACTAAAGTGCAGTAATTTAGCAACATCTAGAGGTCCGTTTGTAACTAGGAGTCGTCTGTAAGTTGGGTGTTCTTAAGTAGGGAACTGCCTGTAGTCTGTAGACATAGAATCTGGCATTTTTTAATGCATTTTTTATTCTATATTCTCATAAGCATCAACTGAAAAATGCAAAGAAGAAAAAACTAAAAAGGAAACCATCAACAAGATGCTATTGACAGATGATTATCTTTGTCCAAGTTGACCTGCACACATAGGGGCACGTTTATCTTACACTGGCGCTAAGTGAGTATGATAACGCCCCGCCCACAGCACAGCCCGGCACCGCCCCTGTATCAGGGATTGCGACGAAATTGCGGCTTTTAACCCTGTTTTCAGGTCTACAAGCTGTGATAAATCCCCCTCCAGCACAGATAAAATTTGGTGGATGCTTCTGATACATTTTAGAAAATCTAATCAGAAAATTGAAAAGTATCGAAAAATCTAAAGAGGAAACAATCAAAAAAATATAAAAGTGAATAAATGAAAAAGGAAACCGTCAACAAGCTGCTGATGACAGATCTTATTCCAGAAATGGGTTTAATAAATGTGTTTTGAATACCCAGAATTCCCCTCCTGTCTATGGGCTCGTTATTTCTCTCATAGTCCCTGCGGACCGGCTCATAAATCAGAAAATAATACAACCTTGTCATATGTTAATTAGGTCATTTGCATATTCTTGTTATCTCCATCAGATATTCAGGAGGTCACTGAGACACGCGGCTCCGAGTAATAATGAAAATACTAAGCAAATCAATAAGGATCATCTCCAGCAGTGAGCGACCTGCCTGCTGACGCTCTCCATGTTTAATAAAATGGGAATAATAGATCAAACATGTTCACAACTTTGGGAGAAGAATCTTTCCTGATTGTGAGATACAGAATTGTATCCGCTCTATTCACATCCAAGCAAAATATACAATTGTGGGAATATTAATGGGGTCATTTAGATTTTTTTTCCCCTTTTTGTGCCTCTAGTGAGTCTTTTTTTTTTTTTTTTTTGCACCTGAAGTCTCAGTTCTGTCAAATGCAAATTTTAAAAAAGGCACAAATTATTTGTGCCCAGGATCTGGACTGGATTGTTGTTGCACAATTATTTGTGGCATTTTAGGAGCAACCAGGATCCGGCTACACAGAGAAGTCCAGAGCAGGGAAAGTAGCAACGCACCAGACAAACACCCAATAGCACCCAATACAAAACACCCACTATAGATAAATGTCCATCTCTAAGTACTTACTGATCCATCTAATATCAATCTATGGGGGATATTTACTAAGAGTAGTGCAGTCTGTCCTATGTTCAGTGTCCTGTGCAGTGTTCTGTGTACTATGTGCAGTGTCCTGTGTAGTGTGTACTATGTGCAGTGTCCTGTGTAGTGTGTACTATGTGCAGTGTCCTGTGCAGTGTTCTGTGTACTATGTGCAGTGTCCTGTGTAGTGTGTACTATGTGCAGTGTCCTGTGCAGTGTTCTGTGTACTATGTGCAGTGTCCTGTGTAGTGTGTACTATGTGCAGTGTCCTGTGCAGTGTTCTGTGTACTATGTGCAGTGTCCTGTGTAGTGTGTACTATGTGCAGTGTGTACTATGAGCAGTGTGTACTATGTGCAGTGTGTACTATGAGCAGTGTGTACTATGTGCAGTGTCCTGTGTAGTGTGTACTATGTGCAGTGTGTACTATGTGCAGTGTGTGTACTATGTGCAGTTTCTTGTGTAGTGTGTACTATGCGTAGTGTGTACTGTATGCAGTGTGTACTATGTGCATTGTGTGCTATGTGCAGTGAATTATGTGCAGTGTCCAGTGTAATGTGTACTATGTGCAGTGTGTACTATGTGCAGTGTCCTGTGTAGTGTGTACTATGTACAGTGTGTACTAGGTGCAGTGTGTACTATGTGCAGTGTCCTGTGTAGTGTGTACTATGTGCGGTGTGTGCCATGTGCAAGGTGTGTACTATGTGCAGTGTGTACTATTTTCAGTGTGCACTATGTGCAGTGTGTACTATGTGCAGTGTCCTATGTAGTGTGTACTAGGTGCAGTGTGTACTGGGTGCAGTGTCCTGTGTAGTGTGTACTATGTGCAGTGTGTACTATGTGCAGTGTCCTATGTAGTGTGTACTGGGTGCAGTGTCCTGTGTAGTGTGTACTATGTGCAGTGTCCTGTGTACTGTGTACTATGTGCAGTGTGTACTAGGTGCAGTGTGTACTAGGTGCAGTGTCCTGTGTAGTGTGTACAATGTGCAGGGTGTGCTATGTGCAGTGTGTGTACTATGTGCAGTGTGTACTATGTGTAGTGTATACTATGTGTAGTGTATACTATGTGCAGTGTACTATGCGCAGTGTGTGTACTATATGCAGTGTGTGTACTATGTGCAGTGTCCTGTGTAGTGTGTACTAGGTGCAGTGTCCTGTGTAGTGTGTACAATGTGCAGGGTGTGCTATGTGCAGTGTCCTGTGTAGTGTGTACAATGTGCAGTGTGTACTATGTGCAGTGTGTACTATGTGTAGTGTGTACTATGTGCAGTGTGTACTATGTGCAGTGTCCTGTGTGGTGTGCAGGGGGCACCAGATTCAGGATTTGTGGTGCCTGTTCTTCATGAATCTGGCACCCCCTGCACTGCCCTGACAGAGTTCAGCAACTTTTTTGTGGTGCACCTTTATCATAGAGCTTGCAACACACTGCACATGATAAATCGGGTGCATTGTCCGGCTGAGTGTCCGAATACCATCTAATTTGTGACGCATGGTGTCTAAAATTGTTGAGGTATGTGCTGTGTACGTTGCTATGTTTCATCTTGAGACAAACAGGTGAGTATATAACAGGTATATAACAGGTGCGGGCGCAGGTTATTGCGCAGTTCTATGCCAGGCCGGACGCACTACGTGCTCCACAATTTCTGGAGCCTCCTGTTAGATCCGTCAGGTGCTGGGGGCGGCGTTTGGATCATACACTGGAGCCTGATCTGCCATGATCCCCCCTTTAGATTCTTCAGCTCGGCCCCTTATATACAATCTCCTATTATAGTCATTATATCTATATCAGACAGAACGTTCTCTGTATCTATCCGGATGGTGCGTCTGATGCTGTGACTCACCGCTGCGCCGTCTGGGCCTGACTATAAATACGTGTAATAGTTTGGGGTCTGTCCCAGCTGCTGAGACTCCCACTCAATGTACAGCGCCTCCGGTGACATCAGGGGGGATGGCGGCCGGACAGGTACCCCACAATCACTCACACGCGGATCCAGTACTGTGCAGCAGAGATGAGTTTGCCTCTATGACAGCATCACTATGAATAGCTATAAATCATGAATAAATGACAAAGTCAACACTGCTGCATACAACTAGCACACCTACAGAATTTGTTCAGCTACTGCCTTGTATGACAAATACAACTCTGTTACATCTGGTAAACTCCACTCTGCTACATAAACTTAAAAATATATCACAATCAAAGCAGCTACAGTTATCATGTTTAGCTCTGCTACATCCGTCAAACCTACAGCCCAGCTATATTGGATACATTCAGCGCTGCTTCTTTTGACAAATCTAGATATAGTATAACTTCTACAACCAGATCTTATATATGCAACAGATTCAGCTCTGCTACATCTGCCAATTCTAGATCTACTATTGCCAATAACACAGTCCTCTTATGACACATTCAGCTCTGCTACATGTATCAGGTCTGGATCCATTATAACTGATAAATACAAAAGCTGCTATGTCTGTGTTTGTCACTCAACACTTCTATATTTGATATATCTATTCCAGATCATAAAAACAAAGCTCTGCTGTATCTGAAAATGTCAGCTCTGCTACATCAAACAAGCCTAGATCCATTATGACTGATAAATGTACGCCTGATAGAACAGACCAACTCAGCTCTGCTTCATATGACTAGGCTAGCTCTATTACACTTAAAAAAACAAAGCTGTGTGGTATCTGACACACTCAGCACTGCTACACCTGACAAGGCCAATTCTGTTACAGCTGATAATTGCAGGTCACCTGCATCTGACAAACTCAGCGCTACTACACCGGACAAGTCCAGCTCTGTTATAGCTGATGAATGCAGGTCACCTGTATCTGACAAACTCAGCGCTACTACACCAGACAAGTCCAGCTCTGTTATAGCTGATGAATGCAGGTCACCTGTATCTGACAAACTCAGCACTTCTACATGTGACAAACCAAGCTTTATAATATCAAGCAAACGAGACAATGCTACAAATGACAAACTCAGCACTGCTACATCAGACAAAAGCAGCCATTACATTGTAACTCTGATTACAGCTACTGTAATATCCCACTCCACTAAATCCTAAGCCTCAGTTCTGCTCTACACAGCTCAACTACATCTGACAAGTTCAGCTCTGCTACATCTTTAAATAGACTGCGTCGTTCTCCCAGGTCTTGTACAGTCACTAGATCATACACAGGCAGCAGAGTCCTCGGGCAGCTCTGACTAGTAAGGCCACACACTGGATAGTAACCTTTAGAGTGTCAGCTCTTATGGACATGTCTCTTTGTATTCTTCTATGATGTAGCAGAGCTGAGTATGTTATTAGATGTAACTGGTTTAAATATCATCTTGTGTTTGTTATCCCCTTGGCAGTGCGGTTACATGTACAGCGTGACTCACTCAGCTCTGCTACATCTGTAGTTATCTCCTACAAGTGCTGCACAGACACTTTGGCGAGATGCCACAAACCCGACACCATGATGGACGCGACAAACCTGGTGGAATTTTCGCTATTACTATGTTGCGGTTACATGAAAGTCGCAACGTGGCGGCGTTCACCTTCATTGATTGGTAATGGGGGTCCCATGGTGGTCTCCACCTGTGACTGCGGCCTCAGGTGTAACCCCGATAGAAGCCAGGATGATGAGGAAGATGAGGATTTCATTATTATTATTATTATTACTTATTTATGTAGTCATTTTAGATTTGAAAAAAAATTAAATAAATATAAAAAATAACTAAATAGAATGAACATAAGAAGTAAACAAGGAATAGTAAATAAAATCATCAAAAATAGTGTAAAAAAATAATAAAGTGGCATAAATAAAATATAATAATAAATAAATATAATAATATAATACAAATAAAAACAATTAGAAAATGAATTGAA
Organism: Engystomops pustulosus; assembly: GCF_040894005.1. Lineage (NCBI taxonomy): Eukaryota > Metazoa > Chordata > Amphibia > Anura > Leptodactylidae > Engystomops > Engystomops pustulosus. The sequence goes on along the minus strand of NC_092415.1, from coordinate 9,444,101 downwards.
GACATTTTTAAAAAAAAAAATTGGATAAAATCATCCACTTTTAGTAACAACAGAAAAATAATGGTGAAAAATTGAACGTCATAAAATCAACTGAACGAACAAACCATTAATTTGTGAAATGCTGTCAAATAAAAATACGAACGTAAACAAAACGTATCATCTAAAATGAAATAATAAAAAATAAAATAATCTAAAAAAAAAGTACAACAAGATAAATGTAAATGAGAAATGATCTTTTAAAAAAAATAAAAAAAAATATAAAATAAATAATTAAAAAATGTAATAATAAATAATTTAATAATAATGTAATAATAAATCATGTAAGGGATGATTTATTGAACATTAATAATAATAATAATAACTATATAAATAAAAATAATATGATACAAATATTGTGAGATAAAGAAAATAAAAAAATAATCAAATATTATAATCAGGATAACATAATATAATATATAGAACCTCATTATTATTATTCTATTATTATGACCCCTCCGTCCCTATGTTATACGATTACATATAGATACAAAGTATCCAGTAACTGCTCCATATGGATGACACAATGTATCCGGCGGCTTCTCCATGTATCCGGCGGTGGATGCTCCCAGTATTAGGAGAAGGAGTAGGATACATTGTAACGCTGGATGGGCAGTTGTTACAATGTTACTAGTTGAATGCTGAAGGTTTGGGGGGGATTTGGGGACCAGGACGTGTCCAGGAGATGCTGCACCAGAGCAGATGCAATGATCTCACTTGGCAGAAGTCCTCAGGCTCTGCAGCGACGTGCGGGGATGATGGGAGTAGTTGTTCCTTACCTGCCTCTAGTGAGCGGTTCTTGGTGCAGTATTGCTGGTCCCCGGCGGGTTCATAGGACGAGGCTGGGGGTCAGCGCCTGGGATGGGGGGCTATGGATGAGGGCAGAGCGAGGCTCCTCTGCTAGAGACGCAGCCTGTGCTGTAGCTCTGGGGAGAGGAGGCGATGAGGAAGGATGAGGCTGGTTCTCGCTGTTGCCATGGTTATTGAACTCGGAGAGATCTCTGAGCAACAGCTGCTCGATTGGACTTAACAATGCGGGGCTGGAAAATACATCTGTTCCATGGGAAGAGCGCCGGCCTGCACCAACGGTGGCCTGGGTCACGAGGGGTTAAACCGCCATGGCCTTCCCATGCAGATATTCCCCTTCCCTGCACTAGACTCGGGTCATGTTCACATCAGAGGGAGGATTCTTACTGAAATCCGTGCACATGCTGCAGAGACAGACTTATAGGGGCTGTACTATAGAGAGAGACCACCAGGGGGGAGGCAGAAGGGTTAATATTACAAGGAGGGGGGACACATCCATGAGAATAGAACTTCCCATTGCGCGTTACCCTTCCCAGTCTGTAGGGGGCAGCGTTTATGTAAAATGGATGGAATTACCCTTCAGGTGCCCCTATGCAGTCTCCGATCTGCTGGGCTGGACTGGAGGGAGACCATCAGCAGGTCAAATACTCAGTCTCTCCTCGGAATACAAAGGGTTAATAGTATGTGGTTTTCTTCATGTACAGATAGAGACGGCTGCAAGAAGAATAGTTAAAGGGGTTGGCCCAAGAATATTTGGATTTTTGGGGGTCAGTCTTTTAAAAATGTACAAATGAGCCTCAGGGGCTCCTGGTTTTGTCACAGAAGCCTCTTCTGGCTCCGTCTCCTACTAATTATTCACACCTCCATTTGTGGAGGGAAGAGGCCGGAAGAAAAGCCGAGAATAATAATTAGACGATGGAGATAGTAGGGTTTTTGTGACGTAGTCAGGAGCCCCTGAGGCTCATTTACATCATTTTAAATGGGAATTTTCTCAAAAAATAAACTATAAGTAACAAAAAGAAGAAAAGATCCTGTGTCAGGATCATGTAAGTGCAGAGCATCAGCATCCATGGGGTAGATTTCTTTTAACCTCTAGAGTGCCAGGGCCTGCTCATTCATTGTGCATTCTGGTAAATAAAGGGTCAAGCTCTTAATAAAGGTGAAGCATAGATTTAGCCCGAGAGTCCTGGAAGATGTGACCCTGAGTGAATATCTTGGTCTTTATGGGTAACATTTATGGAGGTCTGACCTCTGGGTGCAGCGCAGGGCAAAGTGCAATGTGGCAATGGAAGGGTTAAACGTCCCTAAATGTTCTGCAGCAGAAGGCGATGGTGGGTGCTGCAGCCTGGCACATAAAGGGTTGACAACCCCTAATTTTCATTCTATAGGGATAGGATGTATCAGGGCTTCTAGTATTAGTGCCCATTTAACCCCTCCATGACCTGAGAGCACACACAGCCCCCCCCCCCCCCCCCTCCCCATGGTGTTTTGCAGCACCCTGGTGTTTGCTTTGTGTCTTTAGGAGTAATTAATGGCAGTCGCTGACGTCATGTGATTTCTTGGCCAGGCTGCTGCGGCGGAGGGGACGATGAGAGGGGACGATAAGCTTTTGTTTTCTGGGGCTGTTTGATCAGCAGCAGCAATAATAGAAAGGGGAGGAGTCAGGAGACACCGGATCCGGGGTCATTTACATATCACACCCTGTCAGGATTATATTGGAATCACCCAGCTTTCCTCAGACCCTGAACAGCACACAAGTCATTTTTATTAAAGTCAGAATCCTCCCGCTGTTTACTGTGTAAAACCCAGATCTGTGGTTCTGGCATCATATACCTGAACCAGGATGTACTAAAAGACCCAACACATTATATACATCATATACATCTACATCTTATACATCATATACATCATCATCTACAACTTATACATCATATACATCTACAACACATACATCTACATCATATACATCATATACATCATATACATCATATACATCTACATCATATACATCTTATACATCTACATCATATACATCATATACATCTACATCATATACCCGAACCAGGATGTACTAAAAGACCCAATACATTATATACATCTTATACATCATATACATCATATACATCTACATCATATACATCTACATCATATACATCTACATCATATACATCATATACATCTACATCATATACATCTACATCTACATCATATACATCTACATCATATACATCATATACATCTACATCATATACATCTACATCATATACATCTACATCATATACATCATATACATCTACATCATATACATCATATACATCATATACATATACATCATATGCATCATATACATCTACATCATATACATCATATACATCTACATCATATACATCATATACATCTACATCATATACATCTACATCATATACATCTACATCATATACATCATATACATCTACATCATATACATCATATACATCTACATCATATACATCTACATCATATACATCTACATCATATACATCTACATCATATACATCATATACATCTACATCATATACATCATATACATCTACATCATATACATCTACATCATATACATCTACATCATATACATCATATACATCTACATCATATACCCGAACCAGGATGTACTAAAAGACCCAATACATTATATACATCTTATACATCATATACATCATATACATCTACATCATATACATCTACATCATATACATCTACATCATATACATCTACATCATATACATCATATACATCTACATCATATACATCTACATCATATACATCATATACATCTACATCATATACATCTACATCATATACATCTACATCATATACATCATATACATCTACATCATATACATCTACATCATATACATCATATACATCTACATCATATACATCTACATCATATACATCATATACATCTACATCATATACATCTACATCATATACATCATATACATCTACATCATATACATCTACATCATATACATCTACATCATATACATCATATACATCATATACATATACATCATATACATCATATACATCTACATTATATACATCATATACATTTACATCATATACATATACATCATATACATCATATACATTTACATCATATACATATACATCATATACATCTACATCATATACATCTACATCATATACATCTACGTCATATACATCATATACATCTACGTCATATACATATACATCATATACATCTACATTATATACATCATATACATTTACATCATATACATATACATCATATACATCTACATCATATACATCTACATCATATACATCATATACATCATATACATATACATCATATACATCATATACATCATATACATATACATCATATACATCTACATCATATACATCATATACATCTACATCATATACATCTACATCATATACATCTACATCATATACATCTACATCATATACATCTACATCATATACATCATATACATCTACATCATATACATCTACATCATATACATCATATACATCTACATCATATACATCTACATCATATACATCATATACATCTACATCATATACATCTACATCATATACATCATATACATCTACATCATATACATCTACATCATATACATCTACATCATATACATCATATACATCATATACATATACATCATATACATCTACATTATATACATCATATACATTTACATCATATACATATACATCATATACATCATATACATTTACATCATATACATATACATCATATACATCTACATCATATACATCTACATCATATACATCATATACATCTACGTCATATACATCATATACATCTACATCATATACATATACATCATATACATCTACATTATATACATCATATACATTTACATCATATACATATACATCATATACATCTACATCATATACATCTACATCATATACATCATATACATCATATACATATACATCATATACATCATATACATCATATACATATACATCATATACATCTACATCATATACATCATATACATCTACATCAGTGGTTCTCAACCTGTGGGTCGGGACCCCAGCGGGGGTCGAACGACCAAAACCGGGGGTCGCCTAAAGCCATCGGAGCCGAAATTTTACTGTGTTTTTACTGCGAGTTGCATGGTTTGGGGTCACCACAGCATGAGGAACTGTATTGCGGGGTCACAGCATTAGAAAGGTTGAGAACCACTGATCTACATCATATACATATACATCATATACATCTACATCATATACATCTACATCATATACATCATATACATCATATACATATACATCATATGCATCATATACATCATATACATATACATCATATACATCTACATCATCTACATCATATACATCTACATCATATACATATACATCATATACATCTACATCATATACATCATATACATCTACATCATATACATCTACATCATATACATCATATACATTTATATCATATACATATACATCATATACATCTACATCATATACATCATATACATATACATCATATACATCATATACATATACATCATATACATATACATCATATACATATACATCATATACATCATATACATCTACATCATATACATCATATACATTTACATCATATACATATACATCATATACATATACATCATATACATCTACATCATATACATCATATAAATATACATCATATACATCTACATAGACTAGTAGGGCTCCCCCTATATCTCCCAGCCGTGTGTATTATTACAGTCCTGCTCTCAGAAGTGGAGACAATTGTATCCAGTCCTGACAATGCTCTGTGAGCTCAGCACACCATTGGACAGGAAATCTGTAACGTATCAGCCAACACCTAATGTAAGGCAACTTACGGTACAAGCACATACATGCGGTGCTTAGCAACAATAAGGTCCTGTCACATGGTGACTGCTTGTACATAGAAGGCGCAAGACCTGATACAACAGTACAAGAGCTTCATGAATCGCTACAAATACAACGTCATAAGTCCTCAAGAGCGTAACACTGACCACATAGACTGTCACTCTGTACAAGTAATACATCCCTTATCCTGTACAGTACTGCACTATTATACTCCAGAGCTGCACTCACTATTCTGCTGCTGGTGAATGAGTCTAAGTGTATATATATGACATTACTTATCCTGTACAGTACTGCACTGTTATACTCCAGAGCTGCACTCACTATTCTGCTGCTGGTGAATGAGTCTAGGTGTATATATATGACATTACTTATCCTGTACAGTACTGCACTATTATACTCCAGAGCTGCACTCACTATTCTGCTGCTGGTGAATAACTCTAGGTGTATATATATGACATCACTTATCCTGTACAGTACTGCACTGTTATACTCCAGAGCTGCACTCACTATTCTGCTGCTGGTGAATGAGTCTAGGTGTATATATATGACATCACTTATCCTGTACAGTACTGCACTGTTATACTCCAGAGCTGCACTCACTATTCTGCTGCTGGTGAATAACTCTAGGTGTATATATATATGACATCACTTATCCTGTACAGTGCTGCACTGTTATACTCCAGAGCTGCACTCACTATTCTGCTGCTGGTGAATAACTCTAGGTGTATATATATGACATCACTTATCCTGTACTGTACTGCACTGTTATACTCCAGAGCTGCACTCACTATTCTGCTGCTGGTGAATGAGTCTAGGTGTATATATATGACATCACTTATCCTGTACAGTGCTGCACTGTTATACTCCAGAGCTGCACTTACTATTCTGCTGCTGGTGAATGAGTCTAAGTGTATATATATGACATCACTTATCCTGTACAGTACTGCACTGTTATACTCCGGAGCTGCACTCACTATTCTGCTGCTGGTGAATGAGTCTAGGTGTATATATATGACATCACTTATCCTGTACAGTACTGCACTGTTATACTCCAGAGCTGCACTCACTATTCTGCTGCTAGGTGTATATATATGACATCACTTATCCTGTACAGTGCTGCACTGTTATACTCCAGAGCTGCACTTACTATTCTGCTGCTGGTGAATGAGTCTAAGTGTATATATATGACATCACTTATCCTGTACAGTACTGCACTGTTATACTCCAGAGCTGCACTCACTATTCTGCTGCTGGTGAATAACTCTAGGTGTATATATATGACATCACTTATCCTGTACTGTACTGCACTGTTATACTCCAGAGCTGCACTCACTATTCTGCTGCTAGGTGTATATATATGACATTACTTATCCTGTACTGACCTTGGTTTGTGCTCCACAGCTACACTAAGAAAACTTTTGTCTTGGTAGATTAGCATTACAGCCATGCACCTTCTATTGAAGAGCATTACACTTTGGTTTTCAGAATTCTGCTTATTCGCTATTGTTCTTAAACAAACCTCGGAGTCCTGAGCTGAAATTTAGTTACGGTATCAGGGGGGGACTGAGTTGAATAAATATCAATGTTACACTTTTTAACATCTATCATTTCCTTTAAACCTCACAGACAGTCAAAGTGACACTTTAATGTTCCAGAGTCAGGTCATTACTAAATCCAAAGTCTGGAATTTGTGCTGGAGTGGACCCAGTAGGACTGATCACCCTACTGGGCTATATAACACATAGAGCCACATTTCTAGGGAATGGAGCCCAATTTTTCCCAGCTGCCCCTGCATTTCCCCCTGTCTACGTTGCATTGTGTAACAAAAGCAGCACCTAGTGATACACGTGGGTGTATTGGGTGCACTATAAGTAATAAGTATTTTCATGTATTTGTATTATTCTTATGATTTCTTGTGTTGTTGCTACGGACTGTCGATTGGCTTACTCCCTGGAACTTTCTAGAGGCTGAGACCTGGAGACTATAATGATAGGCTTAGCTCTGGGCTGTGGGTCTTTCCAGACTTTTGACTTAGTCTCTGTCCTGAGATTTCTGTATGAAGACAATGTAAAATTGTGATGTCGATGCAGCGGCAAAGAAGTTCTTCTAGCCCTGCAGATCACTACTTCGGGGTTGAGTCACTACTACAAGGGACCCCCTACACCCTGCAACAAGGGAAGTTTATCTGCACTACATCTGCCAAGAATGCTAATAAGTTTTACAAGGTGTTAAATGGAAAACAATGGGGCAGATTTACTTACCCGGTCCATTCGCGATCCAGCGGCGCGTTCTCTGCGCTGGATTTGGGTCCGGCCGGGATTCATCAAGATAGTTCCTCCGCCGTCCACCAGGTGGCGCTGCTGCGCTGAAAAGCATCTGAACGCGCTGGAGTTCACCGGGCCGGGCCAAGTGAAGGTAAACGCGTGCCCAGCGACACATTTCTTTTTTTAAATGCGGCGGTTTTTCCGAATCCGTCGGGTTTTCGTTCGGCCACGTCCCCCGATTTCCGTCGCGTGCATGCCGGCGCCGATGCACCACAATCCGATAGCGTGCGCCAAAATCCCGGGGCAATTCATGGAAAGTCGGCGCAAATCGGAAATATTCGGGTAACACGTTGGGAAAACACGAATCGGGCCCTTAGTAAATGACCCCCAATACCTCCTTTTGCTACCTTGAAAGGCAGCCCCCTTAACATCAAGTATGACCTATAAGTCTAATAACATGATGTGGGATTAAGCCAAACCTTTCAAGGTAGCAAAAGGAGGCATTGTTTTCCATTTAACACCTTGGAAAACTTATTTGCATTCTTCCCAGAATTCCCTAGTGGAGCATCTATGGCTTTAAGTCTTCACACACCTGTAAGGTGGCCTTAATTGGCAATGTCTCCTTAAGGAGGACACATACTGTCTGACCCTACATCTGCCAAGACAGACAGCCTTTCGCATGGAAAGCTGTACGGCCTGTAACTTCTGAGGATCTGTTTTCCAAACTGTACGTTTTCTCATCATCTCTGTCCACGTGTGAGCCCCTGGATAAAGCCACTGACATCATTGGCCTCCCCTGTATCATCAGCCGGGACCCATCATCACCTACAATGTGAGTGCCCCAGGGGGAACCCTGTTACCACATGGCTCATGGCTCCCTCTCCTTGCTTCACCCTGCTGGCTCTGACGGCTGATGAAGAGGCCAACACCAAGAGTGTCCAACAGGGCCACACGGCCATATCTCCCCCCATACACTCAGCCACCGGTGGGGATGTTGCAATATTAAGTGTATTCCCTGGATCTTACAGAAGTATTCAGAATCAGGGTACAGGTCCGGGGATAGGGGAGGTGTCAGGTGCCCAATGCTTGGAGGAGTGAAGGACAAGTGAGAAAGTGGCCGTGCCCACCAGAAAACACGCCACACCACCGCCCGTGTAACATCCATGCATCAGGTCATGAGCATTAAGCTGCATCTATACATCAATCTGTGCAGATGTGTCCTGATGGGAGCGATGAAGTTTGTTTTTTATTTTTTTTGCCCATCTTTTGCCGCTCGTCTCTGAACATCTCAAGCAGAAGGTACAGGAAGGACGTGTCTGTAATTACGTCTGGTTTGGTGCTTTGTTCCAGCAGAGACGACTCTCAGGTCACCGCATCTTCACGCTCTTCAGCAATGTCACGGAGAGGAAGGTCCGGGTGTTATTTAGACTTCTGTTCCGATGTCCGAGGAGCTGAGCTGAATCCTGATTTTATGTTTTTAGATAAATATTTTAATTATTACATTAATGCAGGTGGAGGGGAAGTAACAGCGGGTAAAAGGCGGATTCCATCTCCTACACAGATAATCTGTGCTAAGGATTAGCCATCAGTATGTGATCTATAAGGGTCCATCGTGGGGACCCCACCCCATTTAGATCTTACTCTTCGGGTGCTGAAGCAGAAGACGCTGTCTATACTATAGGGGCTCCCATAGTACTGTATGAACTGGACAACAATACATTGACTTCTAGAAATGAAGCAGTGTAACTTTATTCAACTTTATTCGGCAGCACTAAGATTTATGAAATTGCCAATTGTAGACATGGTCAAGACAATCTCCTGCAGTTCTCTCGAGCATCAGTATGGGGAAGAAAGGTGATTTGAGGCCTTTGAATGTGGCATGGTTGTTGGTGCCAGAAGGGCTGGTCTGAGTATTTCAGAAACTGCTGATCTACTGGGATTTTCACGCACAACCATCTCTAGGGTTTACAGAGAATGGTCCGAAAAAGAAAAAACACCCAGTGAGCAGCAGTTCTGTGGGCGGAAATGCCTTGTTGATGCCAGAGGTCAGAGGAGAATGGGCAGACTGGTTTGAGCTGATAGAAAGGCAACAGTGACTCAAATCGCCCCCCCGTTACAACCAAGGTAGGCAGAAGAGCATCTCTGAACGCACAGTACGTCCAACTTTGAGGCAGATGGGCTAGAGCAGCAGAAGACCACACCGGGTGCCACTCCTTTCAGCTAAGAACAGGAAACTGAGGCTACAATTTGTACAAGCTCATCGAAATTGGACAGTAGAAGATTGGAAAAACGTTGCCTGGTCTGATGAGTCTCGATTTCTGCTGCGACATTCGGATGGTAGGGTCAGAATTTGGCGTCAACAACATGAAAGCATGGATCCATCCTGCCTTGTATCAGCGGGTCAGGCTGGTGGTGGTGGCGTCATGGTGTCTTTGGGTACAACGCCACAGCCTACCTGAGTATTGTTGCTGCCCATGTCCATCCCTTTATGAGCACAATGTACCCTGTAACATCTGATGGCTACTTTCAGCAGGATAATGCGCCATGTCATAAAGCTGGAATCATCTCAGACTGGTTTCTTGAACATGACAATGAGGTCACTGGACACAAATGGCCTCCACAGTCACCAGACCTCAATCCAATAGAGCATCTTTGGGATGTGGTGGAACAGGAGATTCGCATCATGGATGTGCAGCCGACAAATCTGCGGCAACTGTGTGATGCCATCATGTCACTATGGAGCAAAATCTCTGAGGAGCTTCCAGCACCTTGTTGTATCTATGCCACGAAGAATTGAGGCAGTTCTGAAGGCAAAAGGGGGTCCAACCCGTTACTAGCATGGTATAGACATTATATAGCCAATCACCTTACATAGAGCTGAGCTGTTGTGGTTGAGAAAGATGCATTGTTTATGAGGGTTGCGGGGGATGAGACATCTACTGTAAGCTGCCGTCATATAGGTGTCCACTATATATGAGCTGCTGTATCCAAGCTCTTCTTAAATAGCTATTGACCGTACATATAGCCAAACTGATGCATCTAAGCTGCCTTGTTAAAACAATGTACAGATGGTCCCCAACTTAAGGACACCCGACTTACAAACAACCCCCAGTTAAAGACGAACACCTCTGCCCCAGTGACCTCTGGTGAAGCTCTCTGGATGTTACTATAGTCCCAGACTGCAATGATCAGCTGTAAGGTGTCTGTTGTGAAGCTTTATGGATAATCCTTGGTCCCATTACAGCAAAAAATGTTGAAACTCCGATTGTCACTGGGGCAAAAAAATGTGTCACTTGACACGCGCTTACCTGCACCCAAGACAGGTCGGTGAACTCCAGCGAACTCCGACGGACTTCAGTGCAGCAGCGACACCTGGCGGACATCGGGCGCACTACCTTAGTGAATCGCCGGAAGACCTGAATCCTCTACGGAAAGCGCGCCGCTGGATCGCGAGTGGACCGGGTAAGTAAATTTGCCCCATGGTCTCCATATGAGGACTTTGGAGGATATTTATCTTACGCCGGAACCCCGCGGCTGCATTTTTGCAGCGTGAAACATCAAGAGGGTTCCACCCTCTGATGTATCAGGCAGGGTGCTGCACAGCGTTTATTTCTATGCCAGGCAGGGGGACTATTCACATACGAAAAGTTGTAGGGACAGTAATTCCCTGCGCCGGTGCACTCCTGGCCGACCGCTCCCTCCACTTGGACGTGGTGCAGAAGCCCTGATAATTTTGCCACTTTGTGTCTGAGCATGTGTGTCCCCCTGACCTCAGCTCTGCAGATGGACTTGCATGTAGCTTTACACACTGAACACCAGGTGGTGCCATACTATGTAAGTAGGCTTCAATGTTCAACTAATATTGGGTGTCCAATTTTTTGGGGGAAGGCTCAAGTCCATCAGCTGACAACCTCTGGCCTTGCTAGATGGGAGGACACGTTCTTTAGTCTATAGAAGTCTATAGAGAGGGTCAGGGAGGAGGAGCCATTAATGTAAAAGTCTCACATAAGAGACAACTGTAGTTAACGCCAACTACCAACTTTATTCCATGCACTAAGCTTTATGTTCTAGTTCTGTATTGTATAGTTTCCTGATAGAACCACTGATCACAACAGAATTCTGGTATTCGACCCAAACACTGATCACAAACTAATGATCTATCCTGATGATCTTTCATAGTATATATAAATCTGCACTTGCACACCACTACCACTAGGGGAGCTATCTAAGAAGGATCTGTATAGATGTGTATGTAGGGAGCGCCCTCTAGTGGTGACAACAAGTAGGCACTTTACAAGGAGGTTTAAAACAGTTACCCCCAAGTACCTCCAAAATTAGGTTCATTAACCCCATGTATGCGAGATTTGATTATCCTGCCCCCCCGGTGCCGTGACATATTTTCTGCATTGGATGAGATTTTCCTTTCTTTGTCTTTTTAGTCTCGGCATAAGCCATATTTCACATTTGGTCGCTCTCTTGTGATCTGTGCAGTCATCCATTATCCTGCTTCTCCGCACTCATCTTCTACCGCCATCTAATACCCGGGGCAATTTATTACATGGATCTAATATGTAGTAAACAAGGTCATGACAGGATGATGAAGCGCTTGTTTTTGTACCAGTGATCCCCGTGTGCTGAGAATTTGTGCCCGATTTACCATATTGTTCTAATGTTCAGCAGGTTCAAGGTTGACACCACAGGATCTATGGCTGGAGGGAGGGGATTTATAGGGGTTCTTGTACAGAAACAGCGCCACTTTCATCCATAGGCGGTGTCTGGTATTACAGTAAGTCAATGAGGTGGACTGCATTAGCTGACACAGGAAGGAAAAAAAAAACGGTTGTCGTAATCTGAAACAATGAAACAATTCTTAAACAATAGATACTTACCTCTTACTGAGATGGGGGTTCAGGGGTCGCCAATAAAGCCATTGAATCCTCCTGATTCTGTGATCAACAGGTTCTGGACCGAGTTCTTACAAAGATTCCCACTGCTGTCCTAAAATAATTGTGTCAGAAATGGTAACGGATCTTTCCTAACCCTAAGGTCAGACCCCAGATGTCCCTGTTACGGATTTCTCAGAGCCAAGAAGCTTCTCTTGGGTTGGCGATCCCACACCCTAATTATTAAAGTTGTCCACCTTGCCTCCCATTCAAGATTCTTAAAACTAGGTTTCACTTTCATCTAAAGAGGGGGCAAGGTTTGCTTGGATATTAGAAACCAGATGGCCATGTGCAGCTCCTTAGACCTCAGGGGATTCTACCATGATGGGTACCACAACCCGGAATGGATCTTTTGGCAAACAAAACAGCTAAACTGAGGCTCCCAAACTGTCACCTGTCTGCTTGCCTCTGTGTATCCAAATTGATATGGGACAACTTGAAGACAGTCCCTCCCTAGACCAAAGTGAAGACAAAACAAGACTCACAAATAAAACACAAAAGCAACGTCAGAGGATTGGGTAATAATGAAGATAGTGAAGAAGGCACAAAATCGTAGTCAAAAGGGATAGTCAAAATGCAAAATCCAAGATCAGAAAATATAACCAGTGCCGGACTAACTGTGAACTGAATCTATACAAGTGGCCAAAGAGCCTCCTCCCCAGATGACGGGAGCAGAGGTCTGTCCATGATATGGACCAAGATGTCTAATCACTTTTTGTAACTTTTCCACCTTCATCTTTTAAGAGCCATAACTTGTCATTACAGCCACATAAAGTCTTGTTTGTTGTCGGATGAGTTGAATTTTTTAATGGCACCATTTTGGGGTATGTAGGATTTATTGCAGATTTTTTATTATTTCTGAAATTGGTGAAATTCATGACGTTATAATTTATGGTGTTTACCTTGAGGTATAAATAACAGGATCCATTTATTCCACGGGTCAGTACCATTCTGAAAAAATATCACACACACAATCGGACTGTTTGGGCTTGTATTTTGCAGGAATTATTCCCAGCTTCTATACGCCCACAGTTATTCCTCCTTGGTGATGGCGCCCCACAATCATGCTGTGCTGTGCCTGTACTGGTAAATACTGGTAATCTCTGTTACAACCAAAGTATCACATGACCAACGCAGCCAATGAGTGCTGAGTGTTGTAGTTCCATACTATTGGCATGATGGTGAATGGTGTCTGACTTTGGACCCTTGAGCTCATCCTCCATCAACTCCTAGGAAATAGGCTGTAGTAGCCTCCAATGTGAGTTGTCTTCTTCTGCAACTCTGGGGTTCAGTGTTGGGTTAGAGCCTGGGGTAACCGGAAGCACCTTTGGGTCTCTGGTGGAAGTCGGATACCTGCTGAGCCAACGACCAAGCAGAAGAAGAAGGCTGAGAAGTGAGATGGTCTCCCCTCGATTATATGAAAGTCACAGATGATGAGTGGACCCAATGTTCAAGTTCAGGTTCGACCACAGGACATATTGCTGGATTGGTTGCCAAAATGCCAATCCGGCAAATGGACTTCTTTAGCAACTAGTCATGGCTGTGATCGGCCAGGGGTGTCGGGTCCTCTCCCCTCTACTCACAGGTGCAGCCAGATAATCTTCAGTATATTAATAGTCGCTGCCGAGATTACCCAGAAATGTAAAAGGCTGAAGCCCGTGTCCTCTAATCCCATAGCAATGGGATTTCACTGGGTAAAAGTTGCCCCATAGTCCATATTTCGGTGCCCCTGTTGTGCTTCCATAAACCAGAGACGGTCTATGTTCTCCCTCTCCAGTATTTGGCTCTGCTTTGTTCTTGCAGCTACTACACCAGTAATTTACAATCCTAGTGGACGGCCGCCCGGGCCACCGCCGTACAGTAATAGATACTGAGTAGAAATCCTTCCAGAATCACAATGGAGTCAAACAGGGATGTCCCCGATCCGGAAACACTGCAGAAAGATGACATAAAGATTGCAAGATATCAATCTCCCAGAAACAGCCGTCCTCAGGAATGGAATCTATGGAAATTAAAGGCATGAGTGACTCACCGGCGGTAGAGGCTGCTCAGGGGGTTTGGTTTTTTATGTGCAATTTAAGTTTAACTATTGATAAGGTTGAAAAAAGACACAGAATCATCAGAACCGGAGTCCTACTACTTGATCCAGAACAAGGCAAACCCCCTGTGTTACTCTGAAGGCACCTCCGAGGAGTTCTGTTCTACTCCTCCTCCGACCATCCTCTTCCCATATTTTCTTCCCATTCCCTAGTTTCTAGGTTACACATCACCACATACATCTTTAGTAAAAATGTCCCTGGCCAATCACTGACACCCACTTATTAGATGTAGGTCCAGTGACCCTCTTGAACTTCCATTTGGGCTCAAACCCAAAACCATAAGTACAGGCTAAGTACATATTCTCTTTTTTCTTCAGATTGTGGCGCAGCTGTGGCGACTTTTATGCAACAGAAATCAGGGGGCGGGCCGTCTGACAATCCGACTGATTCGGACTGAGCGCAGGATTTAAGATTCAAAATGTGTCGCAAGATCAAGCACTTACATGCACCAGGAAGAAGGTGAACTCCGGGGACCTGAGCGGGGAAGCGACACATTCAGGATATTGAACAATCTTAGTGAATCGCGGCAGAGTGCATTCCGGTCAGACACTGAACTTTCGGGGATCGAGACAGGACAGGTAAGTAAATGTGCCCCACTGTGTAGGAGCATGCCCCCTACTACTGTGTGCAATGACAGCAGGTAGAGGGCAGTGGAAAGTGCTGTGGGAGCAGGGGGAGGGGAGACAGTGTAACAGCATGTGAAGCTGCAGTACAGAGGGGCTCTGGTAACATCATTTAAAAGATGATTTTAGAATGAAGGGGGCCATGGAAAACAAATATAAGAAGATACCGCAATCACAGTGACTGGATGGATCTATAAGTAAGTGTCCCTAGGTTTTGATTGTAGATTTTGCTCGATCTATTCCCCTGCTGACCCTCCTGCATTAGCTGAAAACCAACTTTGGACCTTTTGCTACTTATTTCTGTGACTACGTACATCTCCATTACTATGTGCTACTAGAGGGTCTATTGGTGGTCTCCATTGTGTCACCCCATGCAGTCCTAACACCATCACATCACATAGGTCACTGCCACCCTCAAGTTCAACTCACTCTCCTCCCACTGCTGTCATCACTCTGATTGGCTACACAGTGTTCTAACTCCTCCCACTTCGATGTAAATGATGAAAAATGATGGAAATTATTTGCTCAGTTACGAGTCAAATTCTGTGCGATACAAGAGACGCGGTTGATGTGACTTTATTGATGACTGCAGCAACGGGAAGGGAACAGCCGGCAGCGACTCCTCAAAATAACCGTAATACATTCTAATCCGTCTGTGAGATGAGGCTCTGCCAGCGCTGTCCATAACTGGAGGTTATTACATCTGATTTATGCTGATCAGAGAGAATAAACCGGGAAAGGATCAGATCTGATTTGTTCTTTGGACGTTTATGCAAATCAATTGGATTCTAAAGTTGTAAAACATTTGTTAGAAGCCATTAAATCGGTCAAGACGGAAATATGACGCTCGGCGTCAGCAGAATCTCCGGAAACGTTCATAGACAATGCGTTATGTCTACCAATACAGCGCAGGGCGTCACGTGTGACGGAATGTTATACATGGAATGAAATGTAACAAATGTACAATGTATCAGCGAGAAGTTCTGAGAAGTTCTCCAATCAGGTTATTCTTCTGATCAAGGATTTTGGGACACTGATAGGGACTTGAACCAGGGGCGTAACATGAGGGGTTCAGAGGGTGCGATTGCAACCAGGCCCAGGAGGCTTTGGGGCCCATAAAGTTACTACAGTATATTACTATAAAAGATACATTATAGTCGGGGGCCTGGCACAAACTTTACACTGGGGCCCATCAGCTTCTAGTTACGCCACTGACTTGAACCACACATGAAAAAGATAAAAACATTACCCTTACTCCTCCCTGCACCCTCTGCAGGGTCAGTCTGGGTGCTCTGACCATTGGGTTTGAGTGACGCTGAAGGGTGCAACTCTCCCATTTTAGTGAATAACTGCAGTTGTAGTTGCCACTTCCTCAGGACCCTTACACATGAGCGTTTTTTCACTTCTGTGTTCTAAGTGATTTTGGGGGATAGAATACTGACCCATTGGGGCACATTTATTTACAATGTCCTGTCACTATCCCCGAAAGTGCATTGTCTGACCAGAATGCTCTCTGCCGCGATTCACTAAGATCGTGCACCCGAGATCCTGCATGTGTCGCTTCCCCGCTCAGGTTCCCGGAGTTCACCATCTTCTTCCTGGTGCATGTAAGTGCATTGTCCGTGTATAATGTGCTGTGCGGGGAGTCACTAAGATTGTGCGCCCGATATCCTGCATGTGCCGCTTCCCCGCTCAGGTCCCCGGAGTTCACCTTCTTCTTCCTGGTGCATGTAAGTGCATTGTCCGTGTATAATGTGCTGTGCGGGGAGTCACTAAGATCCTGCCCCGATATCCTGCATGTGTCACTTCCCCGCTCAGGTTCCCGGAGTTCACCATCTTCTTCCTGGTGCATGTAAGTGCATTGTCCGTGTATAATGTGCTGTGCGGGGAGTCACTAAGATCCTGCGCTCGATATCCTGCATGTGTCGCTTCCCCGCTCAGATCCCCGGAGTTCACCTTCTTCTTCCTGGTGCATGTAAGTGCATTGTCCGTGTATAATGTGCTGTGCGGGGAGTCACTAAGATCGTGCGTCCGATATCCTGCATGTGTCGCTTCCCCTCTCAGGTCCCCGGAGTTCACCTTCTTCTTCCTGGTGCATGTAAGTGCATTGTCCGTGTATAATGTGCTGTGCGGGGAGACACTAAGATCCTGCACCCGATATCCTGCATGTGTCGCTTCCCCGCTCAGGTCCCCGGAGTTCACCTTCTTCTTCCTGGTGCATGTAAGTGCATTGTCCGTGTATAATGGGCTGTGCGGGGAGTCACTAAGATCCTGCCCCCGATATCCTGCATGTGTCGCTTCCCCGCTCAGGTCCCTGGAGTTCACCTTCTTCTTTCTGGTGCATGTAAGTGCATTGTCCGTGTATAATGCGCGTTGTGGGGAGTCACTAAGATCCTGCCCCCGATATCCTGCATGTGTCGCTTCCCCGCTCAGGTCCCTGGAGTTCACCTTCTTCTTCCTGGTGCATGTAAGTGCATTGTCTGTGTATAATGCGCTGTGCGGAGAGTCACTAAGATCGTGCACCCGATATCCTGCATGTGCCGCTTCCCCGCTCAGGTCCCTGGAGTTCACCTTCTTCTTCCTGGTGCATGTAAGTGCATTGTCCGTGTATAATGCGCTGTGCGGGGAGTCACTAAGATCGTGTGCCCGATATCCTGCATGTGTCACTTCCCCGCTCAGGTCCCTGGAGTTCACCTTCTTCTTCCTGGTGCATGTAAGTGCATTGTCTTGCGACACAAATTGAATCTTAAATCCCGCGCTCAGTCCGAATCAGTCGGTCAACATCTACCAAGAAATTGAGAAATTATGTTTTCTCCGTGTTTGCGTGGGTTTCCTCTGGGTCCTCCGGTTTTCTCCCACACTCCAAAACATACTGGTAGGTTGATTAGATTTTGAGCCGCTTCGGGGACAGGGACTGATCTGGCAAGTTCTGTGCAGCGCTGCAGTATCTGTGTGCTCTATATAAATAAAGGAATTATTATTATTATTATTACCCCTGCAATCATTAAACTTGACTCATCTCAAGTGAAAACAAGGCGAGAAGAGTCATATTTGTCCGACTTTGGGGAAGATTTTTTTTAGGTTAACTTTTAGCTTTAAGACTTAAAATGAGGGAAAATTCTAGAAATGACATTTCCTCCCCCTCCTCAGGGGGCTGAGAGGTTAGTGGGGTAACAGGTTTTCTGGTGACGGGTTCTCTGTACCTGTTAGTTTGCCCTGATAAGATTTTGGAGACTCACATCTTCGTCCCTTTTGATTGACACTTTAAGCCATGTAACATCCTTCTTCCCTGGAATGTAACATTGGAAACATGGAAATCTCCATCCGGCACGGAGTCACTTTTCCACATTCACTTGCGGAAGGTCTAGAATTTGTATCTTTCTATTGTTGTGGCTGAGACCCAGAGACGTTTGGGAACAAATGAGCTCCCAGGTGACAACCATCATATTTTTAGCCTGGGCGTCTCGCTGAGAGGGGAGACGGGCGGGAGATGCTCAAAGAGCTCAAGACGCTGGAGAACCAGCAGGTGAAGACGCCGCTCCCAGAAGAAAATTCTGCTCAGAACAATCTAAATTTCTCCTTATTCTTTAAAGACTAAATCCCAGAACTGAAATCCAAGGTAAGAGTTTTATACGTAAAATAATAGGTTCCGGTTTTTTATGACGTCCTGTACGGGTGCGGAGCTCTAGGGCTGCACAATTTACCATCAAATCCTTCATGATAAGCTGTAGGAATCTTCTAAAATTTGTTATCCATGACCTCGTTCCTTCTAAAATCAAATTTAATTATTATGCTAATGAGAGAGAAGGTCCCTGGGGGGTGTTACCACAGCCCCTCTGTGCTGTAGCTTCAAAAGCTGTTACACTGTATCCCCTCCCCCCTGCTCCCGCCTCACTTCCCTCCACCCTCTGCATGATGTTATCTCACACAGTGGGAGGGAGGAAGTAATCCTGCACAGTATAACAGTTTATGAAGCTACAGCATAGAGGAGTCCTGGTAACACCCTACAGGAGCTCTTCCAGCAGCTCATAAGCATAAATTTAAATTTAAATTTATTTAGGAGGCCATTGATAACAAATATCAGACGATTACCACAGTCCCGGTGCCTGGATTTATGAGTAAGAATCCCTGGTTTATCATGATGGATTTTGATGGTGGATTTCCTTTAAGACCTGACAGGTGCATAAATAACACAATGCTACACATAATAAACCCCCTCACCCTCTCCCAGCAGGGCTAAGCAAATACTACAGTGCAGCCCAAATACCACCCCAGAAATGACAAACAATACAGACCCTAGACCACGTAATAATACCATCAGACCCAAATATCCAGTCTGGACAATACATAATGATAATAATAATAATAATACATAATCATAATAATCTGTATTATGATAATAAGTAATTATACAGACCCCAGACCAGACAATAAATAATAATACAGAGGAGAGATGAAGTCGGAGATGTGGGGTGAAGAGGAGTGCCGGAGGTAAGTGCTTATTCTTTTATAATATTATAATAATACAGACCCCAGACCGGACAATAAAGAATAATACAGACCCCAGACCAGACAATAAAGAATAATACAGACCCCAGACCAGACAATAAAGAATAATACAGACCCCAGACCAGACAATTAAGAATAATACAGACCCCAGACCGAACAATAAAGAATAATACAGACCCCAGACCAGACAATTAAGAATAATACAGACCCCAGACCGGACAATACAGAATAATACAGACCCCAGACTGAACAATACAGAATAATACAGACCCCAGACTGAACAATAAAGAATAATACAGACCCCAGACCAGACAATTAAGAATAATACAGACCCCAGACCGGACAATACAGAATAATACAGACCCCAGACCGGACAATAAAGAAGAATACAGACCCCAGACTGAACAATAAAGAATAATACAGACCCCAGACCGGACAATACAGAATAATACAGACCAAAGACCAGACAATAAAGAAGAATACAGACCCCAGACCAGACAATAAAGAATAATACAGACACCAGACCGGACAATACAGAATAATACAGACCCCAGACCAGAAAATAAAGAATAATACAGACCCCAGACCTGACAATAAAGAATAATACAGACCCCAGACCTGACAATAAAGAATAATACAGACCCCAGACCTGACAATAAAGAATAATACAGACCCCAGACCTGACAATAAAGAATAATACAGACCCCAGACCAGTTAATATACAGTAAAACCTCAGAACAGTATAAATCGTCCAGACAGTAATTACTAATACGGGTTAGAAAGCCGGAAATAAATGTCAATATAGACCCTGCACCAGATCGCCGGATACAGATAGCACCACCATTCTATGCCAGAGGGGGCAGCCAACTGCTGGGTGCATAATGGGGTTGGAGACCCGCCTAGAGGCCCCCAATGTCTCCGTTCTGATTCAATAACCCTTCTAGATGATTGAACAGGGGAAATAAGGACAAATCAGTGTGATGTATGTGAGTGATCAGTTCATACATTACTATACTGCCCTACAATACATTACTATACCGCCCTACAATACATTACTATACCGCCCTACAATACATTACTATACCGCCCTACACTACATTACTATACCGCCCTACACTACATTACTATACCCCCCTACAATACATTACTATACCGCCCTACAATACATTACTATACCGCCCTACACTACATTACTATACCCCCCTACACTACATTACTATACCGCCCTACACTACATTACTATACCGCCCTACACTACATTACTATACCGCCCTACAATACATTACTATACCGCCCTACAATACATTACTATACCGCCCTACAATACATTACTATACCGCCCTACAATACATTACTATACCGCCCTACAATACATTACTATACTACCCTACAATACATTACTATACCCCCTACAATACATTACTATACCGCCCTACAATACATTACTATACCGCCCTACAATACATTACTATACCGCCCTACACTACATTACTATACCGCCCTACACTACATTACTATACTCCCTACAATACATTACTATACCGCCCTACAATACATTACTATACCCCCCTACACTACATTACTATACCCCCCTACACTACATTACTATACCGCCCTACACTACATTACTATACCCCCCTACACTACATTACTATACCCCCCTACACTACATTACTATACCGCCCTACACTACATTACTATACCGCCCTACAATACATTACTATACCGCCCTACAATACATTACTATACCGCCCTACACTACATTACTATACCGCCCTACACTACATTACTATACCCCCCTACAATACATTACTATACCGCCCTACAATACATTACTATACCGCCCTACACTACATTACTATACCCCCCTACACTACATTACTATACCGCCCTACACTACATTACTATACCGCCCTACAATACATTACTATACCGCCCTACAATACATTACTATACCGCCCTACAATACATTACTATACCGCCCTACAATACATTACTATACCGCCCTACAATACATTACTATACCCCCATACAATACATTACTATACTGCCCTACAATACATTACTATACTGCCCTACAATACATTACTATACCCCCCTACACTACATTACTATACCGCCCTACAATACATTACTATACCCCTCTACACTACATTACTATACCCCCCTACAATACATTACTTTACCCCCTACAATACATTACTATACCACCCTACAATACATTACTATACTGCCCTACAATACATTACTATACCCCCCTACACTACATTACTATACCCCCCTACAATACATTACTATACCGCCCTACAATACATTACTATACCCCCCTACAATACATTACTATACTGCCCCTCCACTACATTACTATACCGCCCTACAATACATTACTATACCGCCCTACACTACATTACTATACCCCCCTACACTACATTACTATACCCCCCTACACTACATTACTATAACCCCCTACACTACATTACTATACCCCCCTACACTACATTACTATACCGCCCTACACTACATTACTATACCGCCCTACACTACATTACTATACCCCCCTACACTACATTACTATACCGCCCTACACTACATTACTACACCGCCCTCCACTACATTACTATACCCCCCTACACTACATTACTATACCCCCCTACACTACATTACTATACCGCCCTACACTACATTACTATACCCCCCTACACTACATTACTATACCGCCCTACACTACATTACTACACCGGCCTCCACTACATTACTATACCCCCCTACAATACATTACTATACTGCCCCTCCACTACATTACTATACCGCCCTACAATACATTACTATACCGCCCTACACTACATTACTATACCCTCCTACACTACATTACTATACCCCCCTACACTACATTACTATACCGCCCTACACTACATTACTATACCCCCCTACACTACATTACTATACCGCCCTACACTACATTACTATACCCCCGTACAATACATTACTATACCCCCCTACACTACATTACTATACCCCCTACAATACATTACTATACCGCCCTACACTACATTACTATACCGCCCTACAATACATTACTATACCGTCCTACACTACATTACCATACCGTCCTACAATACATTACTATACCGCCCTACACTACATTACTATACCGCCCTACACTACATTACTATACCCCCTACACTACATTACTATACCGCCCTACACTACATTACTATACCCCCCTACAATACATTACTATACCCCCCTACAATACATTACTATACCGCCCTACAATACATTACTATACCCCCCTACACTACATTACTATACTGCCCTACACTACATTACTATACCCCCCTACACTACATTACTATACCCCCCTACACTACATTACTATACTGCCCTACAATACATTACTATAGCCCCCTACAATACATTACTATACCGCCCTACAATACATTACTATACCGCCCTACAGTACATTACTATACTCCCTACACTACATTACTATACTGCCCTACACTACATTACTATACCGCCCTACAATACATTACTATACCAATCTACAATACATTACTATACCCCCCTACACTACATTACTATACCCCCCTACACTACATTACTATACCCCCCTACACTACATTACTATACCGTCCTACACTACGTTACTATACCGTCCTACAATACATTACTATACCGCCCTACACTACATTACTATACCGCCCTACAATACATTACTATACCGCCCTACAATACATTATTATACTGCCCTACAATACATTACTATACTCCCTACAATACATTACTATACCGCCCTACAATACATTACTATACCCCCCTACACTACATTACTATACCCCCCTACACTACATTACTATACCGCCCTACACTACATTACTATACCCCCCTACACTACATTACTATACCCCCCTACACTACATTATTATACCGCCCTACACTACATTACTATACCGCCCTACAATACATTACTATACCGCCCTACAATACATTACTATACCGCCCTACACTACATTACTATACCGCCCTACACTACATTACTATACCCCCCTACAATACATTACTATACCGCCCTACAATACATTACTATACCGCCCTACACTACATTACTATACCCCCCTACACTACATTACTATACCGCCCTACACTACATTACTATACCGCCCTACAATACATTACTATACCGCCCTACAATACATTACTATACCGCCCTACAATACATTACTATACCGCCCTACAATACATTACTATACCCCCATACAATACATTACTATACTGCCCTACAATACATTACTATACTGCCCTACAATACATTACTATACCCCCCTACACTACATTACTATACCGCCCTACAATACATTACTATACCCCTCTACACTACATTACTATACCCCCCTACAATACATTACTTTACCCCCTACAATACATTACTATACCACCCTACAATACATTACTATACCGCCCTACAGTACATTACTATACTCCCTACACTACATTACTATACTGCCCTACACTACATTACTATACCGCCCTACAATACATTACTATACCAATCTACAATACATTACTATACCCCCCTACACTACATTACTATACCCCCCTACACTACATTACTATACCCCCCTACACTACATTACTATACCGTCCTACACTACGTTACTATACCGTCCTACAATACATTACTATACCGCCCTACACTACATTACTATACCGCCCTACAATACATTACTATACCGCCCTACAATACATTATTATACTGCCCTACAATACATTACTATACTCCCTACAATACATTACTATACCGCCCTACAATACATTACTATACCCCCCTACACTACATTACTATACCCCCCTACACTACATTACTATACCGCCCTACACTACATTACTATACCCCCCTACACTACATTACTATACCCCCCTACACTACATTATTATACCGCCCTACACTACATTACTATACCGCCCTACAATACATTACTATACCGCCCTACAATACATTACTATACCGCCCTACACTACATTACTATACCGCCCTACACTACATTACTATACCCCCCTACAATACATTACTATACCGCCCTACAATACATTACTATACCGCCCTACACTACATTACTATACCCCCCTACACTACATTACTATACCGCCCTACACTACATTACTATACCGCCCTACAATACATTACTATACCGCCCTACAATACATTACTATACCGCCCTACAATACATTACTATACCGCCCTACAATACATTACTATACCCCCATACAATACATTACTATACTGCCCTACAATACATTACTATACTGCCCTACAATACATTACTATACCCCCCTACACTACATTACTATACCGCCCTACAATACATTACTATACCCCTCTACACTACATTACTATACCCCCCTACAATACATTACTTTACCCCCTACAATACATTACTATACCACCCTACAATACATTACTATACTGCCCTACAATACATTACTATACCCCCCTACACTACATTACTATACCCCCCTACAATACATTACTATACCGCCCTACAATACATTACTATACCCCCCTACAATACATTACTATACTGCCCCTCCACTACATTACTATACCGCCCTACAATACATTACTATACCGCCCTACACTACATTACTATACCCCCCTACACTACATTACTATACCCCCCTACACTACATTACTATACCCCCCTACACTACATTACTATACCCCCCTACACTACATTACTATACCGCCCTACACTACATTACTATACCGCCCTACACTACATTACTATACCCCCCTACACTACATTACTATACCGCCCTACACTACATTACTACACCGCCCTCCACTACATTACTATACCCCCCTACACTACATTACTATACCCCCCTACACTACATTACTATACCGCCCTACACTACATTACTATACCCCCCTACACTACATTACTATACCGCCCTACACTACATTACTACACCGGCCTCCACTACATTACTATACCCCCCTACAATACATTACTATACTGCCCCTCCACTACATTACTATACCGCCCTACAATACATTACTATACCGCCCTACACTACATTACTATACCCTCCTACACTACATTACTATACCCCCCTACACTACATTACTTTACCGCCCTACACTACATTACTATACCCCCCTACACTACATTACTATACCGCCCTACACTACATTACTATACCCCCGTACAATACATTACTATACCCCCCTACACTACATTACTATACCCCCTACAATACATTACTATACCGCCCTACACTACATTACTATACCGCCCTACAATACATTACTATACCGTCCTACACTACATTACTATACCGTCATACAATACATTACTATACCGCCCTACACTACATTACTATACCGCCCTACACTACATTACTATACCCCCTACACTACATTACTATACCGCCCTACACTACATTACTATACCCCCCTACAATACATTACTATACCCCCCTACAATACATTACTATACCGCCCTACAATACATTACTATACCCCCCTACACTACATTACTATACTGCCCTACACTACATTACTATACCCCCCTACACTACATTACTATACCCCCCTACACTACATTACTATACTGCCCTACAATACATTACTATAGCCCCCTACAATACATTACTATACCGCCCTACAATACATTACTATACCGCCCTACAGTACATTACTATACTCCCTACACTACATTACTATACTGCCCTACACTACATTACTATACCGCCCTACAATACATTACTATACCAATCTACAATACATTACTATACCCCCCTACACTACATTACTATACCCCCCTACACTACATTACTATACCCCCCTACACTACATTACTATACCGTCCTACACTACGTTACTATACCGTCCTACAATACATTACTATACCGCCCTACACTACATTACTATACCGCCCTACAATACATTACTATACCGCCCTACAATACATTACTATACTGCCCTACAATACATTACTATACCGCCCTACAATACATTACTATACTGCCCTACACTACATTACTATACCGCCCTACACTACATTACTACACCCCCCTACACTACATTACTATACCGCCCTACACTACATTACTATACCCCCCTACACTACATTACTATACCGCCCTACAATACATTACTATACCCCCCTACACTACATTACTATACCCCCTACAATACATTACTATACCCCCCTACACTACATTACTATACCCCCCTACTATACATTACTATACCCCCCTACACTACATTACTATACCGCCCTACACTACATTACTATACCCCCCTACAATACATTACTATACCGCCCTACAATTCATTACTATACCGCCCTACAATACATTACTATACTGCCCTACACTACATTACTATACCGCCCTACACTACATTACTATACCCCCCTACAATACATTACTATACTGCACTACAGTACATTACTATACCCCCCTACACTACATTACTATACCCCCCTACACTACATTACAATACCGCCCTACAATACATTACTATACCGCCCTACACAACATTACTATACTGCCCTACACAACATTACTATACCGCCCTACAATACATTACTATACCGCCCTACACAACATTACTATACTGCCCTACACTACATTACTATACCGCCCTACACTACATTACTATACCGCCCTACAATACATTACTATACCCCCCTACACTACATTACTATACCCCCCTACACTACATTACTATACCCCCCTACAATACATTACTATACCGCCCTACAATACATTACTATACCGCCCTACACTACATTACTATACCGCCCTACAATACATTACTATACCCCCGTACAATACATTACTATACCCCCCTACACTACATTACTATACCCCCCTACAATACATTACTATACCGCCCTACACTACATTACTATACCGCCCTACAATACATTACTATACCGTCCTACACTACATTACTATACCGTCCTACAATACATTACTATACCGCCCTACACTACATTACTATACCGCCCTACACTACATTACTATAGCCCCCTACAATACATTACTATACCGCCCTACAATACATTACTATACCGCCCTACAGTACATTACTATACTCCCTACACTACATTACTATACTGCCCTACACTACATTACTATACCGCCCTACAATACATTACTATACCAATCTACAATACATTACTATACCCCCCTACACTACATTACTATACCCCCCTACACTACATTACTATACCCCCCTACACTACATTACTATACCGCCCTACACTACGTTACTATACCGTCCTACAATACATTACTATACCGCCCTACACTACATTACTATACCGCCCTACAATACATTACTATACCGCCCTACAATACATTACTATACCCCCCTATACTACATTACTATACCCCCCTACACTACATTACTATACCGCCCTACACTACATTACTATACCCCCCTACACTTCATTACTATACCGCCCTACACAACATTACTATACCCCCCTACACTACATTACTATACTGCCCTACAATACAATACTATACCGCCCTACAATACATTACTATACTGCCCTACACTACATTACTATACCGCCCTACACTACATTACTATACCCCCCTACAATACATTACTATACCGCCCTACAATACATTACTATACCGCCCTACAATACATTACTATACTGCCCTACACTACATTACTATACCGCCCTACACTACATTACTATACCCCCCTACAATACATTACTATACTGCACTACAATATATTACTATACCCCCCTACACTACATTACTATACCCCCTACACTACATTACTATACCGCCCTACAATACATTACTATACCGCCCTACAATACATTACTATACCGCCCTACACAACATTACTATAACGCCCTACACAACATTACTATACTGCCCTACACTACATTACTATACCGCCCTACACTACATTACTATACCGCCCTACAATACATTACTATACCCCCCTACACTACATTACTATACCCCCCTACACTACATTACTATACCCCCCTACAATACATTACTATACTGCCCTACAATACATTACTATACCCCCCTACACTACATTACTATACCCCCCTACAATACATTACTATACCGCCCTACACTACATTACTATACCGCCCTACACTACATTACTATACCGCCCTACAATACATTACTATACTGCCCTACAGTACATTACTATACCCCCTACAATACATTACTATACCGCCCTACTATACATTACTATACTGCTCTATAATACATTACTATACCGCCCTACACTACATTACTATACCCCCCTACTATACATTACTATACCCCCCTACACTACATTACTATACCGCCCTACACTACATTACTATACCCCCCTACAATACATTACTATACCGCCCTACAATTCATTACTATACCGCCCTACAATACATTACTATACTGCCCTACACTACATTACTATACCGCCCTACACTACATTACTATACCCCCCTACAATACATTACTGTACTGCACTACAGTACATTACTATACCCCCCTACACTACATTACTATACCCCCCTACACTACATTACAATACCGCCCTACAATACATTACTATACCGCCCTACACAACATTACTATACTGCCCTACACAACATTACTATACCGCCCTACAATACATTACTATACCGCCCTACACAACATTACTATACCGCCCTACACAACATTACTATACTGCCCTACACTACATTACTATACCGCCCTACACTACATTACTATACCGCCCTACAATACATTACTATACCCCCCTACACTACATTACTATACCCCCCTACACTACATTACTATACCCCCCTACAATACATTACTATACCGCCCTACAATACATTACTATACCGCCCTACACTACATTACTATACCGCCCTACAATACATTACTATACCCCCGTACAATACATTACTATACCCCCCTACACTACATTACTATACCCCCCTACAATACATTACTATACCGCCCTACACTACATTACTATACCGCCCTACAATACATTACTATACCGTCCTACACTACATTACTATACCGTCCTACAATACATTACTATACCGCCCTACACTACATTACTATACCGCCCTACACTACATTACTATAGCCCCCTACAATACATTACTATACCGCCCTACAATACATTACTATACCGCCCTACAGTACATTACTATACTCCCTACACTACATTACTATACTGCCCTACACTACATTACTATACCGCCCTACAATACATTACTATACCAATCTACAATACATTACTATACCCCCCTACACTACATTACTATACCCCCCTACACTACATTACTATACCCCCCTACACTACATTACTATACCGCCCTACACTACGTTACTATACCGTCCTACAATACATTACTATACCGCCCTACACTACATTACTATACCGCCCTACAATACATTACTATACCGCCCTACAATACATTACTATACTGCCCTACAATACATTACTATACCGCCCTACAATACATTACTATACTGCCCTACACTACATTACTATACCGCCCTACACTACATTACTATACCCCCCTACAATACATTACTATACCGCCCTACAATACATTACTATACCGCCCTACAATACATTACTATACCGCCCTACAATACATTACTATACTGCCCTACACTACATTACTATACCGCCCTACACTACATTACTATACCCCCCTACAATACATTACTATACTGCACTACAATATATTACTATACCCCCCTACACTACATTACTATACCCCCCTACACTACATTACTATACCGCCCTACAATACATTACTATACCGCCCTACACAACATTACTATACCGCCCTACAATACATTACTATACCGCCCTACAATACATTACTATACCGCCCTACACAACATTACTATACCGCCCTACACAACATTACTATACTGCCCTACACTACATTACTATACCGCCCTACACTACATTACTATACCGCCCTACAATACATTACTATACCCCCCTACACTACATTACTATACCCCCCTACACTACATTACTATACCCCCCTACAATACATTACTATACTGCCCTACAATACATTACTATACCCCCTACACTACATTACTATACCCCCCTACACTACATTACTATACCCCCCTACAATACATTACTATACCGCCCTACACTACATTACTATACCGCCCTACACTACATTACTATACCGCCCTACAATACATTACTATACTGCCCTACAGTACATTACTATACCCCCTACAATACATTACTATACCGCCCTACTATACATTACTATACTGCTCTATAATACATTACTATACCGCCCTACAATACATTACTATACTGCCCTACAATACATTACTATACCGCCCTTCAATACATCACTATACCCCCCTACACTACATTACTATACCACCCAACAATACATTACTATACTGCCCTACAGTACATTACTATGCCCCCCTACACTACATTACTATACCCCCCTACACTACATTACTATACCCCCCTACACTACATTACTATACCGTCCTACAATACATTACTATACTGCCCTACAGTACATTACTATACCGCCCTACAATACATTACTATACCCCCCTACACTACATTACTATACCGCCCTACAATACATTACTATACCGTCCTACACTACATTACTATACCCCCCTACACTACATTACTATACCGCCCTACAATACATTACTATACCGCCCTACAATACATTACTATACCCCCCTACACTACATTACTATACCGCCCTACAATACATTACTATACCGCCCTACAATACTTTACTATACCCCCCTACACTACAATACTATACCGCCCTACACTACATTACTATACCCCCTACATTACATTACTATACCCCCCTACAATACATTACTATACCCCCCTACAATACATTACTATACTGCCCTACAATACATTACTATACCGCCCTACAATATATTACTATACCCCCTACAATACATTACTATACCCCCCTACTATACATTACTATACCCCCCTACACTACATTACTATACCGCCCTACAATACATTACTATACCGCCCTACAATACTTTACTATACCCCCCTACACTACAATACTATACCGCCCTACACTACATTACTATACCCCCTACATTACATTACTATACCCCCCTACAATACATTACTATACCCCCCTACAATACATTACTATACTGCCCTACAATACATTACTATACCGCCCTACAATATATTACTATACCCCCTACAATACATTACTATACCCCCCTACTATACATTACTATACCCCCCTACACTACATTACTATACCGCCCTACACTACATTACTATACCCCCCTACAATACATTACTATTCCCCCCTACAATACATTACTATACCGCCCTACACTACATTACTATACCGCCCTACAATACATTACTATACTGCCCTACAATACATTACTATACCGCCCTACAATATATTACTATACCCCCTACAATACATTACTATACCCCCCTACAATACATTACTATACCGCCCTACACTACATGACTATACCCCCTACACTACATTACTATACCCCCCTACAATACATTAATATACCCCCCAACAATACATTACTATTTCGCCCTACACTACATTACTATACCCCCCTACACTACATTACTATACCGCCCTACAATACATTACTATACTGCCCTACACTACATTACTATACCCCCCTACACAACATTACTATACCGCCCTACTATACATTACTATACCGCCCTACACTACATTACTATACCGCCCTACACTACATTACTATACCGCCCTACAATACATTACTATACCCCCTACAATACATTACTATACCGCCCTACAATACATTACTATACCGCCCTACAATACATTACTATACTGCCCTACAATACAACACTATACCCCCCTACAATACATTACTATATCTCCCTACACTAAATTACTATACCGTCCTACACTACATTACTATACCGCCCTACAATACATTACTATACAGCCCTACACTACATTACTATACCGCCCTACAATACATTACTATACCGCCCTACACTACATTACTATACCGTCCTACACTACATTACTATACCGCCCTACAATACATTACTATACAGCCCTACACTACATTACTATACCGTCCTACACTACATTACTATACCCCCCTACACTACATTACTATACCGCCCTACAATACATTACTATACCGTCCTACACAACATTACTATACCGCCCTACAATACATTACTATACCGTCCTACACAACATTACTATACCGCCCTACACTACATTACTATACTGCCCCTCCACTACATTAATATACTGCCCTACACTACATTACTATACTGCCCCTACACTGCATTACTATACCGCCCTACACTACATTACTATACCGCCCTACACTACATTACTATACCACCCTACACTACATTACTATACCGCCATACAATACATTACTAAACCCCCTACACTACATTACTATACCACCCTACACTACATTACTATACCGCCCTACAATACATTACTATACCAATCTACAATACATTACTATACCCCTCTACAATACATTACTATACCCCCCTACAATACATTACTATACTGCCCTACACTACATTACTATACCGCCCTACAATACATTACTATACCAATCTACAATACATTACTATACCCCTCTACAATACATTACTATACCCCCCTACTATACATTACTATACCGCCCTACAATACATTACTATACCCCCCTATACTACATTACTATACCGCCCTACACTACATTACTATACCCCCCTACTATACATTACTATACCGCCCTACAATACATTACTATA
This sequence comes from Engystomops pustulosus, assembly GCF_040894005.1. Classification (NCBI taxonomy): domain Eukaryota; kingdom Metazoa; phylum Chordata; class Amphibia; order Anura; family Leptodactylidae; genus Engystomops; species Engystomops pustulosus. The sequence goes on along the minus strand of NC_092415.1, from coordinate 9,410,075 downwards.
CCCCCCTACACTACATTACTATACCGCCCTACACTACATTACTATACCCACCTACACTACATTACTATACCCCCCTACACTACATTACTATACCCCCCTACTATACATTACTATACCGCTCTACAATACATTACTATACCGCCCTACTACGCTACATTACTATACCCCCCTACACTACATTACTATACCCCCCTAAACTACATTACTATACCACCCTACACTACATTACTATACCGCCCTACAATACATTACTATACCGCCCTACACTACATTACTATACCACCCTACACTACATTACTATACTGCCCTACAATACATTACTATACCGCCCTACAATACATTACTATACCGCCCTACACTACATTACTATACCCCCCTACAATACATTACTATACCCCCCTACAATACATTACTATACCCCCCTACAATACATTACTATACTGCCCTACAATACATTACTATACCCCCCTACACTACATTACTATATCGCCCTACACTACATTAATCTACCACCCTACACTACATTACTATACTGCCCTACACTACATTACTATACCGCCCTACACTACATTACTATACCATCCTTCACTAAATTACTATACCGCCCTACACTACATTACTATACCGCCCTTCACTACATTACTATACCCCCATACACTACATTACTATACCGCCCTACAATACATTACTATACCGCCCTACAATACATTACTATACCGCCCTTCACTACATTACGATACCCCCCTACAATACATTACTATACCGCACTACAATACATTACTATACTGCCCTACACTACATTACTATACCGCCCTACACTACATTACTATACCATCCTTCACTACATTACTATACCACCCTACACTACATTACTATACCCCCCTACAATACATTACTATACCCCCCTACACTACATTACTATACCCCCCTACACTACATTACTATACCCCCCTACACTACATTACTATACCACCCTACACTACATTACTATACCCCCCTACTATACATTAATATACCGCCCTACACTACATTACTATACCGCCCTACACTACATTTCTATACCCCCCTACACTACATTACAATACCCCCTACACTACATTACTATACCCCCCTACACTTCATTACTATACCGCCCTACACTACATTACTATACCCCCCTACAATACATTACTATACCCCCCTACACTACATTACTATACCCCCCTACACTACATTACTATACCACCCTACACTACATTACTATACCCCCCTACTATACATTAATATACCGCCCTACACTACATTACTATACCGCCCTACACTACATTACTATACCCCCCTACACTACATTACTATACCCCCCTACAATACATTACTATGCCCCCCTACACTACATTACTATACCCCCTTACACTACATTACAATGCCGCCCTACAATACATTACTATACCCTCCTACACTACATTACTATACCGCCCTACTATACATTACTATACTGCCCTACACTACATTACTATACCGCCCTACACTACATTATTATACCCCCCTACACTACATTACTATACCCCCCTACAATACATTACTATACCCCCCTACACTACATTACTATACCCCCCTACAATACATTACTATACCGCCCTACAATACATTACTATACCCCCCTACCCTACATTACTATACCCCCCTACACTACATTACTATACCGCTCTACAATACATTACTATACCCCCCTACACTACATTACTATACCCCCCTACACTACATTACTATACCGCCCTACACTACATTACTATACCGCCCTACAATACATTACTATACCCCCCTACAATACATTACTATACTGCCCTACACTACATTACTATACCCCCCTACACTACATTCCTATACCGCCCTACTATACATTACTATACCGCCCTACAATACATTACTATACCGCCCTACACTACATTACTATACCCCCCTACACTACATTACTATACCGCCCTACACTACATTACTATACCCCCCTACAATACATTACTATACCCCCCTACACTACATTACTATACCCCCCTACAATACATTACTATACCGCCCTACAATACATTACTATACCCCCCTACCCTACATTACTATACCCCCCTACACTACATTACTATACCGCTCTACAATACATTACTATACCCCCCTACACTACATTACTATACCCCCCTACACTACATTACTATACCGCCCTACACTACATTACTATACTGCCCTACACTACATTACTATACCCCCCTACACTACATTACTATACCGCCCTACTATACATTACTATACCGCCCTACAATACATTACTATACCGCCCTACACTACATTACTATACCCCCCTACACTACATTACTATACCGCCCTACACTACATTACTATACCGCCCTACAAAACATTACTATAACCCCTACACTACATTACTATACCCCCCTACACTACATTACTATACCCCCGTACACTACATTACTATATCGCCCTACTATACATTACTACACCGCCCTCCACTACATTACTATACCCACCTACACTACATTACTATACCCCCCTACACTACATTACTATACCCCCTACTATACATTACTATACCGCCCTACAATACATTACTATACCACCCTACACTACATTACTATACCCCCCTACTATACATTAATATACCGCCCTACAATACATTACTATACCGCCCTTCACTACATTACTATACCGCCCTACAATACATTACTATACCCCCCTACACTACATTACTATACCCCCCTACACTACATTACTATACCCCCCTACACTACATTACTATACCACCCTACACTACATTACTATACCACCCTACACTACATTACTATACCCCCCTACACTACATTACTATACCCCCCTACACTACATTACTATACCCCCCTACACTACATTACTATACCGCCCTACAATACATTACTATACCCCCCTACACTACATTACTATACCACCCTACACTACATTACTATACCCCCCTACTATACATTAATATACCGCCCTACACTACATTACTATACCGCCCTACACTACATTACTATACCCCCCTACACTACAGTACAATACCCCCTACACTACATTACTATACCCCCCTACACTTCATTACTATACCGCCCTACACAACATTACTATACCCCCCTACACTACATTACTATGCCGCCCTACAATACATTACTATGCCCCCCTACACTACATTACTATACCCCCTTACACTACATTACAATACCGCCCTACAATACATTACTATACCCCCCTACACTACATTAATATACCGCCCTACTATACATTACTATACTGCCCTACACTACATTACTATACCGCCCTACAATACATTACTATACCCCCCTACCCTACATTACTATACCCCCCTACACTACATTACTATACCGCTCTACAATACATTACTATACCCCCCTACACTACATTACTATACCGCCCTCCACTACATTACTATACTGCCCTACACTACATTACTATACCCCCCTACACTACATTACTATACCGCCCTACTATACATTACTATACCGCCCTACAATACATTACTATACCGCCCTACACTACATTACTATACCCCCCTACACTACATTACTATACCGCCCTACACTACATTACTATACCGCCCTACAAAACATTACTATACCCCCTAAACTGCATTACTAAACCCCTACACTACATTACTATACCCCCCTACACTACATTACTATACCCCCCTACACTACATTACTATACCCCCCTACACTACATTACTATCCCGCCCTACTATACATTACTACACCGCCCTCCACTACATTACTATACCCACCTACACTACATTACTATACCGCCCTACAATACATTACTATACCCCCGTACAATACATTACTATACCACCCTACACTACATTACTACACCGCCCTCCACTACATTATTATACCCACCTACACTACATTACTATACCGCCCTACAATACATTACTATACCCCCCTACAGTACATTACTATACCCCCCTACACTACATTACTTTAACCGCCCTACAATACATTACTATACCGCCCTACAATACATTACTATACTGCCCTACAATACATTACTATACTGCCCTACACTATATTACTATACCGCCCTACACTACATTACTATACCTCTCTACACTACATTACTATACTGCCCTACAATACATTACTATACCCCCCTACACTACATTACTATACCGCCCTACAATACATTACTATACCGCCCTACAATACATTACTATACCCCCCTACACTACATTACTATACTGCCCTACACTACATTACTATACCGCCCTACACTACATTACTATACCTCCCTACACTACATTACTATACCGCCATACAATACATTACTATACCGCCCTACACTACATTACTATACCCCCTACAATACATTACTATACCACCCTACACTACATTACTATACCGCCCTACAAAACATTACTATACTGCCCTACACTACATTACTATACCGCCCTACAATACGTTACTATACCGCCCTTCACTACTTTACTATACCCCCCTACAATACATTACTATACCCCCTTACAATACATTACTATACCCCCTACACTACATTACTATACTGCCCTACAATACATTACTATACCAATCTACAATACATTACTATACCCCCTACAATACATTACTATACCCCCCTACTATACATTACTATACCCCCCTACACTACATTACTATAGCCCCCTACAATACATTACTATACCACTCTACAATACATTACTATACCCCCCTTCACTACATTACTATACCGCCCTACACTACATTACTATACCGCCCTACACTACATTACTATACCCCCCTACAATACATTACTATACCGCCCTACAATACATTACTATACCGCCCTATACTACATTACTATACCACCCTACAATACATTACTATACCGCCCTACAATACATTACTATACCCCCCTACACTACATTACTATACTGCCCTACACTTCATTACTATACCGCCCTACACTACATTACTATACCTCCCTACACTACATTACTATACCCCCTACAATACATTACTATACCACCCTACACTACATTACTATACCCCCCTACACTACATTACTATACCGCCCTACACTACATTACTATACCGCCCTACACTACATTACTATACCGCCCTACAATACATTACTATACCGCCCTTCACTACATTACTATACCTCCCTACACTACATTACTATACCCCCTACAATACATTACTATACCTCCCTACACTACATTACTATACCGTCCTACACTACATTACTATACCGCCCTACAATACATTACTATACCGCCCTTCACTACATTACTATACCACCCTACACTACATTACTATACCCCCCTACACTACATTACTATACCGCCCTACTGTACATTACTATACCGCCCTACACTACATTACTATACCGCCCTACAATACATTACTATACCGCCCTACACTACATTACTATACCTCCCTACACTACATTACTTTACCCCCTACAATACATTACTATACCACCCTAAACTACATTACTATACCCCCCTACACTACATTACTATACCGCCCTACACTACATTACTATACCTCCCTACAATACATTACTATACCCCCTACAATACATTACTATACCACCCTACACTACATTACTATACCCCCCTACACTACATTACTATACCGCCCTACACTACATTACTATACCGCCCTACACTACATTACTATACCCCCCTACACTACATTACTATACCGCCCTACACTACATTACTATACCCCCCTACACTACATTACTATACCGCCCTACAAAACATTACTATACTGCCCTACACTACATTACTATACCGCCCTACAATACATTACTATACCGCCCTTCACTACTTTACTATACCCCCCTACAATACATTACTATACCCCCCTACAATACATTACTATACCCCCTACACTACATTACTATACCGCCCTACAATACATTACTATACCAATCTACAATACATTACTATACCCCCTACAATACATTACTATACCCCCCTACTATACATTACTATACCGCCCTACAATACATTACTATACCCCCTACACTACATTACTATACCGCCCTACACTACATTACTATACCCCCTACAATATATTACTATACCGCCCTACTATACATTACTATACCGCCCTACAATACATTACTATACCCCCTACAATACATTACTATACCCCCCTACACTACATTACTATACCGCCCTACAATACATTACTATACCGCCCTACACTACATTACTATACCCCGCTACAATACATTACTATAACGCCCTACACTACATTACTATACCGTCCTACAATACATTACTATACCCCCCTACACTACATTACTATACCGCCCTACACTACATTACTATACCCCCTACACTACATTACTATACCCCCCTACACTACATTACTATACCCCCCTACACTACATTACTATACCACCCTACACTACATTACTATACCGCCCTACAATACATTACTATACCGCCCTACAATACATTATTATACTGCCCTACACTACATTGCTATACCGCCCTACAATACATTACTATACTGCTCTACACTACATTACTATACCGTCCTACAATACATTACTATACCCCCCTACACTACATTACTATACCCCCCTACAATACATTACTATACCCCCCTACACTACATTACTATACCGCCCTACAATACATTACTATACTGCCCTACACTACATTACTATACCGCCCTACAATACATTACTATACCCCCCTACCCTACATTACTATACCCCCCTACACTACATTACTATACCGCTCTACAATACATTACTATACCCCCCTACACTACATTACTATACCGCCCTACACTACATTACTATACTGCCCTACACTACATTACTATACCCCCCTACACTACATTACTATACCGCCCTACTATACATTACTATACCGCCCTACAATACATTACTATACCGCCCTACACTACATTACTATACCCCCCTACACTACATTACTATACCGCCCTACACTACATTACTATACCGCCCTACACTACATTACTATACCGCCCTACAAAACATTACTATACCCCCTAAACTGCATTACTATACCCCCTACACTACATTACTATACCCCCCTACACTACATTACTATACCCCCTTACACTACATTACTATACCGCCCTACTATGCATTACTATACCCACCTACACTACATTACTATACCGCCCTACAATACATTACTATACCCCCGTACAATACATTACTATACCGCCCTACACTACATTACTACACTGCCCTCCACTACATTATTATACCCACCTACACTACATTACTATACCGCCCTACAATACATTACTATACCCCCCTACAATACATTACTATACCCCCCTACACTACATTACTTTAACCGCCCTACAATACATTACTATACCGCCCTACAATACATTACTATACTGCCCTACAATACATTACTATACTGCCCTACACTATATTACTATACCGCCCTACACTACATTACTATACCTCTCTACACTACATTACTATACTGCCCTACAATACATTACTATACCCCCCTACACTACATTACTATACCGCCCTACAATACATTACTATACCGCCCTACAATACATTACTATACCCCCCTACACTACATTACTATACTGCCCTACACTACATTACTATACTGCCCTACACTACATTACTATACCTCCCTACACTACATTACTATACCGCCATACAGTACATTACTATACCGCCCTACACTACATTACTATACCCCCTACAATACATTACTATACCACCCTACACTACATTACTATACCGCCCTACAAAACATTACTATACTGCCCTACACTACATTACTATACTGCCCTACAATACGTTACTATACTGCCCTACAATACATTACTATACCAATCTACAATACATTACTATACCCCCTACAATACATTACTATACCGCCCTACACTACATTACTATACCGCCCTACACTACATTACTATACCGCCCTACACTACATTACTATACCGCCCTACACTACATTACTATACCCCCCTACACTACATTACTATACCGCCCTACACTACATTACTATACCCCTTACAATACATTACTATACCCCCCTACTATACATTACTATAGCGCCCTACAATACATTACTATACCGCCCTACACTACATTACTATACCCCCTACAATATATTACTATACCGCCCTACAGTACATTGCTATACCACCCTACAATACATTACTATACCCCCTACAATACATTACTATACCGTCCTACAATACATTACTATACCCCCCTACACTACATTACTATACCGCCCTACAATACATTACTATACTGCCCTACACTACATTACTATACCGCCCTACAATACATTACTATACTGCTCTACACTACATTACTATACCGTCCTACAATACATTACTATACCCCCCTACACTACATTACTATACCCATTAACAATACATTACTATACCCCCCTACACTACATTACTATACCGCCCTACAATACATTACTATACTGCCCTACACTGCATTACTATACCGCCCTACACTACATTACTATAACCCCTACACTACATTACTATACCCCCCTACACTACATTACTATACCCCCCTACAATACATTACTATACCGTCCTACACTACATTACTATACCGCCCTACACTACATTACTATACCACCCTAACACTACATTACTATACCCCCCTACACTACATTACTATACCGCCCTACACTACATTACTATACCGCCCTACAATATATTACTATACCGCTCTATAATACATTACTATACCGCCCTACACTACATTACTATACCGCCCTACACTACATTACTATACCACCCTAACACTACATTACTATACTGCCCTACACTACATTACTATACTGCCCTACACTACATTACTATACCCCCCTACAATACATTACTATACCCCCCTACAATACATTACTATACCGCCCTACACTACATTACTATACCGTCCTACAATACATTACTATACCGCCCTACTATACATTACTATACCGCTCTATAATACATTACTATACCGCCCTACACTACATTACTATACCGCCCTACACTACATTACTATACCGCCCTACAATACATTACTATACCCCCCTACTATACATTACTATACCCCCCTACAATACATTACTATACCCCCTACACTACATTACTATACCCCCCTACTATACATTACTATACCCCCCTACAATACATTACTATAACCCCCTACAATACATTACTATACCGCCCTACACTACATTACAATACCGCCCTACAATACATTACTATACCGCCTTACACTACATTACTATAACCCCCTACAATACATTACTATAATGCCCTACACTACATTACTATACCGCCCTACAATACATTACTATACCGCCCTACACTACATTACTATAACCCCCTACAATACATTACTATAATGCCCTACAATACATTACTATACCGCCCTACACTACATTACTATACCGTCCTACACTACATTACTATACCGCCCTACAATACATTACTATACAGCCCTACACTACATTACTATACCGTCCTACACTACATTACTATACCCCCCTACACTACATTACTATACCGCCCTACAATACATTACTATACCGTCCTACACAACATTACTATACCGCCCTACACTACATTACTATACCGCCCTACACTACATTACTATACCACCCTACACTACATTACTATACCGCCATACAATACATTACTAAACCCCCTACACTACATTACTATACCACCCTACACTACATTACTATACCGCCCTACAATACATTACTATACCAATCTACAATACATTACTATACCCCTCTACAATACATTACTATACCCCCCTACAATACATTACTATACTGCCCTACACTACATTACTATACCGCCCTACAATACATTACTATACCAATCTACAATACATTACTATACCCCTCTACAATACATTACTATACCCCCCTACTATACATTACTATACTGCCCTACAATACATTACTATACCCCCCTATACTACATTACTATACCGCCCTACACTACATTACTATACCCCCCTACTATACATTACTATACCGCCCTACAATACATTACTATACCCCCATACACTACATTACTATACCGCCCTACACTACATTACTATACCCCCCTACTATACATTACTATACCGCTCTACAATACATTACTATACCGCCCAACTACGCTACATTACTATACCCCCCTACACTACATTACTATACCCCCCTAACCTACATTACTATACCACCCTACACTACATTACTATACCGCCCTACAATACATTACTATACCGCCCTACACTACATTACTATACCACCCTACACTACATTACTATACTGCCCTACAATACATTACTATACCGCCCTACAATACATTACTATACCGCCCTACACTACATTACTGTACCCCCCTACAATACATTACTATACCCCCCTACAATACAATACTATACACCCCTACAATACATTACTATACTGCCCTACAATACATTACTATACACCCCTACACTACATTACTATATCGCCCTACACTACATAACTCTACCACCCTACACTACATTACTATACTGCCCTACACTACATTACTATACCGCCCTACACTACATTACTATACCATCCTTCACTAAATTACTATACCGCCCTACACTACATTACTATACCGCCCTTCACTACATTACTATACCCCCATACACTACATTACTATACCGCCCTACAATACATTACTATACCGCCCTACAATACATTACTATACCGCCCTTCACTACATTACGATACCCCCCTACAATACATTACTATACCGCACTACAATACATTACTATACTGCCCTACACTACATTACTATACCCCCCTACACTACATTACTATACCATCCTTCACTACATTACTATACCACCCTACACTACATTACTATACCCCCCTACAATACATTACTATACCCCCCTACACTACATTACTATACCCCCCTACACTACATTACTATACCCCCCTACACTACATTACTATACCACCCTACACTACATTACTATACCCCCCTACTATACATTAATATACCCCCCTACACTACATTACTATACCGCCCTACACTACATTACTATACCCCCCTACACTACATTACAATACCCCCTACACTGCATTATTATACCGCCCTACACTACATTACTATACCGCCCTACACTACATTACTATACCCCCCTACACTACATTACAATACCCCCTACACTACATTACTATACCCCCCTACACTTCATTACTATACCGCCCTACACTACATTACTATACCCCCCTACAATACATTACTATACCCCCCTACACTACATTACTATACCCCCCTACACTACATTACTATACCACCCTACACTACATTACTATACCCCCCTACACTACATTACTATACCCCCCTACACTACATTACTATACCCCCCTACACTACATTACTATACCCCCTTACACTACATTACAATACCGCCCTACAATACATTACTATACCCTACTACACTACATTACTATACCACCCTACTATACATTACTATACTGCCCTACACTACATTACTATACCGCCCTACACTACATTACTATACCCCCCTACACTACATTACTATACCCCCCTACAATACATTACTATACCCCCCTACACTACATTACTATACCCCCCTACAATACATTACTATACCGCCCTACACTACATTACTATACCGCCCTACTATACATTACTATACCGCCCTACAATACATTACTATACCGCCCTACACTACATTACTATACCCCCCTACACTACATTACTATACCGCCCTACACTACATTACTATACCGCCCTACAAAACATTACTATAACCCCTACACTACATTACTATAACCCCCTACACTACATTACTATACCCCCCTACACTACATTACTATATCGCCCTACTATACATTACTACACCGCCCTCCACTACATTACTATACCCACCTACACTACATTACTATACCCCCCTACACTACATTACTATACCCCCTACTATACATTACTATACCGCCCTACAATACATTACTATACCACCCTACACTACATTACTATACCCCCCTAGTATACATTAATATACCGCCCTACAATACAATACTATACCGCCCTTCACTACATTACTATACCGCCCTACAATACATTACTATACCCCCCTACACTACATTACTATACCCCCCTACACTACATTACTATACCCCCCTACACTACATTACTATACCACCCTACACTACATTACTATACCCCCCTACACTACATTACTATACCCCCCTACACTACATTACTATACCCCCCTACACTACATTACTATACCACCCTACACTACATTACTATACCCCCCTACTATACATTAATATACCGCCCTACACTACATTACTATACCGCCCTACACTACATTACTATACCCCCCTACACTACATTACAATACCCCCTACACTACATTACTATACCCCCCTACACTTCATTACTATACCGCCCTACAATACATTACTATACCCCCCTACACTACATTACTATACCGCCCTACACAACATTACTATACCCCCCTACACTACATCACTATACCGCCCTACAATACATTACTATACCGCCCTACACTACATTACTATACCGCCCTACACTACATTACTATACCCCCTTACACTACATTACAATACCGCCCTACAATACATTACTATACCCCCCTACACTACATTAATATACCGCCCTACTATACATTACTATACTGCCCTACACTACATTACTATACCGCCCTACAATACATTACTATACCCCCCTACCCTACATTACTATACCCCCCTACACTACATTACTATACCGCTCTACAATACATTACTATACCCCCCCTACACTACATTACTATACCGCCCTACACTACATTACTATACTGCCCTACACTACATTACTATACCCCCCTACACTACATTACTATACCGCCCTACTATACATTACTATACCGCCCTACAATACATTACTATACCGCCCTACACTACATTACTATACCCCCCTACACTACATTACTATACCGCCCTACACTACATTACTATACCGCCCTACAAAACATTACTATACCCCCTAAACTGCATTACTATACCCCCTACACTACATTACTATACCCCCCTACACTACATTACTATACCCCCCTACACTACATTACTATACCCCCCTACACTACATTACTATCCCGCCCTACTATACATTACTACACCGCCCTCCACTACATTACTATACCCACCTACACTACATTACTATACCGCCCTACAATACATTACTATACCCCCGTACAATACATTACTATACCGCCCTACACTACATTACTACACCGCCCTCCACTACATTATTATACCCACCTACACTACATTACTATACCGCCCTACAATACATTACTATACCCCCCTACAGTACATTACTATACCCCCCTACACTACATTACTTTAACCGCCCTACAATACATTACTATACCGCCCTACAATACACTACTATACTGCCCTACAATACATTACTATACTGCCCTACACTATATTACTATACCGCCCTACACTACATTACTATACCTCTCTACACTACATTACTATACTGCCCTACAATACATTACTATACCCCCCTACACTACATTACTATACCGCCCTACAATACATTACTATACCGCCCTACAATACATTACTATACCCCCCTACACTACATTACTATACTGCCCTACACTACATTACTATACCGCCCTACACTACATTACTATACCTCCCTACACTACATTACTATACCGCCATACAATACATTACTATACCGCCCTACACTACATTACTATACCCCCTACAATACATTACTATACCACCCTACACTACATTACTATACCGCCCTACAAAACATTACTATACTGCCCTACACTACATTACTATACCGCCCTACAATACGTTACTATACCGCCCTTCACTACTTTACTATACCCCCCTACAATACATTACTATACCCCCCTACAATACATTACTATACCCCCTACACTACATTACTATACTGCCCTACAATACATTACTATACCAATCTACAATACATTACTATACCCCCTACAATACATTACTATACCCCCCTACTATACATTACTATAGCGCCCTACAATACATTACTATACCGCCCTACACTACATTACTATACCGCCCTACACTACATTACTATACCCCCTACAATATATTACTATACCGCCCTACAATACATTGCTATACCGCCCTACAATAGATTACTATACCCCCTACAATACATTACTATACCGTCCTACAATACATTACTATACCCCCTACACTACATTACTATACCGCCCTACAATACATTACTATACTGCCCTACACTACATTACTATACCGCCCTACAATACATTACTATACTGCTCTACACTACATTACTATACCGTCCTACAATACATTACTATACCCCCCTACACTACATTACTATACCCCCTACAATACATTACTATACCCCCCTACACTACATTACTATACCGCCCTACAATACATTACTATACTGCCCTACACTGCATTACTATACCGCCCTACACTACATTACTATAACCCCTACACTACATTACTATACTACCCTACACTACATTACTATACCCCCCTACAATACATTACTATACCGTCCTACACTACATTACTATACCGCCCTACACTACATTACTATACCACCCTAACACTACATTACTATACCGCCCTACACTACATTACTATACCGCCCTACAATATATTACTATACCGCTCTATAATACATTACTATACTGCCCTACACTACATTACTATACCGCCCTACACTACATTACTATACCACCCTAACACTACATTACTATACCGCCCTACACTACATTACTATACCGTCCTACAATACATTACTATACCGCCCTACTATACATTACTCTACCGCTCTATAATACATTACTATACCGCCCTACACTACATTACTATACCGCCCTACAATACATTTTTATACCCTCCTACACTACATTACTATACCGCCCTACACTACATTACTATACCGCCCTAAAATACAATACTATACCCTCCTACACTACATTACTATACTGTCCTACAATACATTACTATACCGCCCTACTATATATTACTATACCGCCCTACAATACATTACTATACCCCCCTACACTACATTAATATACCGCCCTACTATACATTACTATACTGTACTACACTACATTACTAAACCGCCCTACAATACATTACTATACCCCCCTACCCTACATTACTATACCCCCCTACACTAAATAACTATACCGCTCTACAATACATTACTATACCCCCCTACACTACATTACTATACCCCCCTACACTACATTACTATACCGCCCTACAATACATTACTATACCCCTCTATACTACATTACTATACTGCCCTACAATACATTACTATACCGCCCTACAATACATTACTATACCGCCCTACACTACATTACTATACCCCCCTACAATACATTACTATACCCCCCTACAATACATTACTATACCCCCCTACAATACATTACTATACTGCCCTACAATACATTACTATACCCCCCTACACTACATTACTATATCGCCCTACACTACATTACTCTACCACCCTACACTACATTACTATACTGCCCTACACTACATTACTATACCGCCCTACACTACATTACTATACCATCCTTCACTAAATTACTATTCCGCCCTACACTACATTACTATACCGCCCTTCACTACATTACTATACCCCCATACACTACATTACTATACCGCCCTACAACACATTACTATACCGCCCTACAATACATTACTATACCGCCCTTCACTACATTACGATACCCCCCTACAATACATTACTATACCGCACTACAATACATTACTATACTGCCCTACACTACATTACTATACCCCCCTACACTACATTACTATACCTTCCTTCACTACATTACTATACCACCCTACACTACATTACTATACCCCCCTACAATACATTACTATACCCCCTACACTACATTACTATACCCCCCTACACTACATTACTATACCCCCCTACACAACATTACTATACCACCCTACACTACATTACTATACCCCCCTACTATACATTAATATACCCCCCTACACTACATTACTATACCGCCCTACACTACATTACTATACCCCCCTACACTACATTACAATACCCCCTACACTGCATTACTATACCGCCCTACACTACATTACTATACCGCCCTACACTACATTACTATACCCCCCTACACTACATTACAATACCCCCTACACTACATTACTATACCCCCCTACACTTCATTACTATACCGCCCTACACTACATTACAATACCCACCTACAAAACATTACTATACCCCCCTACACTACATTACTATACCCCCCTACACTACATTACTATACCACCCTACACTACATTACTATACCCCCCTACTATACATTAATATACCGCCCTACACTACATTACTATACCGCCCTACACTACATTACTATACCCCCCTACACTACATTACTATACCCCCCTACAATACATTACTATGCCCCCCTACACTACATTACTATACCCCCTTACACTACATTACAATACCGCCCTACAATACATTACTATACCCTCCTACACTACATTACTATACCGCCCTACTATACATTACTATACTGCCCTACACTACATTACTATACCGCCCTACACTACATTACTATACCCCCCTACACTACATTACTATACCCCCCTACAATACATTACTATACCCCCCTACACTACATTACTATACCCCCTTACAATACATTACTATACCGCCCTACACTACATTACTATACCGTCCTACTATACATTACTATACCGCCCTACAATACATTACTATACCGCCCTACACTACATTACTATACCCCCCTACACTACATTACTATACCGCCCTACACTACATTACTATACCGCCCTACAAAACATTACTATAACCCCTACACTACATTACTATACCCCCCTACACTACATTACTATACCCCCCTACACTACATTACTATATCGCCCTACTATACATTACTACACCGCCCTCCACTACATTAATATACCCACCTACACTACATTACTATACCCCCCTACACTACATTACTATACCCCCTACTATACATTACTATACCGCCCTACAATACATTACTATACCACCCTACACTACATTACTATACCCCCCTACTATACATTAATATACCGCCCTACAATACAATACTATACCGCCCTTCACTACATTACTATACCGCCCTACAATACATTACTATACCCCCCTAGACTACATTACTATACCCCCCTAAACTACATTACTATACCCCCCTACACTACATTACTATACCACCCTACACTACATTACTATACCCCCCTACACTACATTACTATACCCCCCTACACTACATTACTATACCCCCCTACACTACATTACTATACCCCCCTACACTACATTACTATACCGCCCTACAATACATTACCATACCCCCCTACACTACATTACTATACCACCCTACACTACATTACTATACCCCCCTACTATACATTAATATACCGCCCTACACTACATTACTATACCGCCCTACACTACATTACTATACCCCCCTACACTACATTACAATACCCCCTACACTACATTACTATACCCCCCTACACTTCATTACTATACCGCCCTACACAACATTACTATACCCCCCTACACTACATTACTATACCGCCCTACAATACATTACTATGCCCCCCTACACTACATTACTATACCCCCTTACACTACATTACAATACCGCCCTACAATACATTACTATACCCCCCTACACTACATTAATATACCGCCCTACTATACATTACTATACTGCCCTACACTACATTACTATACCGCCCTACAATACATTACTATACCCCCCCACCCTACATTACTATACCCCCCTACACTACATTACTATACCGCTCTACAATACATTACTATACCCCCCCTACACTACATTACTATACCGCCCTACACTACATTACTATACTGCCCTACACTACATTACTATACCCCCCTACACTACATTACTATACCGCCCTACTATACATTACTATACCGCCCTACAATACATTACTATACCCCCTAAACTGCATTACTATACCCCCTACACTACATTACTATACCCCCCTACACTACATTACTATACCCCCCTACACTACATTACTATACCCCCCTACACTACATTACTATCCCGCCCTACAATATATTACTATACCGCTCTATAATACATTACTATACCGCCCTACACTACATTACTATATCGCCCTACACTACATTACTATACCACCCTAACTTTACATTACTATACCGCCCTACACTACATTACTATACCGTCCTACAACCCATTACTATACCGCCCTACTATACATTACTCTACCGCTCTATAATACATTACTATACCCCCCTACACTACATTACTATACCGCCCTACAATACATTTTTATACCCTCCTACACTACATTACTATACCGCCCTACAATACATTACTATACCGCCCTACAATACATTACTATACCGCCCTACAATACATTACTATACCCCCCTACAATACATTACTATACCCCCCTAAAATACATTACTATACCCCCCTACACTACATTACTATACCACCCTACACTACATTACTATACCCCGCTACACTACATTACTATACCACCCTACACTACATTACTATACCCCCCTACACTACATTACTATACCGCCCTACACTACATTACTATACCGCCCTACACTACATTACTATACCGCCCTACTACGCTACATTACTATACCGCCCTACACTACATTACTATACCCCCCTACAATACATTACTATACCGCCCTACAATACATTACTATACCGCCCTATACTACATTACTATACCACCCTACAATACATTACTATACCGCCCTACAATACATTACTATACCCCCCTACACTACATTACTATACTGCCCTACACTTCATTACTATACAGCCCTACACTACATTACTATACCTCCCTACACTACATTACTATACCCCCTACAATACATTACTATACCACCCTACACTACATTACTATACCCCCCTACACTACATTACTATACCGCCCTACACTACATTACTATACCGCCCTACACTACATTACTATACCGCCCTACAATACATTACTATACCGCCCTTCACTACATTACTATACCTCCCTACACTACATTACTATACCCCCTACAATACATTACTATACCTCCCTACACTACATTACTATACCGCCCTACACTACATTACTATACCGCCCTACAATACATTACTATACCGCCCTTCACTACATTACTATACCACCCTACACTACATTACTATACCCCCCTACACTACATTACTATACCGCCCTACTGTACATTACTATACCGCCCTACACTACATTACTATACCGCCCTACAATACATTACTATACCGCCCTACACTACATTACTATACCTCCCTACACTACATTACTTTACCCCCTACAATACATTACTATACCACCCTAAACTACATTACTATACCCCCCTACACTACATTACTATACCGCCCTACACTACATTACTATACCTCCCTACAATACATTACTATACCACTCTACAATACATTACTATACCCCCCTTCACTACATTACTATACCGCCCTACACTACATTACTATACCGCCCTACACTACATTACTATACCCCCCTACAATACATTACTATACCGCCCTACAATACATTACTATGCCGCCCTACACTACATTACTATACCGCCCTACAATACATTACTATACCCCCCTACACTACATTACTATACCGCCCTACAATACATTACTATACCTCTCTACAATACATTACTATACCGCCCTCCACTACATTACTATACACCCCTACACTACATTACTATAGCCCCCTACAATACATTACTATACCACTCTACAATACATTACTATACCCCCCTTCACTACATTACTATACCGCCCTACACTACATTACTATACCCCCCTACACTACATTACTATACCCCCCTACAATACATTACTATTCCGCCCTACACTACATTACTATACCACCCTACACTACATTACTATACCCCCCTACAATACATTACTATACCCCCCTACACTACATTACTATACCCCCTACAATATATTACTATACCCCCCTACAATACATAACTATACCGCCCTACACTACATTATTATACCCCCCTACAATACATTACTATACCACCCTACAATACATTACTATGCCGCCCTACACTACATTACTATACCGCCCTACAATACATTACCATACCGCCCTACAATACATTACTATACCCCCCTACACTACATTACTATACTGCCCTACACTACATTACTATACCGCCCTACACTACATTACTATACCTCTCTACACTACATTACTATACCGCCATACAATACATTACTATACAGCCCTACACTACATTACTATACCCCCTACAATACATTACTATACCGCCCTACACTACATTACTATACCGCCCTACAAAACATTACTATACTGCCCTACACTACATTACTATACCGCCCTACAATACATTACTATACCGCCCTTCACTACTTTATTATACCCCCCTACAATACATTACTATACCCCCCTACAATACATTACTATACCCCCTACACTACATTACTATACCGCCCTACAATACATTACTATACCAATCTACAATACATTACTATACCCCCTACAATACATTACTATACCCCCCTACTATACATTACTATAGCGCCCTACAATACATTACTATACCGCCCTACACTACATTACTATACCGCCCTACACTACAATACTATACCCCCTACAATATATTACTATACCGCCCTACAATACATTGCTATACCGCCCTACAATACATTACTATACCCCCTACAATACATTACTATACCGTCCTACAATACATTACTATACCCCCCTACACTACATTACTATACCGCCCTACAATACATTACTATACTGCCCTACACTACATTACTATACCGCCCTACAATACATTACCATACTGCTCTACACTACATTACTATACCGTCCTACAATACATAACTATACCCCCCTACAATACATTACTATACCCCCCTACAATACATTACTATACCCCCCTACACTACATTACTATACCGCCCTACAATACATTACTATACTGCCCTACACTGCATTACTATACCGCCCTACACTACATTACTATACCCCCCTACACTACATTACTATACCGCCCTACACTACATTACTATAACCCCTACACTACATTACTATACTACCCTACACTACATTACTATACCCCCCTACAATACATTACTATACCGTCCTACACTACATTACTATACCGCCCTACACTACATTACTATACCACCCTAACACTACATTACTATACCGCCCTACACTACATTACTATACCGTCCTACAATACATTACTATACCGCCCTACTATACATTACTCTACCGCTCTATAATACATTACTATACCGCCCTACACTACATTACTATACCGCCCTACAATACATTACTATACCCTCCTACACTACATTACAATACCGCCCTACACTACATTACTATACCGCCCTAAAATACAATACTATACCCTCCTACACTACATTACTATACCGTCCTACAATACATTACTATACCGCCCTACTATACATTACTATACCGCTCTATAATACATTACTATACCCCCCTACACTACATTACAATACCGCCCTACAATACATTACTATACCCCCCTACACTACATTAATATACCGCCCTTCTATACATTACTATACTGCCCTACACTACATTTCTATACCGCCCTACAATACATTACTATACTGCTCTACACTACATTACTATACCGTCCTACAATACATTACTATACCGCCCTACTATATATTACTATACCCCCCTACACTACATTACTATACCCCCCTACACTACATTACTATACCGCCCTACACTACATTACTATACCCCCCTACACTACATTACTATACCGCCCTACTATACATTACTATACCGCCCTACAATACATTACTATACCGCCCTACACTACATTACTATACCCCCCTACACTACATTACTATACCGCCCTACACTACATTACTATACCGCCCTACAAAACATTACTATACCCCCTAAACTGCATTACTATACCCCCTACACTACATTACTATACCCCCCTACACTACATTACTATACCCCCCTACACTAAATTACTATACCGCCCTACACTACATTACTACACCGCCCTCCACTACATTACTATACCCACCTACACTACATTACTATACCGCCCTACAATACATTACTATACCCCCGTACAATACATTACTATAAAGCCCTACACTACATTACTACACCGCCCTCCACTACATTACTATACCCACCTACACTACATTACTATACCGCCCTACAATACATTACTATACCGCCCTACACTACATTACTATACCCCCCTACACTACATTACTATACCGCCCTACAATACATTACTATACCTCTCTACAATACATTACTATACCCCCCTACAATACATTACTATACCGCCCTCCACTACATTACTATACCCCCCTACACTACATTACTATAGCCCCCTACAATACATTACTATACCACTCTACAATACATTACTATACCCCCCTTCACTACATTACTATACCGCCCTACACTACATTACTATACCGTCCTACAATACATTACTATACCGCCCTACTATACATTACTATACCGCTCTATAATACATTACTATACCGCCCTACACTACATTACTATACCGCCCTACACTACATTACTATACCGCCCTACAATACATTACTATACCCCCCTACTATACATTACTATACCCCCCTACAATACATTACTATACCCCCTACACTACATTACTATACCCCCCTACTATACATTACTATACCCCCCTACAATACATTACTATAACCCCCTACAATACATTACTATACCGCCCTACACTACATTACAATACCGCCCTACAATACATTACTATACCGCCTTACACTACATTACTATAACCCCCTACAATACATTACTATAATGCCCTACACTACATTACTATACCGCCCTACAATACATTACTATACCGCCCTACACTACATTACTATAACCCCCTACAATACATTACTATAATGCCCTACAATACATTACTATACCGCCCTACACTACATTAATATACCGCCCTTCTA
The DNA here is from genome assembly GCF_040894005.1 of Engystomops pustulosus. NCBI lineage: Eukaryota > Metazoa > Chordata > Amphibia > Anura > Leptodactylidae > Engystomops > Engystomops pustulosus. The sequence continues at coordinate 9,386,903 of NC_092415.1, read as the reverse complement.
TACATTACTATACTGCCCTACACTACATTTCTATACCGCCCTACAATACATTACTATACTGCTCTACACTACATTACTATACCGTCCTACAATACATTACTATACCGCCCTACTATATATTACTATACCCCCCTACACTACATTACTATACCCCCCTACACTACATTACTATACCGCCCTACACTACATTACTATACCCCCCTACACTACATTACTATACCGCCCTACTATACATTACTATACCGCCCTACAATACATTACTATACCGCCCTACACTACATTACTATACCCCCCTACACTACATTACTATACCGCCCTACACTACATTACTATACCGCCCTACAAAACATTACTATACCCCCTAAACTGCATTACTATACCCCCTACACTACATTACTATACCCCCCTACACTACATTACTATACCCCCCTACACTAAATTACTATACCGCCCTACACTACATTACTACACCGCCCTCCACTACATTACTATACCCACCTACACTACATTACTATACCGCCCTACAATACATTACTATACCCCCGTACAATACATTACTATAAAGCCCTACACTACATTACTACACCGCCCTCCACTACATTACTATACCCACCTACACTACATTACTATACCGCCCTACAATACATTACTATACCGCCCTACACTACATTACTATACCCCCCTACACTACATTACTATACCGCCCTACAATACATTACTATACCTCTCTACAATACATTACTATACCCCCCTACAATACATTACTATACCGCCCTCCACTACATTACTATACCCCCCTACACTACATTACTATAGCCCCCTACAATACATTACTATACCACTCTACAATACATTACTATACCCCCCTTCACTACATTACTATACCGCCCTACACTACATTACTATACCGTCCTACAATACATTACTATACCGCCCTACTATACATTACTATACCGCTCTATAATACATTACTATACCGCCCTACACTACATTACTATACCGCCCTACACTACATTACTATACCGCCCTACAATACATTACTATACCCCCCTACTATACATTACTATACCCCCCTACAATACATTACTATACCCCCTACACTACATTACTATACCCCCCTACTATACATTACTATACCCCCCTACAATACATTACTATAACCCCCTACAATACATTACTATACCGCCCTACACTACATTACAATACCGCCCTACAATACATTACTATACCGCCTTACACTACATTACTATAACCCCCTACAATACATTACTATAATGCCCTACACTACATTACTATACCGCCCTACAATACATTACTATACCGCCCTACACTACATTACTATAACCCCCTACAATACATTACTATAATGCCCTACAATACATTACTATACCGCCCTACACTACATTACTATACCGTCCTACACTACATTACTATACCGCCCTACAATACATTACTATACAGCCCTACACTACATTACTATACCGTCCTACACTACATTACTATACCCCCCTACACTACATTACTATACCGCCCTACAATACATTACTATACCGTCCTACACAACATTACTATACCGCCCTACACTACATTACTATACCGCCCTACACTACATTACTATACCACCCTACACTACATTACTATACCGCCATACAATACATTACTAAACCCCCTACACTACATTACTATACCACCCTACACTACATTACTATACCGCCCTACAATACATTACTATACCAATCTACAATACATTACTATACCCCTCTACAATACATTACTATACCCCCCTACAATACATTACTATACTGCCCTACACTACATTACTATACCGCCCTACAATACATTACTATACCAATCTACAATACATTACTATACCCCTCTACAATACATTACTATACCCCCCTACTATACATTACTATACCGCCCTACAATACATTACTATACCCCCCTATACTACATTACTATACCGCCCTACACTACATTACTATACCCCCCTACTATACATTACTATACCGCCCTACAATACATTACTATACCCCCATACACTACATTACTATACCGCCCTACACTACATTACTATACCCCCCTACTATACATTACTATACCGCTCTACAATACATTACTATACCGCCCTACTACGCTACATTACTATACCCCCCTACACTACATTACTATACCCCCCTAACCTACATTACTATACCACCCTACACTACATTACTATACCGCCCTACAATACATTACTATACCGCCCTACACTACATTACTATACCACCCTACACTACATTACTATACTGCCCTACAATACATTACTATACCGCCCTACAATACATTACTATACCGCCCTACACTACATTACTGTACCCCCCTACAATACATTACTATACCCCCCTACAATACAATACTATACACCCCTACAATACATTACTATACTGCCCTACAATACATTACTATACACCCCTACACTACATTACTATATCGCCCTACACTACATAACTCTACCACCCTACACTACATTACTATACTGCCCTACACTACATTACTATACCGCCCTACACTACATTACTATACCATCCTTCACTAAATTACTATACCGCCCTACACTACATTACTATACCGCCCTTCACTACATTACTATACCCCCATACACTACATTACTATACCGCCCTACAATACATTACTATACCGCCCTACAATACATTACTATACCGCCCTTCACTACATTACGATACCCCCCTACAATACATTACTATACCGCACTACAATACATTACTATACTGCCCTACACTACATTACTATACCCCCCTACACTACATTACTATACCATCCTTCACTACATTACTATACCACCCTACACTACATTACTATACCCCCCTACAATACATTACTATACCCCCCTACACTACATTACTATACCCCCCTACACTACATTACTATACCCCCCTACACTACATTACTATACCACCCTACACTACATTACTATACCCCCCTACTATACATTAATATACCCCCCTACACTACATTACTATACCGCCCTACACTACATTACTATACCCCCCTACACTACATTACAATACCCCCTACACTGCATTATTATACCGCCCTACACTACATTACTATACCGCCCTACACTACATTACTATACCCCCCTACACTACATTACAATACCCCCTACACTACATTACTATACCCCCCTACACTTCATTACTATACCGCCCTACACTACATTACTATACCCCCCTACAATACATTACTATACCCCCCTACACTACATTACTATACCCCCCTACACTACATTACTATACCACCCTACACTACATTACTATACCCCCCTACACTACATTACTATACCCCCCTACACTACATTACTATACCCCCCTACACTACATTACTATACCCCCTTACACTACATTACAATACCGCCCTACAATACATTACTATACCCTACTACACTACATTACTATACCACCCTACTATACATTACTATACTGCCCTACACTACATTACTATACCGCCCTACACTACATTACTATACCCCCCTACACTACATTACTATACCCCCCTACAATACATTACTATACCCCCCTACACTACATTACTATACCCCCCTACAATACATTACTATACCGCCCTACACTACATTACTATACCGCCCTACTATACATTACTATACCGCCCTACAATACATTACTATACCGCCCTACACTACATTACTATACCCCCCTACACTACATTACTATACCGCCCTACACTACATTACTATACCGCCCTACAAAACATTACTATAACCCCTACACTACATTACTATAACCCCCTACACTACATTACTATACCCCCCTACACTACATTACTATATCGCCCTACTATACATTACTACACCGCCCTCCACTACATTACTATACCCACCTACACTACATTACTATACCCCCCTACACTACATTACTATACCCCCTACTATACATTACTATACCGCCCTACAATACATTACTATACCACCCTACACTACATTACTATACCCCCCTAGTATACATTAATATACCGCCCTACAATACAATACTATACCGCCCTTCACTACATTACTATACCGCCCTACAATACATTACTATACCCCCCTACACTACATTACTATACCCCCCTACACTACATTACTATACCCCCCTACACTACATTACTATACCACCCTACACTACATTACTATACCCCCCTACACTACATTACTATACCCCCCTACACTACATTACTATACCCCCCTACACTACATTACTATACCACCCTACACTACATTACTATACCCCCCTACTATACATTAATATACCGCCCTACACTACATTACTATACCGCCCTACACTACATTACTATACCCCCCTACACTACATTACAATACCCCCTACACTACATTACTATACCCCCCTACACTTCATTACTATACCGCCCTACAATACATTACTATACCCCCCTACACTACATTACTATACCGCCCTACACAACATTACTATACCCCCCTACACTACATTACTATACCGCCCTACAATACATTACTATACCGCCCTACACTACATTACTATACCGCCCTACACTACATTACTATACCCCCTTACACTACATTACAATACCGCCCTACAATACATTACTATACCCCCCTACACTACATTAATATACCGCCCTACTATACATTACTATACTGCCCTACACTACATTACTATACCGCCCTACAATACATTACTATACCCCCCTACCCTACATTACTATACCCCCCTACACTACATTACTATACCGCTCTACAATACATTACTATACCCCCCCTACACTACATTACTATACCGCCCTACACTACATTACTATACTGCCCTACACTACATTACTATACCCCCCTACACTACATTACTATACCGCCCTACTATACATTACTATACCGCCCTACAATACATTACTATACCGCCCTACACTACATTACTATACCCCCCTACACTACATTACTATACCGCCCTACACTACATTACTATACCGCCCTACAAAACATTACTATACCCCCTAAACTGCATTACTATACCCCCTACACTACATTACTATACCCCCCTACACTACATTACTATACCCCCCTACACTACATTACTATACCCCCCTACACTACATTACTATCCCGCCCTACTATACATTACTACACCGCCCTCCACTACATTACTATACCCACCTACACTACATTACTATACCGCCCTACAATACATTACTATACCCCCGTACAATACATTACTATACCGCCCTACACTACATTACTACACCGCCCTCCACTACATTATTATACCCACCTACACTACATTACTATACCGCCCTACAATACATTACTATACCCCCCTACAGTACATTACTATACCCCCCTACACTACATTACTTTAACCGCCCTACAATACATTACTATACCGCCCTACAATACACTACTATACTGCCCTACAATACATTACTATACTGCCCTACACTATATTACTATACCGCCCTACACTACATTACTATACCTCTCTACACTACATTACTATACTGCCCTACAATACATTACTATACCCCCCTACACTACATTACTATACCGCCCTACAATACATTACTATACCGCCCTACAATACATTACTATACCCCCCTACACTACATTACTATACTGCCCTACACTACATTACTATACCGCCCTACACTACATTACTATACCTCCCTACACTACATTACTATACCGCCATACAATACATTACTATACCGCCCTACACTACATTACTATACCCCCTACAATACATTACTATACCACCCTACACTACATTACTATACCGCCCTACAAAACATTACTATACTGCCCTACACTACATTACTATACCGCCCTACAAAACGTTACTATACCGCCCTTCACTACTTTACTATACCCCCCTACAATACATTACTATACCCCCCTACAATACATTACTATACCCCCTACACTACATTACTATACTGCCCTACAATACATTACTATACCAATCTACAATACATTACTATACCCCCTACAATACATTACTATACCCCCCTACTATACATTACTATAGCGCCCTACAATACATTACTATACCGCCCTACACTACATTACTATACCGCCCTACACTACATTACTATACCCCCTACAATATATTACTATACCGCCCTACAATACATTGCTATACCGCCCTACAATAGATTACTATACCCCCTACAATACATTACTATACCGTCCTACAATACATTACTATACCCCCTACACTACATTACTATACCGCCCTACAATACATTACTATACTGCCCTACACTACATTACTATACCGCCCTACAATACATTACTATACTGCTCTACACTACATTACTATACCGTCCTACAATACATTACTATACCCCCCTACACTACATTACTATACCCCCTACAATACATTGCTATACCCCCCTACACTACATTACTATACCGCCCTACAATACATTACTATACTGCCCTACACTGCATTACTATACCGCCCTACACTACATTACTATAACCCCTACACTACATTACTATACTACCCTACACTACATTACTATACCCCCCTACAATACATTACTATACCGTCCTACACTACATTACTATACCGCCCTACACTACATTACTATACCACCCTAACACTACATTACTATACCGCCCTACACTACATTACTATACCGCCCTACAATATATTACTATACCGCTCTATAATACATTACTATACTGCCCTACACTACATTACTATACCGCCCTACACTACATTACTATACCACCCTAACACTACATTACTATACCGCCCTACACTACATTACTATACCGTCCTACAATACATTACTATACCGCCCTACTATACATTACTCTACCGCTCTATAATACATTACTATACCGCCCTACACTACATTACTATACCGCCCTACAATACATTTTTATACCCTCCTACACTACATTACTATACCGCCCTACACTACATTACTATACCGCCCTAAAATACAATACTATACCCTCCTACACTACATTACTATACTGTCCTACAATACATTACTATACCGCCCTACTATATATTACTATACCGCCCTACAATACATTACTATACCCCCCTACACTACATTAATATACCGCCCTACTATACATTACTATACTGTACTACACTACATTACTAAACCGCCCTACAATACATTACTATACCCCCCTACCCTACATTACTATACCCCCCTACACTAAATTACTATACCGCTCTACAATACATTACTATACCCCCCTACACTACATTACTATACCCCCCTACACTACATTACTATACCGCCCTACAATACATTACTATACCCCTCTATACTACATTACTATACTGCCCTACAATACATTACTATACCGCCCTACAATACATTACTATACCGCCCTACACTACATTACTATACCCCCCTACAATACATTACTATACCCCCCTACAATACATTACTATACCCCCCTACAATACATTACTATACTGCCCTACAATACATTACTATACCCCCCTACACTACATTACTATATCGCCCTACACTACATTACTCTACCACCCTACACTACATTACTATACTGCCCTACACTACATTACTATACCGCCCTACACTACATTACTATACCATCCTTCACTAAATTACTATTCCGCCCTACACTACATTACTATACCGCCCTTCACTACATTACTATACCCCCATACACTACATTACTATACCGCCCTACAATACATTACTATACCGCCCTACAATACATTACTATACCGCCCTTCACTACATTACGATACCCCCCTACAATACATTACTATACCGCACTACAATACATTACTATACTGCCCTACACTACATTACTATACCCCCCTACACTACATTACTATACCTTCCTTCACTACATTACTATACCACCCTACACTACATTACTATACCCCCCTACAATACATTACTATACCCCCCTACACTACATTACTATACCCCCCTACACTACATTACTATACCCCCCCAACACAACATTACTATACCACCCTACACTACATTACTATACCCCCCTACTATACATTAATATACCCCCCTACACTACATTACTATACCGCCCTACACTACATTACTATACCCCCCTACACTACATTACAATACCCCCTACACTGCATTACTATACCGCCCTACACTACATTACTATACCGCCCTACACTACATTACTATACCCCCCTACACTACATTACAATACCCCCTACACTACATTACTATACCCCCCTACACTTCATTACTATACCGCCCTACACTACATTACAATACCCACCTACAATACATTACTATACCCCCCTACACTACATTACTATACCCCCCTACACTACATTACTATACCACCCTACACTACATTACTATACCCCCCTACTATACATTAATATACCGCCCTACACTACATTACTATACCGCCCTACACTACATTACTATACCCCCCTACACTACATTACTATACCCCCCTACAATACATTACTATGCCCCCCTACACTACATTACTATACCCCCTTACACTACATTACAATACCGCCCTACAATACATTACTATACCCTCCTACACTACATTACTATACCGCCCTACTATACATTACTATACTGCCCTACACTACATTACTATACCGCCCTACACTACATTACTATACCCCCCTACACTACATTACTATACCCCCCTACAATACATTACTATACCCCCCTACACTACATTACTATACCCCCTTACAATACATTACTATACCGCCCTACACTACATTACTATACCGTCCTACTATACATTACTATACCGCCCTACAATACATTACTATACCGCCCTACACTACATTACTATACCCCCCTACACTACATTACTATACCGCCCTACACTACATTACTATACCGCCCTACAAAACATTACTATAACCCCTACACTACATTACTATACCCCCCTACACTACATTACTATACCCCCCTACACTACATTACTATATCGCCCTACTATACATTACTACACCGCCCTCCACTACATTAATATACCCACCTACACTACATTACTATACCCCCCTACACTACATTACTATACCCCCTACTATACATTACTATACCGCCCTACAATACATTACTATACCACCCTACACTACATTACTATACCCCCCTACTATACATTAATATACCGCCCTACAATACAATACTATACCGCCCTTCACTACATTACTATACCGCCCTACAATACATTACTATACCCCCCTAGACTACATTACTATACCCCCCTAAACTACATTACTATACCCCCCTACACTACATTACTATACCACCCTACACTACATTACTATACCCCCCTACACTACATTACTATACCCCCCTACACTACATTACTATACCCCCCTACACTACATTACTATACCCCCCTACACTACATTACTATACCCCCCTACACTACATTACTATACCGCCCTACAATACATTACCATACCCCCCTACACTACATTACTATACCACCCTACACTACATTACTATACCCCCCTACTATACATTAATATACCGCCCTACACTACATTACTATACCGCCCTACACTACATTACTATACCCCCCTACACTACATTACAATACCCCCTACACTACATTACTATACCCCCCTACACTTCATTACTATACCGCCCTACACAACATTACTATACCCCCCTACACTACATTACTATACCGCCCTACAATACATTACTATGCCCCCCTACACTACATTACTATACCCCCTTACACTACATTACAATACCGCCCTACAATACATTACTATACCCCCCTACACTACATTAATATACCGCCCTACTATACATTACTATACTGCCCTACACTACATTACTATACCGCCCTACAATACATTACTATACCCCCCCACCCTACATTACTATACCCCCCTACACTACATTACTATACCGCTCTACAATACATTACTATACCCCCCCTACACTACATTACTATACCGCCCTACACTACATTACTATACTGCCCTACACTACATTACTATACCCCCCTACACTACATTACTATACCGCCCTACTATACATTACTATACCGCCCTACAATACATTACTATACCCCCTAAACTGCATTACTATACCCCCTACACTACATTACTATACCCCCCTACACTACATTACTATACCCCCCTACACTACATTACTATACCCCCCTACACTACATTACTATCCCGCCCTACAATATATTACTATACCGCTCTATAATACATTACTATACCGCCCTACACTACATTACTATACCGCCCTACACTACATTACTATACCACCCTAACACTACATTACTATACCGCCCTACACTACATTACTATACCGTCCTACAACCCATTACTATACCGCCCTACTATACATTACTCTACCGCTCTATAATACATTACTATACCCCCCTACACTACATTACTATACCGCCCTACAATACATTTTTATACCCTCCTACACTACATTACTATACCGCCCTACAATACATTACTATACCGCCCTACAATACATTACTATACCGCCCTACAATACATTACTATACCCCCCTACAATACATTACTATACCCCCCTACAATACATTACTATACCCCCCTACACTACATTACTATACCACCCTACACTACATTACTATACCCCGCTACACTACATTACTATACCACCCTACACTACATTACTATACCCCCCTACACTACATTACTATACCGCCCTACACTACATTACTATACCGCCCTACACTACATTACTATACCGCCCTACTACGCTACATTACTATACCGCCCTACACTACATTACTATACCCCCCTACAATACATTACTATACCGCCCTACAATACATTACTATACCGCCCTATACTACATTACTATACCACCCTACAATACATTACTATACCGCCCTACAATACATTACTATACCCCCCTACACTACATTACTATACTGCCCTACACTTCATTACTATACAGCCCTACACTACATTACTATACCTCCCTACACTACATTACTATACCCCCTACAATACATTACTATACCACCCTACACTACATTACTATACCCCCCTACACTACATTACTATACCGCCCTACACTACATTACTATACCGCCCTACACTACATTACTATACCGCCCTACAATACATTACTATACCGCCCTTCACTACATTACTATACCTCCCTACACTACATTACTATACCCCCTACAATACATTACTATACCTCCCTACACTACATTACTATACCGCCCTACACTACATTACTATACCGCCCTACAATACATTACTATACCGCCCTTCACTACATTACTATACCACCCTACACTACATTACTATACCCCCCTACACTACATTACTATACCGCCCTACTGTACATTACTATACCGCCCTACACTACATTACTATACCGCCCTACAATACATTACTATACCGCCCTACACTACATTACTATACCTCCCTACACTACATTACTTTACCCCCTACAATACATTACTATACCACCCTAAACTACATTACTATACCCCCCTACACTACATTACTATACCGCCCTACACTACATTACTATACCTCCCTACAATACATTACTATACCACTCTACAATACATTACTATACCCCCCTTCACTACATTACTATACCGCCCTACACTACATTACTATACCGCCCTACACTACATTACTATACCCCCCTACAATACATTACTATACCGCCCTACAATACATTACTATGCCGCCCTACACTACATTACTATACCGCCCTACAATACATTACTATACCCCCCTACACTACATTACTATACCGCCCTACAATACATTACTATACCTCTCTACAATACATTACTATACCGCCCTCCACTACATTACTATACCCCCTACACTACATTACTATAGCCCCCTACAATACATTACTATACCACTCTACAATACATTACTATACCCCCCTTCACTACATTACTATACCGCCCTACACTACATTACTATACCCCCCTACACTACATTACTATACCCCCCTACAATACATTACTATTCCGCCCTACACTACATTACTATACCACCCTACACTACATTACTATACCCCCCTACAATACATTACTATACCCCCCTACACTACATTACTATACCCCCTACAATATATTACTATACCCCCCTACAATACATAACTATACCGCCCTACACTACATTATTATACCCCCCTACAATACATTACTATACCACCCTACAATACATTACTATGCCGCCCTACACTACATTACTATACCGCCCTACAATACATTACCATACCGCCCTACAATACATTACTATACCCCCCTACACTACATTACTATACTGCCCTACACTACATTACTATACCGCCCTACACTACATTACTATACCTCTCTACACTACATTACTATACCGCCATACAATACATTACTATACAGCCCTACACTACATTACTATACCCCCTACAATACATTACTATACCCCCTACACTACATTACTATACCCCCTACACTACATTACTATACCGCCCTACAAAACATTACTATACTGCCCTACACTACATTACTATACCGCCCTACAATACATTACTATACCGCCCTTCACTACTTTATTATACCCCCCTACAATACATTACTATACCCCCCTACAATACATTACTATACCCCCTACACTACATTACTATACCGCCCTACAATACATTACTATACCAATCTACAATACATTACTATACCCCCTACAATACATTACTATACCCCCCTACTATACATTACTATAGCGCCCTACAATACATTACTATACCGCCCTACACTACATTACTATACCGCCCTACACTACAATACTATACCCCCTACAATATATTACTATACCGCCCTACAATACATTGCTATACCGCCCTACAATACATTACTATACCCCCTACAATACATTACTATACCGTCCTACAATACATTACTATACCCCCCTACACTACATTACTATACCGCCCTACAATACATTACTATACTGCCCTACACTACATTACTATACCGCCCTACAATACATTACCATACTGCTCTACACTACATTACTATACCGTCCTACAATACATAACTATACCCCCCTACAATACATTACTATACCCCCCTACAATACATTACTATACCCCCCTACACTACATTACTATACCGCCCTACAATACATTACTATACTGCCCTACACTGCATTACTATACCGCCCTACACTACATTACTATACCCCCCTACACTACATTACTATACCGCCCTACACTACATTACTATAACCCCTACACTACATTACTATACTACCCTACACTACATTACTATACCCCCCTACAATACATTACTATACCGTCCTACACTACATTACTATACCGCCCTACACTACATTACTATACCACCCTAACACTACATTACTATACCGCCCTACACTACATTACTATACCGTCCTACAATACATTACTATACCGCCCTACTATACATTACTCTACCGCTCTATAATACATTACTATACCGCCCTACACTACATTACTATACCGCCCTACAATACATTACTATACCCTCCTACACTACATTACTATACCGCCCTACACTACATTACTATACCGCCCTAAAATACAATACTATACCCTCCTACACTACATTACTATACCGTCCTACAATACATTACTATACCGCCCTACTATACATTACTATACCGCTCTATAATACATTACTATACCCCCCTACACTACATTACAATACCGCCCTACAATACATTACTATACCCCCCTACACTACATTAATATACCGCCCTTCTATACATTACTATACTGCCCTACACTACATTTCTATACCGCCCTACAATACATTACTATACTGCTCTACACTACATTACTATACCGTCCTACAATACATTACTATACCGCCCTACTATATATTACTATACCCCCCTACACTACATTACTATACCCCCCTACACTACATTACTATACCGCCCTACACTACATTACTATACCCCCCTACACTACATTACTATACCGCCCTACTATACATTACTATACCGCCCTACAATACATTACTATACCGCCCTACACTACATTACTATACCCCCCTACACTACATTACTATACCGCCCTACACTACATTACTATACCGCCCTACAAAACATTACTATACCCCCTAAACTGCATTACTATACCCCCTACACTACATTACTATACCCCCCTACACTACATTACTATACCCCCCTACACTACATTACTATACCGCCCTACACTACATTACTACACCGCCCTCCACTACATTACTATACCCACCTACACTACATTACTATACCGCCCTACAATACATTACTATACCCCCGTACAATACATTACTATAAAGCCCTACACTACATTACTACACCGCCCTCCACTACATTACTATACCCACCTACACTACATTACTATACCGCCCTACAATACATTACTATACCGCCCTACACTACATTACTATACCCCCCTACACTACATTACTATACCGCCCTACAATACATTACTATACCTCTCTACAATACATTACTATACCCCCCTACAATACATTACTATACCGCCCTCCACTACATTACTATACCCCCCTACACTACATTACTATAGCCCCCTACAATACATTACTATACCACTCTACAATACATTACTATACCCCCCTTCACTACATTACTATACCGCCCTACACTACATTACTATACCGTCCTACAATACATTACTATACCGCCCTACTATACATTACTATACCGCTCTATAATACATTACTATACCGCCCTACACTACATTACTATACCGCCCTACACTACATTACTATACCGCCCTACAATACATTACTATACCCCCCTACTATACATTACTATACCCCCCTACAATACATTACTATACCCCCTACACTACATTACTATACCCCCCTACTATACATTACTATACCCCCCTACAATACATTACTATAACCCCCTACAATACATTACTATACCGCCCTACACTACATTACAATACCGCCCTACAATACATTACTATACCGCCTTACACTACATTACTATAACCCCCTACAATACATTACTATAATGCCCTACACTACATTACTATACCGCCCTACAATACATTACTATACCGCCCTACACTACATTACTATAACCCCCTACAATACATTACTATAATGCCCTACAATACATTACTATACCGCCCTACACTACATTACTATACCGTCCTACACTACATTACTATACCGCCCTACAATACATTACTATACAGCCCTACACTACATTACTATACCGTCCTACACTACATTACTATACCCCCCTACACTACATTACTATACCGCCCTACAATACATTACTATACCGTCCTACACAACATTACTATACCGCCCTACACTACATTACTATACCGCCCTACACTACATTACTATACCACCCTACACTACATTACTATACCGCCATACAATACATTACTAAACCCCCTACACTACATTACTATACCACCCTACACTACATTACTATACCGCCCTACAATACATTACTATACCAATCTACAATACATTACTATACCCCTCTACAATACATTACTATACCCCCCTACAATACATTACTATACTGCCCTACACTACATTACTATACCGCCCTACAATACATTACTATACCAATCTACAATACATTACTATACCCCTCTACAATACATTACTATACCCCCCTACTATACATTACTATACCGCCCTACAATACATTACTATACCCCCCTATACTACATTACTATACCGCCCTACACTACATTACTATACCCCCCTACTATACATTACTATACCGCCCTACAATACATTACTATACCCCCATACACTACATTACTATACCGCCCTACACTACATTACTATACCCCCCTACTATACATTACTATACCGCTCTACAATACATTACTATACCGCCCTACTACGCTACATTACTATACCCCCCTACACTACATTACTATACCCCCCTAACCTACATTACTATACCACCCTACACTACATTACTATACCGCCCTACAATACATTACTATACCGCCCTACACTACATTACTATACCACCCTACACTACATTACTATACTGCCCTACAATACATTACTATACCGCCCTACAATACATTACTATACCGCCCTACACTACATTACTGTACCCCCCTACAATACATTACTATACCCCCCTACAATACAATACTATACACCCCTACAATACATTACTATACTGCCCTACAATACATTACTATACACCCCTACACTACATTACTATATCGCCCTACACTACATAACTCTACCACCCTACACTACATTACTATACTGCCCTACACTACATTACTATACCGCCCTACACTACATTACTATACCATCCTTCACTAAATTACTATACCGCCCTACACTACATTACTATACCGCCCTTCACTACATTACTATACCCCCATACACTACATTACTATACCGCCCTACAATACATTACTATACCGCCCTACAATACATTACTATACCGCCCTTCACTACATTACGATACCCCCCTACAATACATTACTATACCGCACTACAATACATTACTATACTGCCCTACACTACATTACTATACCCCCCTACACTACATTACTATACCATCCTTCACTACATTACTATACCACCCTACACTACATTACTATACCCCCCTACAATACATTACTATACCCCCCTACACTACATTACTATACCCCCCTACACTACATTACTATACCCCCCTACACTACATTACTATACCACCCTACACTACATTACTATACCCCCCTACTATACATTAATATACCCCCCTACACTACATTACTATACCGCCCTACACTACATTACTATACCCCCCTACACTACATTACAATACCCCCTACACTGCATTATTATACCGCCCTACACTACATTACTATACCGCCCTACACTACATTACTATACCCCCCTACACTACATTACAATACCCCCTACACTACATTACTATACCCCCCTACACTTCATTACTATACCGCCCTACACTACATTACTATACCCCCCTACAATACATTACTATACCCCCCTACACTACATTACTATACCCCCCTACACTACATTACTATACCACCCTACACTACATTACTATACCCCCCTACACTACATTACTATACCCCCCTACACTACATTACTATACCCCCCTACACTACATTACTATACCCCCTTACACTACATTACAATACCGCCCTACAATACATTACTATACCCTACTACACTACATTACTATACCACCCTACTATACATTACTATACTGCCCTACACTACATTACTATACCGCCCTACACTACATTACTATACCCCCCTACACTACATTACTATACCCCCCTACAATACATTACTATACCCCCCTACACTACATTACTATACCCCCCTACAATACATTACTATACCGCCCTACACTACATTACTATACCGCCCTACTATACATTACTATGCCGCCCTACAATACATTACTATACCGCCCTACACTACATTACTATACCCCCCTACACTACATTACTATACCGCCCTACACTACATTACTATACCGCCCTACAAAACATTACTATAACCCCTACACTACATTACTATAACCCCCTACACTACATTACTATACCCCCCTACACTACATTACTATATCGCCCTACTATACATTACTACACCGCCCTCCACTACATTACTATACCCACCTACACTACATTACTATACCCCCCTACACTACATTACTATACCCCCTACTATACATTACTATACCGCCCTACAATACATTACTATACCACCCTACACTACATTACTATACCCCCCTAGTATACATTAATATACCGCCCTACAATACAATACTATACCGCCCTTCACTACATTACTATACCGCCCTACAATACATTACTATACCCCCCTACACTACATTACTATACCCCCCTACACTACATTACTATACCCCCCTACACTACATTACTATACCACCCTACACTACATTACTATACCCCCCTACACTACATTACTATACCCCCCTACACTACATTACTATACCCCCCTACACTACATTACTATACCACCCTACACTACATTACTATACCCCCCTACTATACATTAATATACCGCCCTACACTACATTACTATACCGCCCTACACTACATTACTATACCCCCCTACACTACATTACAATACCCCCTACACTACATTACTATACCCCCCTACACTTCATTACTATACCGCCCTACAATACATTACTATACCCCCCTACACTACATTACTATACCGCCCTACACAACATTACTATACCCCCCTACACTACATTACTATACCGCCCTACAATACATTACTATACCGCCCTACACTACATTACTATACCGCCCTACACTACATTACTATACCCCCTTACACTACATTACAATACCGCCCTACAATACATTACTATACCCCCCTACACTACATTAATATACCGCCCTACTATACATTACTATACTGCCCTACACTACATTACTATACCGCCCTACAATACATTACTATACCCCCCTACCCTACATTACTATACCCCCCTACACTACATTACTATACCGCTCTACAATACATTACTATACCCCCCCTACACTACATTACTATACCGCCCTACACTACATTACTATACTGCCCTACACTACATTACTATACCCCCCTACACTACATTACTATACCGCCCTACTATACATTACTATACCGCCCTACAATACATTACTATACCGCCCTACACTACATTACTATACCCCCCTACACTACATTACTATACCGCCCTACACTACATTACTATACCGCCCTACAAAACATTACTATACCCCCTAAACTGCATTACTATACCCCCTACACTACATTACTATACCCCCCTACACTACATTACTATACCCCCCTACACTACATTACTATACCCCCCTACACTACATTACTATCCCGCCCTACTATACATTACTACACCGCCCTCCACTACATTACTATACCCACCTACACTACATTACTATACCGCCCTACAATACATTACTATACCCCCGTACAATACATTACTATACCGCCCTACACTACATTACTACACCGCCCTCCACTACATTATTATACCCACCTACACTACATTACTATACCGCCCTACAATACATTACTATACCCCCCTACAGTACATTACTATACCCCCCTACACTACATTACTTTAACCGCCCTACAATACATTACTATACCGCCCTACAATACACTACTATACTGCCCTACAATACATTACTATACTGCCCTACACTATATTACTATACCGCCCTACACTACATTACTATACCTCTCTACACTACATTACTATACTGCCCTACAATACATTACTATACCCCCCTACACTACATTACTATACCGCCCTACAATACATTACTATACCGCCCTACAATACATTACTATACCCCCCTACACTACATTACTATACTGCCCTACACTACATTACTATACCGCCCTACACTACATTACTATACCTCCCTACACTACATTACTATACCGCCATACAATACATTACTATACCGCCCTACACTACATTACTATACCCCCTACAATACATTACTATACCACCCTACACTACATTACTATACCGCCCTACAAAACATTACTATACTGCCCTACACTACATTACTATACCGCCCTACAAAACGTTACTATACCGCCCTTCACTACTTTACTATACCCCCCTACAATACATTACTATACCCCCCTACAATACATTACTATACCCCCTACACTACATTACTATACTGCCCTACAATACATTACTATACCAATCTACAATACATTACTATACCCCCTACAATACATTACTATACCCCCCTACTATACATTACTATAGCGCCCTACAATACATTACTATACCGCCCTACACTACATTACTATACCGCCCTACACTACATTACTATACCCCCTACAATATATTACTATACCGCCCTACAATACATTGCTATACCGCCCTACAATAGATTACTATACCCCCTACAATACATTACTATACCGTCCTACAATACATTACTATACCCCCTACACTACATTACTATACCGCCCTACAATACATTACTATACTGCCCTACACTACATTACTATACCGCCCTACAATACATTACTATACTGCTCTACACTACATTACTATACCGTCCTACAATACATTACTATACCCCCCTACACTACATTACTATACCCCCTACAATACATTACTATACCCCCCTACACTACATTACTATACCGCCCTACAATACAATACTATACTGCCCTACACTGCATTACTATACCGCCCTACACTACATTACTATAACCCCTACACTACATTACTATACTACCCTACACTACATTACTATACCCCCCTACAATACATTACTATACCGTCCTACACTACATTACTATACCGCCCTACACTACATTACTATACCACCCTAACACTACATTACTATACCGCCCTACACTACATTACTATACCGCCCTACAATATATTACTATACCGCTCTATAATACATTACTATACTGCCCTACACTACATTACTATACCGCCCTACACTACATTACTATACCACCCTAACACTACATTACTATACCGCCCTACACTACATTACTATACCGTCCTACAATACATTACTATACCGCCCTACTATACATTACTCTACCGCTCTATAATACATTACTATACCGCCCTACACTACATTACTATACCGCCCTACAATACATTTTTATACCCTCCTACACTACATTACTATACCGCCCTACACTACATTACTATACCGCCCTAAAATACAATACTATACCCTCCTACACTACATTACTATACTGTCCTACAATACATTACTATACCGCCCTACTATATATTACTATACCGCCCTACAATACATTACTATACCCCCCTACACTACATTAATATACCGCCCTACTATACATTACTATACTGTACTACACTACATTACTAAACCGCCCTACAATACATTACTATACCCCCCTACCCTACATTACTATACCCCCCTACACTAAATTACTATACCGCTCTACAATACATTACTATACCCCCCTACACTACATTACTATACCCCCCTACACTACATTACTATACCGCCCTACAATACATTACTATACCCCTCTATACTACATTACTATACTGCCCTACAATACATTACTATACCGCCCTACAATACATTACTATACCGCCCTACACTACATTACTATACCCCCCTACAATACATTACTATACCCCCCTACAATACATTACTATACCCCCCTACAATACATTACTATACTGCCCTACAATACATTACTATACCCCCCTACACTACATTACTATATCGCCCTACACTACATTACTCTACCACCCTACACTACATTACTATACTGCCCTACACTACATTACTATACCGCCCTACACTACATTACTATACCATCCTTCACTAAATTACTATTCCGCCCTACACTACATTACTATACCGCCCTTCACTACATTACTATACCCCCATACACTACATTACTATACCGCCCTACAATACATTACTATACCGCCCTACAATACATTACTATACCGCCCTTCACTACATTACGATACCCCCCTACAATACATTACTATACCGCACTACAATACATTACTATACTGCCCTACACTACATTACTATACCCCCCTACACTACATTACTATACCTTCCTTCACTACATTACTATACCACCCTACACTACATTACTATACCCCCCTACAATACATTACTATACCCCCCTACACTACATTACTATACCCCCCTACACTACATTACTATACCCCCCTACACAACATTACTATACCACCCTACACTACATTACTATACCCCCCTACTATACATTAATATACCCCCCTACACTACATTACTATACCGCCCTACACTACATTACTATACCCCCCTACACTACATTACAATACCCCCTACACTGCATTACTATACCGCCCTACACTACATTACTATACCGCCCTACACTACATTACTATACCCCCCTACACTACATTACAATACCCCCTACACTACATTACTATACCCCCCTACACTTCATTACTATACCGCCCTACACTACATTACAATACCCACCTACAATACATTACTATACCCCCCTACACTACATTACTATACCCCCCTACACTACATTACTATACCACCCTACACTACATTACTATACCCCCCTACTATACATTAATATACCGCCCTACACTACATTACTATACCGCCCTACACTACATTACTATACCCCCCTACACTACATTACTATACCCCCCTACAATACATTACTATGCCCCCCTACACTACATTACTATACCCCCTTACACTACATTACAATACCGCCCTACAATACATTACTATACCCTCCTACACTACATTACTATACCGCCCTACTATACATTACTATACTGCCCTACACTACATTACTATACCGCCCTACACTACATTACTATACCCCCCTACACTACATTACTATACCCCCCTACAATACATTACTATACCCCCCTACACTACATTACTATACCCCCTTACAATACATTACTATACCGCCCTACACTACATTACTATACCGTCCTACTATACATTACTATACCGCCCTACAATACATTACTATACCGCCCTACACTACATTACTATACCCCCCTACACTACATTACTATACCGCCCTACACTACATTACTATACCGCCCTACAAAACATTACTATAACCCCTACACTACATTACTATACCCCCCTACACTACATTACTATACCCCCCTACACTACATTACTATATCGCCCTACTATACATTACTACACCGCCCTCCACTACATTAATATACCCACCTACACTACATTACTATACCCCCCTACACTACATTACTATACCCCCTACTATACATTACTATACCGCCCTACAATACATTACTATACCACCCTACACTACATTACTATACCCCCCTACTATACATTAATATACCGCCCTACAATACAATACTATACCGCCCTTCACTACATTACTATACCGCCCTACAATACATTACTATACCCCCCTAGACTACATTACTATACCCCCTAAACTACATTACTATACCCCCCTACACTACATTACTATTACCACCCTACACTACATTACTATACCCCCCTACACTACATTACTATACCCCCTACACTACATTACTATACCCCCCTACACTACATTACTATACCCCCCTACACTACATTACTATACCCCCCTACACTACATTACTATACCGCCCTACAATACATTACCATACCCCCCTACACTACATTACTAATACCACCCTACACTACATTACTATACCCCCCTACTATACATTAATATACCGCCCTACACTACATTACTATACCGCCCTACACTACATTACTATACCCCCCTACACTACATTACAATACCCCCTACACTACATTACTATACCCCCCTACACTTCATTACTATACCGCCCTACACAACATTACTATACCCCCCTACACTACATTACTATACCGCCCTACAATACATTACTATGCCCCCCTACACTACATTACTATACCCCCTTACACTACATTACAATACCGCCCTACAATACATTACTATACCCCCCTACACTACATTAATATACCGCCCTACTATACATTACTATACTGCCCTACACTACATTACTATACCGCCCTACAATACATTACTATACCCCCTCACCCTACATTACTATACCCCCCTACACTACATTACTATACCGCTCTACAATACATTACTATACCCCCCCTACACTACATTACTATACCGCCCTACACTACATTACTATACTGCCCTACACTACATTACTATACCCCCCTACACTACATTACTATACCGCCCTACTATACATTACTATACCGCCCTACAATACATTACTATACCCCCTAAACTGCATTACTATACCCCCTACACTACATTACTATACCCCCCTACACTACATTACTATACCCCCCTACACTACATTACTATACCCCCCTACACTACATTACTATCCCGCCCTACAATATATTACTATACCGCTCTATAATACATTACTATACCGCCCTACACTACATTACTATACCGCCCTACACTACATTACTATACCACCCTAACACTACATTACTATACCGCCCTACACTACATTACTATACCGTCCTACAACCCATTACTATACCGCCCTACTATACATTACTCTACCGCTCTATAATACATTACTATACCCCCCTACACTACATTACTATACCGCCCTACAATACATTTTTATACCCTCCTACACTACATTACTATACCGCCCTACAATACATTACTATACCGCCCTACAATACATTACTATACCGCCCTACAATACATTACTATACCCCCCTACAATACATTACTATACCCCCCTACAATACATTACTATACCCCCCTACACTACATTACTATACCACCCTACACTACATTACTATACCCCGCTACACTACATTACTATACCACCCTACACTACATTACTATACCCCCCTACACTACATTACTATACCGCCCTACACTACATTACTATACCGCCCTACACTACATTACTATACCGCCCTACTACGCTACATTACTATACCGCCCTACACTACATTACTATACCCCCCTACAATACATTACTATACCGCCCTACAATACATTACTATACCGCCCTATACTACATTACTATACCACCCTACAATACATTACTATACCGCCCTACAATACATTACTATACCCCCCTACACTACATTACTATACTGCCCTACACTTCATTACTATACAGCCCTACACTACATTACTATACCTCCCTACACTACATTACTATACCCCCTACAATACATTACTATACCACCCTACACTACATTACTATACCCCCCTACACTACATTACTATACCGCCCTACACTACATTACTATACCGCCCTACACTACATTACTATACCGCCCTACAATACATTACTATACCGCCCTTCACTACATTACTATACCTCCCTACACTACATTACTATACCCCCTACAATACATTACTATACCTCCCTACACTACATTACTATACCGCCCTACACTACATTACTATACCGCCCTACAATACATTACTATACCGCCCTTCACTACATTACTATACCACCCTACACTACATTACTATACCCCCCTACACTACATTACTATACCGCCCTACTGTACATTACTATACCGCCCTACACTACATTACTATACCGCCCTACAATACATTACTATACCGCCCTACACTACATTACTATACCTCCCTACACTACATTACTTTACCCCCTACAATACATTACTATACCACCCTAAACTACATTACTATACCCCCCTACACTACATTACTATACCGCCCTACACTACATTACTATACCTCCCTACAATACATTACTATACCACTCTACAATACATTACTATACCCCCCTTCACTACATTACTATACCGCCCTACACTACATTACTATACCGCCCTACACTACATTACTATACCCCCCTACAATACATTACTATACCGCCCTACAATACATTACTATGCCGCCCTACACTACATTACTATACCGCCCTACAATACATTACTATACCCCCCTACACTACATTACTATACCGCCCTACAATACATTACTATACCTCTCTACAATACATTACTATACCGCCCTCCACTACATTACTATACCCCCCTACACTACATTACTATAGCCCCCTACAATACATTACTATACCACTCTACAATACATTACTATACCCCCCTTCACTACATTACTATACCGCCCTACACTACATTACTATACCCCCCTACACTACATTACTATACCCCCCTACAATACATTACTATTCCGCCCTACACTACATTACTATACCACCCTACACTACATTACTATACCCCCCTACAATACATTACTATACCCCCCTACACTACATTACTATACCCCCTACAATATATTACTATACCCCCCTACAATACATAACTATACCGCCCTACACTACATTATTATACCCCCCTACAATACATTACTATACCACCCTACAATACATTACTATGCCGCCCTACACTACATTACTATACCGCCCTACAATACATTACCATACCGCCCTACAATACATTACTATACCCCCCTACACTACATTACTATACTGCCCTACACTACATTACTATACCACCCTACACTACATTACTATACCTCTCTACACTACATTACTATACCGCCATACAATACATTACTATACAGCCCTACACTACATTACTATACCCGCTACAATACATTACTATACCCCCTACACTACATTACTATACCCCCTACACTACATTACTATACCGCCCTACAAAACATTACTATACTGCCCTACACTACATTACTATAATATCACACGTGAGTGATCTCTCCCCCCCCCCCCCCCCCCCCCCCCCCCCCCCCCCCCCCCCC